>NC_048275.1:32600409-33200409 GCF_009762535.1 Notolabrus celidotus | reverse complement strand
GGGTAACATATGTGTTTGATGTGTTTGCAGCAGGTTTCAGGGCTTAAAGAGTCAAATATTTGGCCCACTATGAGACTCATCATGGTGAAAAATACAACATCTGTTTTTGTAAAAAAGTTCCTTAAATGTGACAATTTCAGAATGCACTTGTGCTCTTTTGCACTAAAACAAAGGGAAACAGTTTGAGTTGTTGTTATTTATAGGTTATTATGTTATGATTTAACTGGTCCGGCCCACTTCAGATCAGCTTGGGCTGTATGTGGCCCCTGAACTGAAATGAGTTTGACGCCCCTGTACTAGAGGCTGTAGATTAGGTTCAAACAGCAGACCTTACTCTGGGACTTCACAGTCAGGGATGCTTAATGTTGTTTTTCCTTATAATTATTACTGTTGTGTTCCAGGTTGATTCATGTCATCACTTCCTGATTGAAAAATAACTACAAAGACATTGAACAATGAAAAAGTGAAAATCTGGAGAGAGATTGGGCCCGTTCACTGTATTCAAGGGTGTCATTGATGCGGTGAAGTGTAATGTTTGACTCTTTTAAAGTTTCCTCAAGCAACTTCATTCATACTTAAATGACCACTCCATTAACTTTAAAATGGATGTTACTATTTATCGTTTATTCACCCTGGCGCAGGTTGACAGTACATCTGTGCTCTTACCTTAAACATTGTGCGTATAATTCTCAGTCCATTTACGCTATCCTAATTCATTAGTCTTTGAGGATCCTGACAAACTCAAAAGCTCCTTTGTGGATTTGTTCAGAGGAAAGTTCTGGTACACATGTCTTGTCTATTCAGCTCTTTCCCCACTGACCTCACTGGACACTGCTCAAACTTCCAACCCTGAGTGTGACGTCACAAAAAAATGTCCACGTCACTGGATCGTGTGAATACAGTTTGCAGCTGCAGCAATTTCAAAGCAGTTTGACCCGACTCATCGTTTACAAACTGTAAAGAAGCCAAAGTAGTCTGGGTTTCTGGGTTTAATGTTACGGGAAATCCCCTTGAGGCCGTGGGCGTCACGTCCTGATGTCTGATGATGGATATTCGTTTCAGGCCAACGTCAGCCTGGTGAGAAGACGTGAGTAAGACGCTGTAAGGGGTAAAAGCAACACGGCAGAGGGGGACGGGTGGAATTTGTTGGAAGCCGGCAAACAGAGTCCATCTACTAATGAAATGTCTGTCTGATGCAGAACACACAGTGCTGCCAGCTCTGCTTTTTACTGTCTGAGCCAAATGAGCCCCGCCAAGAGTCTGCTGCAATACCGCCTGACCACTAACCTGACAGAAGTAAACCTCTCTCTCCTCCCTCTGTCTTTTTTCCTCCAGGAGTCTGGACGACGAGCTTTCTTACACTCGCCGTTCTCGTTCTCCGACCCGCTACCATGATGCTGCCCGAGGTCGCAACCAGGACGACTACCTGGATGACAGGTGTGTGTTTGTTCCAGAGCACCATGTGTAGCGTATCTAATCACTCTGAATGATATCAGGATCACTTCCTGTGTTTTTTTTTAAACGCCTCTTCTCACTTTGAGCTTCTCCTGTGTGTGACATTGACAGCTTCTTTGTGGTACAGCTGGTATGACACAGCAGATTTATTGTGCAAAGCCATGTAATTGCTGCAGAGAGTGAAAACGCCTGTCATGACATTTGCTTCAACTTTTCTTTCTCAGAGAGGTTCAATTATTTTGCTTACCCTTGTCATTCTGAAAATCATTTCCTTGCCCTTTCTCTCTCCGAGTTTCCCTTTTTTTAACGGCCGCTTTCTTTGCTTCTCGAGCCAAGTTTGGTGCAAAAGCTATTTGTTGGTTGTCATATCATATAAAGTGACTTTGAGCAGTGTTAAGACATAACAGCTCTGGCATTTCTGAGCGTGTGTGTGTTGGTGTGTTGGTGTGTGTGTGTGTGTGTGCAAAGCAATCAGCGACAGCCTCTCTTTCCTGTTCACCTTCTTCTCCTTTTGCTCTTCTGGATTTTTGACTGTTGTTGATTTCCTCATGTGTCATCCATCCCCATGGTAACCACAGTGAGGTCATCATGATCCACCAATCAATGCGAGGCAAAAGTGCTGAGTGCCTCCACACCAGGTAAACCAGCCAATGACACGTTGTTTACATTTTGCTCCTGGATCAGCTGTAGTGTTTTTTCACATCATGTTGTCTCTCTCTTTCACTCTGCTGTAAAAAATGATGAGTCATTATAATAATATATAAAATGTAAACGTTACACGGCGCTTGTTCCCGTTAAGGAAAGATGATAAAACACACTAAATTATGAGCTGTGCTAAAATTATGAGGCTGGTGATGGTTTATAATTTTGTCAACAAATCCTCTGATAATATCTCAACATGTCTTCAATGATTGGGTATCAATTTCTTCTCACTTCTCCTCCAGTATACACTGTAATATAAGTTTGAAACTGTTTAAAAAGGGCAGATTAAATCATGCTTGTCACTAAAGGTTTTAGACAAACAGGAGTAAGTAATGCATCTGCTGGGGATCATTTTCAACTGCAGATTAATCCATCATTGCCTTTGTAGTAAGTATTTAGAGAAGCAGGATGGTGTATGTGGGATTCAGTCAAATATACTACTGATTGTGTTTACAGTAGATGTCTTCAGGTGTTATAAATGATGGACCAAAACCTATCTGGACCTGGTATTCTTTCTCCAAAATCTCAGTGGTTCCTAAACTTTTTAGTCCCTGAACTCAAAAATAACATAACCATGCCATAGACTGGAGACCCCCTATTGTTCTGAGGTCTGAGCCACTCCCGCACAGAAGAACTAATAGGCCAGTTCAGAAACCTACATAACTCTTTGTTATTTAAAAAAGGCTAGAAGCATCAGGGCTTTACTTTGTGGCAACAAAGTAAAGAAGAAATAAGATGATTATTTACGTGTTGTTACCTCAAATTTAGTAACAATTTTTTTATATATTTATACGACAATGGATAAAGTCTGCAATATTAGATCATTCTAAAATGCTATTCTCTTTGGAAGGCATCTCCAAACCCCCCAAGGGTCCCAACCCAATATTTTGGAACCTCTAGTCTAAGCATCTGCTTCATTGACACACACCTGACTCGAGTTTTAGGAAGTACTGTAGACCAGACGGGATGCAGGTCCAACGTGAGAGAAGTGTTTGAGCTAAGAGGGCCATGAAATAAACTTAACAAACCTGGTAAAGAGAAAAAAAAAAGAAGCTAAACTCAGGACCTATTGATAAAAGAAATAACCTGACCTGGACCTCAGTGACTCTAATAAAACATGGACCATACTCACTTACCCTGGGTCAGCTCTTGCGTCCATGTGACCGTATAGACCTCCTGATAATAAATGAACGTGTCACTGAATGCAACATCACGGCTCATTTCTGAGTCTTTGCATAAAAACTCATCTCTTTGAGAGACAGTAGTAAGATACAGTTTATATCAGAACACACACACACACACACCTTTTAATCGTGATCACTATGTTTTGGCATTTTCATGGGATTTGTTGACATAAATAAAGTGCTCATATATAAGTCAGCCCTTTTAAACACAGTGTAAGTAACGTGAGGTGGAAGTGGATGTATAAATAGGATCACATGCTGAATAGGAGGAGAAATAGCTGCTAGTTCAGTTGTAATGCTGCTTGAGGTCCACAAGAGGGCACTACAGGACCGTGCTTTCATTCATTCACACTGTGCCTCATTCATAGCAAACCTAACAAGTCAGCAGTTTGGCTTACCGGGTCTACAAAACTGTCAGAATTCACTCTCAGCCCTCTTAAAGAAATATCATACCCGTTCAGTAAAACATGTCATAGGTCTTGTCTCAGTTTAATAATCCCATACACATTGAACTTGAGATATTTAGATTCCTATAGTGCCTTTTTTACATTTTGGGTAGTCACTTCCACATACTGTTAATAGATCTCACAGCCAAAGAGGTAAGTCACATGCTCTGGAACACATCTGTCTGTCTTAGAGGCCTCTCCTTGTACCACCATTCATCTCTGATAGAAACATAATACAATGAGAACATTTGCTGTTAAACTTTCTGTACACACACAGATGTGTTTGAGGGAGATGGGGGCTCTGACTCCTGTCCGTGGAGATGAGAGCTCTAGCTGCTTGTATGCCTGTCATGTGCTGCTGTAGTTATACTTGCTTACACTGCAAAACCCACAAGCTTAGCCAGTGATTTTTACAAGGAGTGAGCTGTTTATAAATGTGTCAGATGACAATGTGGATGTTTTTAAAGGCATAACTCACAGCTCTGAAATGTGGAAATCACAATGCCTTTTTAAGTGTAAGAAACATGTTAGTGGGGAACGAGTGAGAGGCATAATAACATCCTTTATGGGTCATAAAATCACTGGATAAGTTCTCCTCTTCCTCCCATTTCCCTGTTTCTGTCTGCTGCATGCATGCTAACATCAGGAGACGTGTTAAGCTTAATACCACACTGCCACCTAAGATGCCACTTTTGTTCAACGGTATCCACAAACACAAAAAGAGGTAAGTCCACAGAGAGGGTCCAGTATGCTTCAAGACAAACATTTCATACCTAGAAAAGACTTCACAAATTCTATCTTCCTGTTTCACACTGATGACATCATCAATGTCAGTGAAAATAAAAACTCTGGGCTCCCTTTGAAAATGTTATGATCCTATATGTTCATGACAAAGCTGCAGTTTTGATTAGTTCAGCCTCATTTCTGTAAAATCATGCTTAGTTTGTCAGCTTGACACGACAGATGGCTATAAATACTACAATACCCATTAGCGTCAGAGGCCGTGGCTGCGGGGCAGAATCCAGTCACAGCGATGAATCAGAGCTGCAGAGTTGCATTTGGAAATGAACACACAGCCATGTTTGCTGAATTCATCCCAAACTGACCCAAATTCACTAAAGTGAGTTCATTGAAGCAGCAGAGTGTGTTATCATTCTTCAATTCTACCCTCTGTCACCAGTAAACAGTATACGTATGAAGCTTTGTGATTGGATATTCCTCTTTAAATATGCCCTGGATGAGAGATTTACAAAGGTTGCTACACTTAAAGGGACAGTTCCTTTTTTTAAAGTAGGGTCAGTAGTGAGTTTCCGACCCACAGCTCGGCCCCTTAATTGAGAATGATATTCTTTATACTAATCTCCAATATGCTTACAGTGCAAGACTTGAAAATAAAGGTGCATTTCACACTACACGTGAGAAGGTTGTGATCTCATGTGATCTCACTGTACGTGATCTTCTAGACGGGCAGATAGAAACTAGATAGAAACTAAAACTGAAACAAAAACCTAAGGTAGAACAGGCCTGTAAGGCAACCCACCTTTATTTATTTACTGTTGCACCTTTCATACATTTAAGCAGAGAGCCCAATGTGCTTCACAAAATAACAGAGAGACAGAAAACAACAGAAATAGATAGAAATATGCAAGACTAGAACAAGATAGAGCATAGTGAAATTAAATGCTTTAAAACAAAATCAAATCATAACAATAAAATCAATAAAATAAGATCAGATTAAAACCAGAAGAAAAAGAAATTACAATAGAGTAAACACAATAAATAAGAAAAATTAAATAAAATAAAATCAATGGTATTTATGTCAGATAAATAAAAAATAAATAATTACAATCAAATCAATCAAATAAAACCATTACAATAAAAACAAGAAAATGAAATCAGAAAACTATAATAAAGATCATCACAATAAAATAAATAAGAAAAAATCATAAAAATAAAATAAAATCATTACAATAAAACCAATAAAATAAGATCAGATAAATACCAGAAAAATAAAATAAAACAACATGAAATAACAGAATAAAATTCTAATTCATATAATGCTCAAATAATGGTAGTAACAGTAAGAATGGTAATAATGCAGAGCAAGTTAAATGCCAGATTTAGAAGGTTAGTCTTACACGTTTACTCTTTTAAAACAATCAAAGAGCTTGCGGTTTTAATGTCCAGAGGCAGAGTGTTCAGAGTTTATGGGCATAAAAACAGAAAGCTCTCTGCCCGGTACTTGTGAGGGAGACATGAGGATCATCTAAAGGGGAAGCATTCTGTATAAGAAAACAGTTTTTCCCTGAAGAAAGATTTAAAGATCTAAAACCACCATTTGCTGAACATGTTATTCTTCAAAATAATTAAAGCTCTGCGTACGCTTTTACCTCCTCATACCAACACAGCTTACATGTATACGGTTTTCCATGAACAGAAGGTGAAAATCTCATTTCCAAAGGCCAAAAAATGAAGCATACTGAGACCTTTAGATGTTTTGTAGTGACAGTGTGAATGTTTCTCAAGTAAATGTTGATGATCCCACATGTTAGATTTAGAGTATCCTCCAAACTGTACAGATTTATAATAAAGAAACACTTGAGGTTCAACAATTCCTCAGACGTCCTTTTCTGTGAGTATTTCAACAGCAGGAGCTTTAACATCTTTCCCTCAGTCGGAGCTTTTCTTCTCTTTATTTGGTTTTGTTTGCAAATGCATGCTGTTTTTTTTGTTTTCTTTATTTTCATCTTGTGACTAGTTCCAAGCTGCCTGCATGTCGAAAGATAAGCTCTTCTGTTGGATCTCACACGGTCACGGCGACGCGCTCCTCCATCACACACCGCGTTGTAATGTTCACAGATGAGGTGACGGTTAGGTAAGACGACACACAGACCTCGTGTTCAGATTATTATCAGGGCTGACGGTGAAACTTAAGAGTGTAAACCGCTCAAACTTAGAGAAAAGTCCAAAATGTGTTTCCAGTCACCACGCTCCATCTCTGTTACAACCATCATAACTTACACACACCTGCTTCCTATCACCGGTCAGCCATGCTTTAGCTCTCAAACTACCTTTGTGATTCCTTCCAGACTTTCTTTTAAAACATTTGTCCATTTCTTCTCTCTTTTGTTTCTGTCCTCTCCTCCTGTCTTCTCCTCCATTGGATGGCATGTTGTGCTGTGGTGCCTCTAGTGATCTGCAGCCTTCTTTGGACAGGGTTAGGAGCGCTAGCACCAACTGTCTGACCCCAGACAATCATGCCCCCTCACCAGAGACTGACAGGTACCAGCCTCTGTCCCTGCCCCCTCCCCTCCTGTAGTGCTCAAGTAGTCTCTTATCCTGTCCTGGTCTTTGTAGTTCTTTCCCCTCTGAATGGTCCTACACTTGCTGAAGACTACGCTTCCTCTCTCCTCACTCCCCCAGGACCCTCTCGCTGTACACCAATACACTTTCTTCCACCTAGCAGCTCCCTTGTTTTGCCACAATCCTCAAATTGAGAAACATGTTAATAGAAGTTAACATCACTAAAGTATTGCTTTCTAGACCCTTTCATCAACCCATCAAAGTCTGAGTGCATGTTAGAGAGATTTTCACCCTGACAGCAGAATCTGCTCCTCTTCTTCACCACTTTATCACCTTTACCTTTATCAAAGATGAACCACTTCACAACTTTAACTTGCTTAGATTTACAAACTTCAGTCCTGCATCTCATTTCTCAGGCTCACACCCTGTTATAATACGTGTGCAGCTGCCTTTATATGAGACCAGCTGCCCTGCTTCATGTAAAGAGATTTCTGCACCTCTTTGGTCACATATCATCTCTATCATCGTAATTGCATGTTTGTTTTTTGGTGGAGCTTTGATCCAGCAACAAATCTACAAGCAGATGTGAGAACATAGTTACAGCTGAACAAGAAAACACAAAGAGGAAGGGAGTTAGAGTAGAAACAAAGCTAAGAGGAGAGGGTATAGTGGAGTCTGATGTTTCTTTATATCTGCTGGATATGTAAATGAGCAACTTTGTGAGGTGATAATGTAACCGTGTCTTTTGTTTCGCATCAGGCACAAAGCATTTCTTCCCTTTGGTCATATGCGTGATATATTCTGTGTGTGTACATGTAGAAAAACTTTGTCCCATTCCCTGCCCCGGAGACGTCCTGCGAGTCCCAGGATTCTTATCCAACATGCTTCCCCTGAAGACGACAGGTACCCTTTGGTGGACCCCCAACCGCTTCCTCTTAGAGCTTGGCTACTGCCTTCAAATCTGATGCAGTTGTGACCCAAACCCTGAAGTTTTATGTTTCATTTTAATAAGAAAGTAGCCTTGTGAACAAGGCAAACAAACATGTATTACATCACCAGTTTTTATATGATATAAGGAACAAATTACAGCAAACCCGACTGGAATCCTTCAGGGTTCTCTTGGGTTGTATTCGGGTTCAGGCAAATGTCAAGCTCTACCTCATTTTTCAGCTGCTCTCTCTGCTGAGTCCTGATTTTAGTAGGTAGCAAATCAGAAGCCTAAATTCTTCTAACTCTTTCCAATCTGATAAAATGAAGTGAGTGATTTTATCTTGTATTATATATAAGAAATCTATACGTTGTTCTAACCAAATCTCGCACAGAAGGAGAGAGGACAATGTTCACTCTTTAAACTTGTGTAACAGTTTTAAGAGTTTGATGAGAAGATCAGAAGAAAAAACACAATTGTCTGTCAAATATAAAGTCACATACATGACACAGCATTAGCAGTTTAGCACAAAGGCTCAAACCTGTGAGCAACAGCAAGTCTGTTTCTGTAGAATTAAATTGGGGTTAAAGAACTCATGCTAGCATAATGCTAATTTGCCATATTTTGTACTTGATTTAAAAAAGGAAGCATATGATGAAGACTGCTACTTACATTAGCTAGTAGCGCTGAATGTGAGAACACAGAAATCCAAGAAGGTACGTCCTGTGTGGGAAAGGAGGAGGGACAAAGAATTAAAGGAATAGTTCAGCTGGAAAAAAACTACACCTGAGTGCAGGATGATTCATATACATTTTTATATTCATATATTTTTTATATTTTCCTGTATTTTAATCAGGTTAGCTGTAAAAGCTTAACTTCGTTTTTGAATTGTTATAACAGACTACAATTAGCAGTGATGTCACATTATGACCTAAAAAAGTAAACAAACCTTCAAGAACAAGATAGACAACTTCTATATTGTGAGGTTGTAAAATGGGACAATTAGCACTTTGAAGTAACAGGCATTTTCACTTTTTCCAAAGCATGTATTCACCGTGAGTGATTCATTTAACTAAAGGAATCAGGATGATATTTTTTGTCAGAAAACACAACTTAGACATATACAGGACAAAATCAGTAAAGATGTAAGAGGTCCTTCTTGTCCAGAGGGGGTGCCAAAATTGACACAAACAAAAAGTTCCTCACAGGAGCTTTAAGTGAACACACGTGAGCATGCCATCAATCTTCTCATCTAACTCTTATTTTCTTGAAACTAATAAAAGTTGTAGTTTAAACTGCAGAGTTATTTCTTTATCTCCACAAATACAAGATAAAATGACGAGCTATTAGCATTTAGCTTTGTATTGACAACTTGAAACTCCTGGTTTGTGGTCAGTGAGCTGGACAGTGAGAGTGAACATGAAGTGCAATGTAGAATGTGCCTCACAGGAACAAACAAGTTCTACTTTGAAGCATTTTCACTCTCATTGTGTAAAGGGTTGCTTGTTTGGTTTTTCGGCTTGTGGTGGTGTTATTCTGGTTTCCAATTTGTTGCCAAAGGTTGTAGCGATAGTTTTCATCCCTGATTGTTGTCGCTGTAGTTATGTCCTTATTCGTTTCTATTCTCCCTTCACGGTTTTTGGTGCCTGGTTTGTGCTCTTCTGAACTTCTGGTAGTTTGTTCTGGTTCTGGTGTGAAATCCTGCCTCATTGAGTTGCTTCCTGCAGTCTTTCCGCGTGTACTTTATGTTCAGGGATTTGCATCTGCAGCTTCTGTGTGCTCGCAATTTCTTCACAGTCCCTAAAAAGTCCTGCTTTCTCAAGGCTTAGTGCTCAGAAATGACTGAAAATTCATGATGTCCATAATTCACTTCAGAAGTGTGGCTGAATGTGTGTGTGTGTGTGTGTGTGTGTGTGTGTGTGTGTGTGTGTGTGTGTGTGTGTGTGTGTGTGTGCGTGTGTGCGTGTGTGTGGGGTACATGTATCATCCTTGTCATCTTCATGTCCATGAATGGAGAATATGGATGCTGCTTCCCACTCAAGAGACTTTAATTCACCTCAGTACAAAGAAGAGGTACACACACACACACAAATACACACATATGCACACATACACACACGCACACTCACAGGCAGAATTACAGATGAAGCATGAGTGTGTGACACCCCTTATTCATATCCCCATCATACCATCCATCACAGCATGCCTCCTATTTCCTGTTTTCCAGATCATAAACTTATAAGGCCAATGACAGCCGCCTGACAGACTCTTCTAAATCTAAATGATGTTCCTCCATCATGCTCTCTTCCATCCTCTCATCCATCCATCCATCCATCCAACCTTTTTTTTCTGTTGTGTATTGTTCCCTTTGCTCATCCACCATTCTCCAGGCAGCCTCGGACCCTGGAAACACCTGAAAGTCAGAGTCATGGCAGGAAGCTGTCTAACAGCAGCAGGTAAGGCATGTCAAACTGTAGTCTGTGAGCTCATTGACGGCTCAGCTGAGAATTACTCTACATCAAGCTTAACGTTTTTGTTAGAGATCACCAATTGATGGGAGCTTTTCAAATCAATTCAGCAGTATGGAGGACAGTTATCTTTGAGAGGTCCCATATAATGAAAAATAAGATTTTCTGTGTCTATACATATATAAATACAAGTCTACAGCCTACCAAATCTGAGAATGTGGAAGCAAGAAAACCCCTCAACATTGTCTGTGTTGCCCACCTAATAGCAACACATAGCTTATACAAGGCAATTTGCTCCTGTAGTGACATAAACACAGGACAAGCCTATGATTTGCATAGGCCCACATGCAAAACAACGCCAAAACCTCACGCAGTTCATCTTCCAGTATGTGAAGTATACTGGCGTGGGTTCTTCTGGAGTGCTCGTCAATTTTGTTTTGGTGTTTTTCCACCTCTGCATTTTTCTGCACAACTTTGCACCCTCCCCTGTTAGACAACATTCGGGCAACAGATCAGGGCAGCGCCTCATTATTATAGCATCCCTGTCCACTCACTGCATAGGTAATGAGGTTGGAAACTAAGAGGCTGCAGATCCTCCGCAAAGGTGTTTTTTTTGTGACAGAATTTAAAAACCTGCTTAAAAGATAGCTGGGATATGTTGTGAACAGATAAAAAATGCCATTATATGGGACCTTTGAATCATTCAGAATATCAAGTTTTTACCAGATTAGAGTATTTCAATAACTGGTAATATGTCATACATTAAACACATAAGAGATAATTTATGGTGAGGGGGTTGTTTAACGAATCAGAACACCAGAAACAGAAGGGGTTCCTCCACTAAAACACCCTTCTCACTATACATTATCCTTTTAATTACACAGCTACTTCAAAATGATTATGTTTATTGCATTTAGAATAATGTGTTACAGTTTGAGCTATGTCCATAGGAGCAGCGTAGCCTTCTGAAATTGAGCTAGCTTAGTTGTTATTACTCTCATTGGAGAACATGAACCAGTGTCACTGTCAGTCTGTTCCATTGATCAGTCATTATTTCCATACCCATACCATGCTCTGTTGAGTGTTAACTGTATCCACCATCTTCAATTCTCTGTTGTAGTTAATGTGTCTTTTACTTCTTCTGCTTTTTGTCTCATTTCTTGGTTTTCCCAACATCAAATTAAACTGACTTATTTCTAGGACAAATTTTCCTCCAGAGTCTCTGATTGGCTGTGACCAATTAGAATCTAGTGCTTAACACGGCTGTAGAATAAGTGATGACATAATTCAGTGACTTCCCTTTTTTTCATGGTCTCTTATGGACATAGCAAATAAATGCAAACTAATCGTGTCAGATATCTAATAAAAAATGAAACTCTTTTTTTTTTTAAATCACATTTTAAAGAGACATTTTTGAACTTTTAGATGTTGGCCTTTAAAGCCCTTATTGTAGTTTCTCTCGGCCACTTCCCAGATCTTTATGTAGCGTCTACTCTTTTATATGGGTAAGATAGTAGGAACCAAATCAGCTGTAAGCAGGATGTTTTCCTGATGATTCATTTGAAACCTTTCAGAGGATTTTTCTTTATTTTCATTCTGTTGCTTTTTTTCTCGACCCCATCTTTCTTCCTGCATGCCGCTGTCTCACTGTTGCTGGGCTTTGGGTTTGTATGGCACTTGTGTGATGTGTGCAATCTGCGTGTGTGTGTGTGTGTGTGTGTGTATGGCACTTGGGTGTGTGTGTGTGAAGCAGTATAAAGCCTACTTCCATCTTAAGGGGCTCCAGAGGAAAGAAGGCCCCGCTGCGGCCCCTTGGTAAGGGCTGAGTGCGTGCCCTCTGTCACTGAGGTGTATCTCCTTTGAGTTTCTGTAGATACTGTAGTGGAAAGAAAAAAGTCAGGCCTGCTTTTCTTCATGATCTTACCTATGTGTGTATTTGTGTGTGTTTCTGTGACCTGCCTTTGCCTCTTCACTGACTCAGACGCTGCTGCTCCTCTGTGTTTGTGTATTTATTGTGTATGTGTTGTGTAAAACCTCAGAGGTCATTGCTTACCGGTGTAATTTTGTGACATGGTAGCAGCTGTGATAGTGTTGTGTTTCTTGGTCTGTGTTTTCTGGTCTGTTCCAACTTTCCTCTTGCAACATCATGTTAAAGGATTATTTGCAAAACATTCAGTAAAGGGAACATTTATTTATACATAGTTGAAGCCCTCTGTTGTTAAACCAGGATGCTGGTTTTACACTCTGGGTCTTATTATATAAAGATATTGATTTCTCTGTAAAAAAACAAACAAAGAAAATAAAAAAGGAAATAACATTTTTGGAATTTCCCTCTGCTGGCAGCAGTGAGACGGGCTGTAATGGCTTCATTGTGATACTAAAGAGAAAATGAGCTCCATGTAAACAAGTCAATTCAAATTTGTTGGTTTGCCACTGAACAGCTCAGATTGTTAGTTTAAGATTCTGACAACATTTAAGGAAACATCTCTCATGTAACAGGGTTAAAAAAAACAAAAAACAAAAAAAACAGACACTCATTTTAAAGCTACCTGACTCCATTTACAGGAGCAGTAACTTTACCTTGTAGAACATTGGAGTTGCTGAACTACTGTCTCCTTTGTCGTTTTTTTGTATGAATTGTTGTGTTTATCAATCAATCAATCAATCAATCAATCAATCAATCAATCAATCAATCAATCAAGCTTTATTTATATAGCACCTTGCATGCAAATCAAATGTAATTCAATGTGCTTTACAGCGATTGAAAACAAGAAAGAAGCAGAAATAAAATAATGGCAAGACATATTAAAAGCAAAAATTGATTTTAAAATAGAGACTAATGTAACAGTGGCAGAGCTAGTACCACCAGTCTTCATTCCTCATTGCAGGTTAACGTCCAAATACCTGTGTTGGTGAGTGGTTATAGGCCACGTTTACCAAACAGAGACTACCAACAACTTTATCTCCATGTTCTAGATCAAAATACTGACAACCCAAGCCGTGTAGTGAGATGCCATCTTTCAGCTTTGCTTGTTTTTATCTGGGTAGCAGAGGATTGAAGCATTAAGACACCAGCCTTAAACCAGAGCTAAAGTCCTGGCTAGTGAGGGGAGGCTGCGGTTTAGCTAACACACAACATATGACCAGGATTTCAGGACTAACACTAATATTAATTATCAATTTCATAGACAAGTAATTCAAGGACTGACTATCGAGGATGAAAATATTTAATTTGCACATTTCTAGTTGTGTCTTGAACAAATACTTTACAGGATCTAAATCAACCATAAAGATAACAAATTAATATTCAAGCAACAAGGTAATACAAAATGGCAATAATCAGCAACCCCCGTTTCTGTTTTAATCAAAGGAGTCAGGTGGTTTTAAGGTGAGTAGTGTTTTAACTATTTATAAAACCACTTCTCGAACATGACGGTTCCTTATAAAGTTCAGTCTCTGCAGGGATGATTTCTGTAATGTTGACAGACTCTAAAAATAACTGAATAAGTGAGTCAGTGGCTAAAACAACACCTTTACTGAATTGAACATGTAGTTTTTAACCTTCTTTCAGGGAGTGCAGTTTTGTGTTTATTTGACATGTTTTAATCACTTCAATCTAAAGGAATAAGGGTTCAAGGAATAACTGAAGTTCTTTGTGGGACAGAAACGATGGAATTAGCGCTTGAAGGCTTTCACCTCCTCTCTGTTTGTTCTTTCACCGTCTAAAACCATTATTTACTGCTTTTTCTGCTACAGGATCCCTCACTATCAACCCCTGTTCAAGCTTCACTTTGCTTCACTCTGACAACACGCTGTTGCCACTGGTTGTTCACTGAAATATTTCTGCTCTTCTTTCATTTTTGTGACGGATGCTTTTCACTCCAGCGACAGTCTGTCACTCTTCAATGCATTTTTCACTTATGACATATTAAGGGTATAGGTTTATTTATGACTTTATATAGTCGCTGTGTTCCTGCAGTATATGAGATACTTTAAGATAGAAGATGAAGCCATGTGGATAGAACAAACTGAAGATGTAAACTCCAGTGAGCGACCGGTGCTGCAGTTTAAACTGAGGATCAAAAACAAACTGACTTTTATTTTCTTTCTTTCTCTCCATTCTGGCATTATGTTTTTTCTTCCTCATCTTTCTCTCCGTCTCTACCTTCATCTATGTTTTCTTCTGTCTTCTTTGCTGTCCTTTTTTTGTGCTAGGGGCCACCTCCAAGGTGGTTCGTCTCTTTCCTCCTCAGTGACGTCCTCCTCAGCCCGCAGAGTACGACAACTCCCACAGCTTCCCCCTCAGAGCAGCACCGCAGAACAAGGTATACATTGATTATTGTGTGTCTCTATGTTTGTGTGTGTTGTGTCCTTTGTAGTACGGAACATCTCTATCAGTTAGACCAAATGATTATCAAAAACACAGACATCTTTGTCTTCAGAATGCACTCCTCATCTCATATTTCCAATCAGAAAATAATTCACAATTCTTAACCCGTGTAAAAAATGACACCTTGTGGTTTACAAGATGTCCATTTTTTACAGGTCAACAGATCATGGATAATGTTCACTAGATAGTCATTCTTTGGCTGCACATACAAAGGGCTCAATCTCTGTCTAGGTGAATTTCTTTCAAATGTTACAGGAACATGTATAAGAGAAAAGGAGGATAGGAGGATACTTCTGTAAGTTATTTTGTATTTTTTGGGGAAAAAATATAAATTGTCAGAAATAAATCCAAAATCAACCTTTCAGTGATAAGCATGATGAACAAAGTAGAGTAGAATTAATTTTTTGATTTAGCAATCAGGTTTTAAAATATATATCTTAATATAGATTATTAAAACTAGATTATTTAAATCTAAAAAAGGACAGAAAAGGTTTTTTCTTCACCTTGTATTTTCCCTTTTATTTAGCCAAACCTCTCTCAACTGTGATTTAAAAGTAGGGCCTGATCCGAGTCACTCACTGAAGAAGAAAATACCAAACTCTGTTTACTGTTGCTAATCGGCAGATTTTGGTTTAGATATTGTGTTGTAAAAAATGAAGTAGAGAAGAAAGATTTAGAGATCAGGGTTTAAAATATATATCTTAATATATAGATTAATATATTGTTTACATTTTTTAAAAAGGAAAGAAAAAGTCCTTCTTGGCCTTCTATTTTCCCTTTCTTCTGACCAAAGCTCTCCCAACTGTGATTTAAATGTTGGGCCTGAACCTGAGCCACTTACTGAAGTAGAAAATACACAAGTCTTGTTACTGTTATTGGTCACTCCTAAAACCAGGCTTAAAACCAGAGGTGACCGAGCCTTTGTGGCGGCTGCCCCTCGGCTCTGGAACAAGCTGCCCCAACAGATCCGCTCTGCAGGATCAATCGAGATTTTTAAATCCTCTCTTAAGACACACCTCTTCTCCCTGGCTTTTAATCAACATTGAGTGGACATCTGGCATAATCTTAATTCAATTTTAATTTATTTGATTCTATCTTATTTTATTATACATTTGCACTGTTTACGTATTCTAGTATTGTATTTTAGTATTGTATCGTATGCTATGTTTGTCATTTGTGCTGTTTTTGTCCTGTACAGCACTTTGGTCAACTCCGGTTGTTTTAAACGTGCTCTATAAATAAAGTTTGAGTTGAGTTGAGTTGACTGTTGTTGATTGGCAAATTTTGGTTTAGGTATTGTGTTTGAAAATGGGAACTTATAAAATGTGTTGGTAAGTTAGTGACATAATTTATTTATATCACATCTATTCATGTGTGATATTTTTACAGTAAGAATATAATATCAATATGTTAATATACAATATTATCAACATGAACTACTTTGTACTTAATTTGAACCCCTTACATGAATCACATTTATCTTTTTTAATTACTCAAACTTCTTTTTAAATCATCAAAATGTGAATGTTCCAGCTGTGTCATTTTCATAAAGTGTACTTAGAAACTTTCATCACTCTAAGGTATGATGTTTGGGTATCATGTACACAAACAGACAGTGTAAGTTATATTAGTCTGGTGGTGTCGCCTTTAAATTAATTTCACTGATGTGAGATCATCAGAAGGTTGTCCAGGATAGATCAATCAATCTTTATTTATATAGCACCAAATCACAACAAATATTATCCTCAGACTCTTTCCAAACAGAGCAGGTCTAGACCGTAGTCTATGTTCTATTATTAACAAAGACCCAACATCAAGACAGGATATGATCCAGTCCCATCTTACAGACAGGACTCAGTCTGATCTCATCTTAATCCACCATGAGCAGAGCACTTTGCAGCATTTAGCAAGTTACAGTGGCAAGGACAAACTTCCTTTAACAGGCAGAAACCTCCAGCAGGACCAGACTCATGTTAGACACACATCTACTGAGACCGAGTTTGGGTTGGAAAGAGAGATAGAGGGAGGCTACAAAATGATATTAGGTAGCATTGTGGGATTGGTTCCTAATTATAGAAACAAGGTGACTTAACGAGTAATGCACTTGTTGATGACGTTTTGGTTTTCCCTGCAGAAAAAAAAAGATCTTTTAAAAAAAACATAAATCAAGGTCTCGACTACGACTGGTCCTTCATTTCTTCCTCAGTTACTTAAGGTTTTCTCTGGCTGCCTTAGTGACCAAATGTATAAATATTAAAAATAAACTTAATGCATTGCTTTTTGTGTGTGTGTTTGTACAGCCCTGGTAGCAGAGGAGTGTGTCCGTCAGCTCCAGATGAGGGTTCATTCCAATTGGGTATCAGCTGCCTCCACCTCCAGCCAACAGGATCTGGACCGAGCCCTGAAGAACAAACGGGAGGTGAGCCACAACTATCTTTACTCTCTATATTCTCTTTGATCGTTCCCTTCAAAACAAAGTCATCAGGAGTGGGAGGAAGAGGAGAGTTTCTGCCAGATAAAAGGAGTCTTAATGTAACTTAAGTACATGGCAGTGAATTGCATCTTACATTGCATCTCGTCTTACTGTTCAAGACGGTCATAAATTATGATACAGTGATGGGGAAGACCACTCAATAAAATGAGTTGGTTCCATCTCAAATACAGAAGTGTGTATAATTCATACCAGCTGATGTCAAATCGACTGTTTAATGGGGATATCCTGACTTTCACATGTCTGTACGCTGGGAATTTTTTGGTATGCGTAGTCACTGCTGTCTTTGTGATGCATTAACCGTCCCCCGTTGGACTGAATTTTAAACTATCATCAGCAGAGATGTAGAGAAAGTAATGCCAGACAAAAAGGCAAAAAAAAACTGGATGATAGAAGATCAAAGAACATAATTTAAAGATTTAAAGTAGCTTTTATGCCTTGTTATAAAATAGGAGCTGCTGCATCACCAGAGGTAGTAGAAGTGAAAATACTCAAGCACCAAACGCAGTGCAAGGACCCCATTAGAGTCCATATGATTATCAATGATCCTCTTTATTGAGCTCACTGAATTTCTAATTTGGCAGCTTAAACATGCCTTAACACTCACCAAACTTTGTATGAGTGTCAGGTGAAAATGATGATATTTTAGGAGTCTTGTGTACGACTTTTTTAAATGGTTCTGAACCCTGGAGTTTTTCAAGATGTGGTTCCCATGAAGGTTTGCTTTTGCCTACATGTGTGAACATCGTTTTGCATATTTATCACATCAGACCTACAAAAAATACTCTTGCGTCTATACCAAATCCCAACCAATGAATGATCATGGTCCACATCTGAACACATCTACATGCTAATTTTTCAATTACAGTCTGAACACCTTGTGAGAATGCATAGTACTAACTTTTACATACAATGTCAGATCTGCTCCAAATGTGACTCGGGCCAGCCACTTGCATGCTACAGCCTCTATACATGGGGCACACCACTGAAGCACCGAACAGATGCCCTGGTGTTCGGCTTTTTAAAAAAAATACAAGGTTTATATGGCCCCATCTGCAGTGGTTGATAGCTTAGCTTCTGTGTCAGTTCTCCTGTTTCTCAACGAAGGGCCCAAGCTGACCTGAATCTTGTGGGTGATGCACTCAATTTTGGACAATACTGTTAATTTGAAACACCTCTCCTGATATCTGATTTGATTGATTGCTTGACCCTCGGTGCATGTTCTCAATAACTGTCTCTGATATCTAACTGCAACACTCTGTGTTTTTCTTCAGCTCTATAAGGACGAGAGGCGGAGCAGCGAAAATGTTTCCCATAAGTCCTCAGACAGTGATGTCAGCGATGTGTCAGCCATCTCTCGAACCAGCAGTGCCTCTCGCATCAGTAGCACCAGCTACATGTCCATCCAGTCAGAGAGACCCCGGGGACGCTTCAGGTACCCCAACACTCACTCACTCTCACACTCCAGTACTCTCTTTGTGTTTAACTGTCTATCAAAGGAATTATTCAGACCCTTGATATGAACTTAGTTCTGGTCATAATGTAATTGACACCACGAATGTCACCACAGCAGGGCCATGCGTGCAACAGGCCGCCACATGATGAAGAGCACCAGCGTGAGCGGCGAGATCTACGGCATGGATCACGCCGATGGTAGCCAATCAGACACGGCCCTCGGTAGCCTTGGAAGCGGGATCAAGAAGCGGCGCTCAAGCCTCAGCCAACGTGTTGTAGCCATCCTTCCATCCAGACGCAGCCGGAGTACCTCGCAACTCAGCCAGACAGGTCAGAGAACGCTCTGAGAAATGAAAATCACTCAATGATCCACAGAGAGAGAAAGAAACAGAAAAATAAACAACATACAGCAGCAAAAGTCAGTCCTATATCACCTATTAATTTAATGCCTTGACATTATTTTTTTAAAGAGTCCACACCACAATGATGACAAGACATTTGTGTAATTCCTGTAACTAAGATTTGTGAGTGCCAAGAAGACTCTTAGTCTCTAATGGTGTCTAGTCTGTCTTATACTGTTTGGTGGAATGAGTCTCTGCTTTTGGCAGATGATGGATCAAATAAATAGACTCATTTAAATATTAATCAGAAAAGCTGAAGCAGCAAGTTTGGCCTGGAAGGTAATGATATTCTCTTTAAAAGCCACAGTGTGTTGAACTTTTAGATGATTATTGCAATCTTTTAAATCATTATGATGTAACTAGTTTAGGTTTGTGGACACACCCATGTGGATATTTATTTTTAATTTTTAAAAGATCTGTGTATTTACATTTTTACACATTATATAAAAAAGATCAATGTAAACAAATAAAGCAAGTGATGTTTTTTCTAAAATTATAATAAATGAAAATATTTTAAAATAGAAAATACATAATAGTGAAAATACAATACATAAGTAGGTTAATATTTAAAAAATAAATAAGTAACCTTCATTAATTAAACAAAATATAAAGCAACTTTAAAACGAAAAGGAGGATTGTCACGTTTCTCATGATTTAGTAAAAAGACTTTACATTCTTTGCTTTGATAATCAAAATGACATATACAATATTTCCAAAAAACCTATGTGGTACTAGGGGTGCAACGATACACAAAACTCACGGTTCGGTTCGGTTCGATGCGTTTGTGTCACGGTTCGATACGTTTTCGATACAATAAAAAAGAAATTTCCATGCCTTTTTTTTACTTGTAGTTTATTGAAATTACCAACATTTGTTTCAGCTCAAAAGCACAGTTTTTAAATCAAATGAAATGTATCAGGGGCAGCTTCACCTGACACATGTTCTGCTGTGCATGGGGAGGTTGTGTGTGTGTGTGTGTGTGTGTGTGTGTGTGTGTGTGTGTGTGTGTGTGTGTGTGTGTGTGTGTGTGTGTGTGTGTGTGTGTGTGTGTGTGCGCGTGTGTGTATATAGAGGTGTGTGTGTGAGAGTGTATGTGTGTCTTTCTGAGTGCGAAATTTGCCATGCGCGATACAGAGAACAGAGGAGAATTGTGAACGCGCGACCATGTAGAGACAGAAATGACATCCCATCATGTAAATAAGATAAATAACATGAGGATATTTAGTATGTTAAATAAAGAACAAGGTATATACCTGATCCATGAGAGAGGGAACCTTAAATTACTTCTGCTTTGACTTCCAAGGGGGGCGGGACCCGGCGGGTGCGCCTCTGATATAACAGCAGGGAAAACACTGTCCGGTATCAGGCTGAAGTCTTCCACAGCATGCAGTATAAGACAATAAGTAATGTATAGACGCACTTTAAAACCACATCACCCAGTCTAGCATCACTATCAACAAAGCTGCACACAGCTACAGGACCACGGAACAACTCTGCTCTGCAACCGCAGAGGACACTTGTGCTTCCCTCTCTTGCGGGCGCACGCTGACACACACATTTGTGAACATATGAACCCAGCAGCCCGTCGTGTGGTGAAATATATATTTCCAGATGAAGCACAGTTAAAAGAAACGTGACCAGCTTGGACTGAATGAATGAGGGAGGAGCGCGCAGTTCAGTGGACCTGCGCTCGACAATGCAGCCTGGAGGAGTCGAGCGCAGATCCTCTGAACTTTCAGCACAGAGCGCCTCGTCAGCAGTTGATCAAATAAATATAAAATTGCGTATCGTTCGGTTCATAGGGCATACCGAACCGTGACCACTGTATCGAACGGTTCGATACAGATACACATATTGTTGCACCCCTACGTGGTACCTTAACAGCGTTGAAACTTTTCTATATTTACAGCTGAGGTTGTGTTCTCCGAGGTAAAGGTGATAAAACTCTTTTTAACCTGCAGACACAGGTACACAGACTCATCAAGCTCAAACACATCTCTGACTGCCTACTAAACATGGTTTAATTAAACATATCATTCATGAGTCAGACACAAGACTATGTATACAAAAAACAACTGATCACGTGTGTGTATCCAGTGTTGTTGTTGTTCTTTTTGATGTTGTTGTTTATTGGATTTGTTGTTGTTGTTGTTGTTGTTGTGTGTGTTATTTCAGAGGCGGCGGGTAAGGCGACGGACAGACAGAAAGGTAAAGCAATAGTTAGACAGACAGACAGACAGACAGACAGACAGACAGACAGACAGACAGACAGACAGACAGACAGACAGTTTTAAAGACAGACAGTTAGACGCTGTAGGACAGGAAGTCAATTTAACTAACTTGTTTTATGTATAAATAATCATAACAATTATATTCGTGAATTAAGGGACATTATTATCATAGCTGTTGGATGTAACTTCTGTAATATTTTCCTACTTACACTGAGAAATATGAGAGGGAGCCAGAGAGAGAGAGAGAGAGAGAGAGAAAGAAAGAAAGAGAGTGATAGCTATGTGAGACAGCTTTGCACCTCCTGCCCTTCCTGAGCTCTGTCTCCGGCACGCTTCCTTACTCCACCTTCTTCTGTCACCTTTTGGTTTAAAGGCTGGTTCAGTTCTAGCTAAAAGCCTGGCTGAGAGCATGCAGGCCTCATGTGCCTTTACATTTGTATGACTTTATTCTGCCAATGAAAATAAACTAGATCTGATGAAATACCTGTAATTCACCCCCAAAACAAAAAAACAATGCTCATCAAACAGCAGGCTTTAAAAAGTGCTGAACTCCTTTTTCAGCTTTGATTTCTTCACGCCTCTCAGTTTTACCTCTACATCTCCGCCAGACGTTTTAGTGCAGCCTTGTTTTCTTCCTGCAGTGACCTCATCGCCTTGATTGCAGTTCCCTCCTGTTTGTTTGATTTTAGACCCAAAACCTTTTAGACTTGTCTGAAAGTGTCCGTGTAGTAATCCTTCACTGAAGTTGTGCTTTTAGATGCTGGTTAGATTACACATGTGCATGGGACTGCCTGCATAATGCTACAACTCATGGTGGTATCGCTAAAACCCCTTGTAGAACTGAAGAAAAACTCCTTTAGTAAAATGCAGAGAACAACTCTTTAACTCCTCCCGATTTATTTTTGGGTACGATGTCATGAGACCCTGATGGCTGAAAGCTTAGCCTCGGTTTAAAGTAACACAAGCAAAGTCTAACTGAAACTCTTCTCTCTGTGTCTGCCACAGAGACAACAACGGGAAAGAAGGGTAAGGCCGGCAGCAGCAGCATCCAGAGGAGCGTGGAGACGGGTATGGCCGTGGAGTATCCACGTGGAGGGTCAGGCATGAACCGACAGGCGAGCAGAGAGTCGACCGACGGCAGCATGAACAGCTACAGCTCTGAGGGGAAGTAAGTACACAAGAAAAGACAAACCTACATGTGGACATGTGTTGATTCTGTCTTTGGCACCATTATATGTTTACTATAAGTTCAAGGAGGATGTTTTAAGAACGGAATAATGTATGGTTAGCAGGTAGTTGTGGGAAATAGAATCCCAACAGGGTGAGACAAGACCCCAATGTGAAGCTTATTACCCGGCTACTAACTTAAAAGAAGATCAGTAACAGAGACGGGTAATAATGTCTGACATTCACAATGAAGCTGATTTCAAGAAGGTATAAATCTTTCTCTTTTTTTTTTACATTTTATTGGTGAAAAAACAAACAAACAAACAAAAAGAATACAAGACAGAGTAGTGACATTCAAAACAAACAAGATCATCAGACAAAAATAAGAAACAAACAAAACAAAAGAGATTCCCAAAAGGTAAAAATCTAACTGTGTGTTCAGATTAGAAGTAGAAGAATTACACACAAAGCCAATGCAAAGAAGCAAGGGGTATGTTTCAGCTAGGTGAAACAAATGACCCCATGCATTCCCAGTCATTAGCACTTAGTACACAGTTCATTTATTCAGCTTTAGCAACATATTTTTGTACTAATGTGTAACAAAATTCTGGCAGCATTGAGATTTGCACTGCATTATAACTGTTGACACAGTTATGCCATGATTACAATATAATTATTGATCCAAACTTCATTTAAACATTAATCTTGTGGACAAAGTTTACACATTTTGAACTTAGAATTTCAATAAATCCACATCATAATGCTGCAATTTCTGCTTCTTTCACAGAAATCACATAAAAACTCTGTTTGTTCTGGATTGGTAAACAAGAGTTAAATTAAGTGAGAGAGGAACTCATTGATAACTGTGTGAATGTGTGTTTCAGCTTGATCTTCTCAGGTATGCGGCTGGGTGCCGACAGTCAGTTCAGTGACTTCCTTGATGGTTTAGGACCCGGGCAGCTGGTTGGCAGACAAACTCTGGCAACACCTGCGATGGGTGAGTCATGGCTCCATCGAATCAAACACATACAACCAAGATTTCTGTATTCGTATCAACAGATGGAAACTACAGATCTTATATCAGGATTACTGGGGAACTTCAGGTATTGGTTGAACCTGTCTGTGCTGCTTTGTCTGCCTGAAGTCAGCCTTAACATGGTTTGTCTGTTTCTGTATGTTTCCTACATACAAACAGGCGATGTCCAGATCGGCTTGATGGATAAGAAAGGCCAGATGGAGGTGGAGGTGATCAGGGCACGAGGCCTTACCCCCAAACCAGGCTCCAAATCCCTCCCAGGTAAGTCACACACTCACTTCTGTCACAACATCCAAATCAATAAATACACCACCCAGCAAAGGGTCTCCATCATCTCCATCTTCTTCCTCCTTTCTTGTCCTGCTATCTCTCATTTCTTCTTCTCTCTTTTAACCTCTTCCCTATGTCTTCAGCCCCCTATGTCAAGGTGTACCTGCTGGATAATGGAACATGTAAAGCCAAAAAGAAAACCAAGATTGCACGAAAGACTCTGGAGCCGCTATACCAGCAGCACCTGCTGTTTGACGAGAGTCCCCAGGGCAAGGTGCTTCAGGTAATCCTGAGCGTGTGTGTCTGTGTGTAACTGGGTTTGATTATTGTTGAGCATCTGAGAAAGTCTTGCGGTTTGATTAAAAGTAAAAAAATTATAGTATTATGTCTTTGTATCAGAGCCTAAGACTTTACATTCTTACACTTACGACATAAATCTCAGATTTTCTATGAATAGATTCTTCACTTTCTCTTCATGATTTAAAACCTGACCTAGACTTTCTCTCAAATGACTTGACATCTGACTGACTTTTATTGAATGTCTTGAAAATTGGTTTAGCTGTCTAGGAGACCATGAGACATCACTTAAAACTTCACGTTAATGACGTTCAGACTTGACTTTGGCTTTTCATAGAACACTTTCGAACTGATGAAAACTTTAGAACTTCTTGAGCAGGACAATAACTCTCTTGATTCCTTGAGGTTTGACTTTGTCTTATACTGAATGGATTCAAATTGGACTTTCCCACATTACCTGAAATTGACATTGCCTTGTCTTAAATTAAGTGAGGATTAATTTAGAGTCGCTTTAAAACTGAATGACTGACTTTGCGTCTTTTGGATACCACATTGACCTAAAGACAAGGTTTTTTTTTCCTTGAAATAGATCTGAAAAAGTGGGTTCGTCTTGTATTCAGGGCCTAGACTTCAGTATTTGTTCACAAACAGCCCACTTATCTGTAAAGTGGGTGTATCCCATTGGCTGACACCAGCCATCACTGAAAGCAAACCCCAATAACCATCTTTAAAATACAACACCAAAAATCATACAGTGGTCCTCAGCGCGACCGCTTCCAGGAGATTGACAGAAGCGCTTGTAGGTATGTTATGGAAACACAGATTGAAGGTGTGAACATCACCAGAGCCGTCATTCAGCTGTCCGCCTCAGAGATCACCATAGAGGTTACCTATGAATGTTTTTAATCTGAGACAGACGGCCTGATAACTTATAAACTAAAGGTTATTTTAATGTTATTGTCCTGATGCTAAATACCTGAACAACAAGTGCTTCCATCACACGTTATTACCTCTTTATGTCATTCATTTGGTCTTGGATAACTAAGACTTGATCTTGGACTGATTCTATGTCTTGGTCTACACTTTCATGTCCAGAGTCATTATCCGCTCTACTTAAACTCACCTCTGCTGTTCTGTCTTCTAGGTGATAGTTTGGGGCGACTACGGACGTTTGGACCACAAATGTTTCATGGGTGTAGCACAGATTCTATTGGAGGACTTGGACCTCTCGAGCACGGTGATTGGCTGGTACAAACTGTTTCCACCATCCTCATTGGTGGACCCTACATTAGCTCCGCTCACGCGGCTGGCGTCTCAGACGTCATTGGACAGCTCAGGACCGCCACCGGGCGTCCGGTCCTAGTGACCGTATGGCGACCACAACCCCCACCCCAAATATCCCTTCAATGACAAAATAATGGACCACAGCTTCTGGACCAGAACTGAGCAGAGGGCGAGAACACGTCCTGAGGACGACGACGGGAAGCCCTCTGTCAACCAGTGATAAGCAAGACGGAGCGACAGGGAACGAGAGGGAGAAAGAGAGAGAGGGAGAGACAGAACTAGCCAATCAAAGCTTAGCTGGAGTCTGACAATCACGTCTCACACCTTCCCTCTTCCTCCTCTGAATGCCTCTTGAATTTTACAAACTTTGCTTTCTTTGTGTTTCTTCTCTGAGCTGCAGCAGGAGACGATTCTGTCCACCGTTCTCCACCTTCCTCTACTGCTTCTCTGTCTTTCTTTTCTCCTTTCTTTCCTGCAGCCCCTTTTAGAGCACCTGATCAAAGTGGAGTCCTCCACCTAGTAGCCCTCCAGCCAATCAGAGCAGAGGAATAAGTGGTGATAAAATGTGAGTTAGGTAGTATCAAAGGCAGCGTGCTGTACCATCCTTTAAGAGTTGGCTGTTGACACTGTCGTCATAAACGAGCAGCCGGGGCAGCGGTTTGGCACGGTTTGGTGACCTGTGTAGTGGAGAGAGCCTGCACGTGCACGTGCACATTGTTAGCCTTGTTGTGATTAATGAAAGCAAGCACAAGAGAAGCTTGACTCGTAGACAGAGGCAAACTCAGTTTTGCTTTTTGTCCTATCAAAGAGAAGAGAAAAGAGGCCGACCACGATTTGTTTTGATTTGATTTGCTTTCTTTCTTTCTGTCTTTGTTTCGCTCAGAGTTCAGATGGGTACCTTAAGGTGCAGACTCCCTCTGTGTATGTGTTTGTTCAGTTTTCGAGCGATGTTGCGCCAAAGGCCGACCATTAAGGTCCGGTCAGATTCGCCCGAACATCCTTAGCCCAACCCTCACCCCCATCCCTGGTCTCCTCTTCCTCACCCCTCAAACTCCCCAGTAGGAGGGAGCAGCATGACTCGGGGATGCCCCGGATCGGCCCCCAAGCTGCATGCACGTTTCTTTTGTTCTGTTTGTTTCGTTTTTTGTTTTGTTCTCTACTTTTGTAAAATAGAAGACGAGACAAATTAACGAACAATTCTCAAAAAAACATAAACAGAAAAAAAGTCTAGACTATGTGTGTTAGTTCCACATACTTTTAGGCCAGCTTGTATGTTGCATGTTCTTGTACAGTTTGCTCGTACTGAATATGAATACAAACAGAGAAAAGCCAAGCCATCCCCGCCCCCTTACAGGAGCGGACCAATAGGGGGGGACAACTCCACCCAGGCCACGCCTATCACTCTGGGTCTAAATATACATATTAGGAAGTCTCCGGAAAAAGAAACAAACGTCTTTATTTCAGATTCTTTTGATCCCTTTGAACAACAGTGCTGTTCTGTAGTACTGAGCATACTCCAGCCCCTGACGTATCTGCGGGTGTAGGTGTCTAAACTGTAGTTTAACACAGTCGGGGCTAGAGACAGAGATAGAGAATGTGTGTATAACAGCTAAATGTATATGAAGTATCATTATGAGTTTGACAGAAATTATAAAGATATAGATATATGAATATAAAAAGAGTGTATCTGACTGTACACCCGTCACCAACACACACACACGCACAGCTTGTACATACAAACCAGGATGAGAGGCTTGAACTTACGTAATGAACAAACAAAACATTGCTGACTGACACACAAACATTCCTGGTCTCGTTGAAGGGAATTTGCGTCCTGTGGATGTGCTCGAGCCGCTGAGCGGCCCTGAGCCACAAGGGGGCGCTAAAAGGCCTTTATTTTTGTCCTGATTGCAGAAAAACAAGTAGAACCAATTGGAACAAAGTTTACTTTCTCCTCCTTAAGTCCCCTCCCCCCTCTTTATGAGTATATTGGTTTGGACTGGACTTCTAAAGCCAATAAGAAATCTAATTTTGCAGACATATTTTGCGGATGTTTCTGTTGAAACCCTTGGCGGTGTGGCCGACTGCCCTTTCCTTTGTCAGTATTACTCCAGGAATACTGATTGTTTACAGCCCATGGCTCCCCACTCCTAAACCACAATTTTAGACGAAAGACTAAGTATTCACTGCAACAGTTCTTGTTTGTATAACAGATGTGGCTCTACTGATGTGTATGTTTTATATTCAAGAGTTCATTTTTATTATTTACAAATAAAAGACTGTGTGGAAGAAGATGATGGCTTTTTCGAACAGAGTGGTCTCAACTTATTTTGCAGCAGGTGCCCTCAGACATTTTTTCACAGGTGGAATGATCCTTTAATGGTGCACAGAAGCCATATCATCAAAATGGCTGTTTTCGAAACCGTCTACTATACTAGCAGTATGTACTGATTTGGCCAAAACTCAGTTTGTAGTATGCGGTATGTGACCAAGAGCAAAATCTGCAGTATGCCAAAACTACCCGGATGTCGTGCTGATTCGGGAACATTTCTCAGTATGCATCGGACCAGTCTCCCTTGCATACTGTTTCCCACAATGCACAGCGCTAACGTTACGTTTTTTCTTTTTTCTTTTTTCTTTTTTTGAAGGGGGGCACTTTGCTTATAGGTGCTGTGAAAACCTTTATACTCCATATAAACCACTTCTTAACTTCTTAAATCATCAGTGATGCTAAAGAAGCAGTTCCTCTATCGGCTTGGCCGTTGTTTACTTCTGCTTTCCGAAACCGGAAATCCAGCGTAGTCTGACCCAGCATACTGCAAAACAGATCCAACAGAAAAGTCAGACTACCTACTATCTTCAAACGCAGTATGTAGTATAGAGTAAGTACTGCATACTACAATTCTAGGTAGTATGTGGCAGGCATTTTGAAAACAGCCCATGGCTTCATACCATCATGTAGAAAGCACTTTAAATATTCTAGCTTTTCTCCGATCAATCAGCTTCATGATTGAAGTTAAGACGGTTTGTTGAAAGTCATGCCCCGTTCTTCCTCCAATCACACCTGTTGAAAGTTATCATGTCATTGTGTCATGCATGTGTGTTTGGACGACAGGATTTAAGGCAAAATTTTGATATTGAGCCACTACTGACCCATGATGTTTATTACGTCATCATCATTTTCATGTTCATTCAAATATGATTCAACACAAAAATAAACACACTGATGAAACATCGAATTTAGATTATGCATGACAACCAACTCAGTATGTCTTCTAGTGGACCGTTAGCCCCAGAACACAAGATATCTGAAAATGTAATGTATTCAAAATTCTTTTAGCATCAAAAAATGTGAAAACTTGGTTCACTCGTGTTCATTAGTTTAATGCAGCTCTGCCTTATTTGGGCTAAATCATCTTGAGTGACTGACATAAATATATCTAAACTGAAATCAGATAACAGTGGTTATGGTTCAGTGTCATCAAATCTGACTTTAGGTCATCTTTTCTTTTTCTTTATAACTTAAATCACACCACTTGTTTCATTGTGAGTCCATCATGATTAGAGTTTCAGCATTCACCTGAACTGACCCCCTGCAGTACTCATCTCAGGCTGCTGCTGCCACCCTGTGGTGAAGCTGGGGATGACAAATACATAATAAATACACTATCGTTCCCTCTGCCACCAAGGTGAAGGTGAGTGATCTGTGTTCATCCAGCGAATCTCAGTGATTGATTTAAGATTATATGAAACTGTGTAACAGCTAAACACACAGACAGACTAATTTCACGAGTTCGAACATCTTGTGAATAAAATGTCCCACTATAAACTGCAATGCACTCTACAAGAATGTGCAAAGCAGACTCTTTCTGCTCAGGAGACTCAGGTCTTTTGGTGTGGAGGGGGCTCTTCTGAAGTTCTTCTTTGACTCTGTGGTGGCATCAGCCATCTTCTTTGGGGTTGTCTGCTGGGGAAGCAGCATCTCTGCTGCTGACAGGAAGAAGCTGAACAGACTGGTGAAGAAGGCCAGCTCTGTCCTGGGCTGCCGGCTGGACCCTGTGGAGGTGGTGGCTGACAGGAGGATGATGGCAAAGCTATCTTCTCTGATGGACAACATGTCCCACCCCCTCCAGGAGACCATAACAACACTAAGTAGCTCGTTCAGTGACAGACACCCGCTGTGTCTCAGAGAGATATCGCAGTGGTCAGACTCTATAACCAATAATATATCTATATATATGTATATATTTGTTGTAAGATATGCTTATTTTTACCTCTTTAATTTTTAATTGCTAATAACTTTTTAATAGTTTATATTTTATAGGCTCTTGTTTGCTTTATACTCTTTTGCACTGTCTACTTTGCTGCTGTGACACTTAAATTTCCCCGTATGTGGGACGAATAAAGGACTTTCTTGTCTTATCTAATCTTATCTTATCTTAAACAAAATTAATTAAAAGAATATGAAGAAGAACATATAAAGAGTGCATCTTAGGTCTACTTCCCTCTTACCTCCTCCTACATTGTACAAAATAACTGAGGAACTCAGAATCTTCAATCTCAGGATCTCTTAGTACTGTCTGTTCCGAGGGTCAGGACTGAACTTGGACAAAAGGCCTTCAGGTTTGTTGCCCCCTCGACCTGGAATGCCTCACAAAAGGACCTGAAACTTCGTAGTCTGATAACTTTGAATGCTTTTAAGCGGCCCTTAAACGACTTGGAGGCTGATGCATCTGTCTGCAGATGTTTTGTTTAAATGTAACTCATGCTTGTTTTTTAATCTCAATGAGCATTACCTAGCTAAATAAAAGTTATAAGAGTTACAGGTACTTATGCCAAAGTATGAAAAAAGTCTGAACATTTGCTGCAGCCTTCAGCCTTCACTTCCTGGTGGAGTGATCTCCATTTGACGTCACACCCAGACCTGAATGAAGCACCCTTCATGAAGGTGGAGGTATCTGATACAGCTGCAAGCTTCTGAGTGAACCCTCCTCACTCCCTGAAAAACATCCAGTACACTCACAAAGATCCCTCCACAGTTTGAGAAAAACTCACCATCTTCTTTATTGATATTTCTTTTGTGTAGACATCCTACTATTTTCAATCTGATGATCATTATCTGGTTATTTTTTCATTCCTTGTAAATATAAAGCTTTAGATAACTCAGTTTATGTCTGTGCAGGTTACAGCATAGAGCTTTAATTTATGCATCATCTTGACTAAAGATAAACAGTGTTACACCTGGTCAGTCAGTCAGCATCAGTGAAGACGTTCTTTTGGAGAGTTCAACAACAAACTCCACACTGAGTGGTTTTGGACTGCTCTTGATGTGGTGAAGTTTCCACATTAGTGTGCAAACAGAGTGAAAGTGTGCAGGGAGAACGTATAGGGAGAGTTTTTTAGGAAGGTCATTGTACAGGAAATTGAATACTATGACTTAAAGTGGTTTGAACATCATTTTTTTTTTCCAAAGCACTGATGTAGTTTATTTGATTTTAAACATGGGGAAGTAAAGAGCGGTTTGCACCAAGTCTTCATTTCAATCAGAATCCCTGAGTGATTACGCTCACTCTGCACATGCTCAGTTAGACCCTCTCTCATGAAGAACACAGAATAAGCTGCTTTTATTGAAAAAAAGAGCAAATAAAACTCAGTGAATGTTGAATAAATATTTCTTAATATAAAATTACTTTTTTTTTACACAAGTATGATATTAATAGTGTATATATTAGTTTGTTTCGATGAAAAGTACAAACCAGTTAATGAAATTTACCTTTTTTATTGTTATTATTAAAGTCTTACAACCATTCCTGATCAAGGACTAGACTATGTTCTCTCGTTAACATATAAAACAAATACAGTAGGTCACATTTATCATCTTAAGACATCACAGGTATAATAAAAAATGTATATATATATATAACTTTAATAGTTTAAAAGTTTGGTCTTGTCCAAAGGTCAAATGAGGAACTGAGGGAAATACAATGAGTGTTGGAACAGTCCACACAATACAGTCATGTTAAAATAGTGACACATTTTAATGTCTGTACCTGTGAATATCCTGCAGACAGGTGAAGCTCAGAGCACACACACAGATGACAATTAGAAAAAGATTATTAAATAACTAAATGAATAAATAAATGAATAAATAAGATGTATAATATAAAACTACACACAAACTCTGAAAGAGACTTGATCTCATCCTTATAGAGGGTAAACATTTTCAGCCCTTTAGTGCCATCTTGTGGTGATTTGATGAAACAGTAGAGATGGATCTCAGTATCAGCTCACTTTGCAGAGATTGTTTTATTCATTATTGATTTAACAAACTGTGTAAAAAAATTAAATGACTATTAAACTAAAATAAACAGAATGGTTATAAGGTAAATTATAGAGCATTTTAAAAACTTAATATGGATTTAATAATGTTCAGAAAAACAAGTTTATTTAATGCAGCAGTGTACGAGAACGTAATGCTACAAAATTCAAAATAAAACATGACAACTTCCTCATTTTGAAGATGTCCCTTATTGTGTTTCAGTCTTGTTTCCTCTCTGTGTGCATTCTGCATTAGTTATAACTTGACCTTGTGTTCTCCTCTTTTTATTAGTGATCCATGTCTTGTGTTTTATTCCTTGTGTGTAATTTCACTTGTTTGTAGTCTATTGTGTTTCCTGTTTTATTTTGTAGTTCTTGATCCCTGTGTGTTCAGTGTAGTTTTACTTCCTGTCTTCATGTGTTTCCCGCCCTTTTTGATTACCCGCATTAGTCTCACCTGTGTCCTGTGTCCACACCTGGTGCTTGTTACCCTGTGTGTATTTAGTTTCTCTGTTTCCCCTGTCCTGGTTGGATCATTGTGTCTTCTCCCGTGTTCACAATGTGTTGATTTCTCCCAGTTTTTCCTTCTGTTCTGTGTTTTCTTTTGGACTTTTTGGATTTAGTTTCTTGGACATATTAGTAAGTTTTGTTTGTACCTTTTGTTCTTTTATTAAACCTTCACATCTGCACATGGGTCCTGCTCCTTTATATGAATGATGATGACCTTGAATAACAGATATGAAGCTGGACCTCTATCAAAGTTAAGATTTAATAACTAAAGGTGGAGACTTAGACTGATACTCAATTGTGAGATGGTGCAGGACAATGATGGACTTAATGGCTGCACAGTATTTTCTAAGTTATCTGTGCAGGTAGTTGTCACATTTCAGATTGTCATCATGTTCTAATACTGAGGAGAGGGGTGAAGGTTTACTTTCACATAAGGTGGGGTAAACATATTAAGCAGGGGTTTCAGGGCTTAATGCATCACCCTGTGCCTTGTCACACTGCCACCACCTGGAGGCTGTGTAGAATCCCTGAGTTTCTGAGCAGTTCACCATGACACAAGATGTCTGATACTCAATGGTGTAGAATTGTGTATGGACAGGTCCCTACCAATCTAAAATGATGGCTGAATGACCCCACCAATGTCAAACTCAAACCTACGCCCTTGCTGATACTTCCATGTTGTTATAAAGGTTGTACAGATGTATGTGTTTTAATATTTAGTTGACATGCTCCCAGCCTACAACCCCTCCAAATTTACACCAATGCTTTAAACTAACATCTACCCTGAACAGTAAGGTAAATGTGCTGAGGGAGTAACCAACACATTGACAAATAACTCAAATATTTAAAAATGAAATTGTCAGTGTCCAACAACACACAAGATGTCTTGAAACACACTAAAAATGTTGTCTTCAAGATTATTTTTAAATTTACTAGTAAATAGATTCTGACTGCAGATGGATCTTGAAAAAGAGAGAGAGAAATACATAATTTTCTTTTCATTGTGTGGATTGCTTTTGAATTGCTTTCCTCACAATGTGTTTTAAGCTTTTACTCTTTCACTTTCTTCAACTGCATACATGTGTGAGTATGTGTGCTCATGAGATACGTACCTTTAATCAACCTCAGATCCAGCATCGACACTTAGACAGAAATCTCATGGACAGGACTTCATACAAAAACTGTGTTTTTACTAAAAGTACCAGGAACTTTTAGCCCAAGGAACTAATAAGATCTCTGACATGATAACCCATATCTCTTTAACAGTTGTCACACATACACACGCTTTTCTGATTGATAGATTTGTCACAGCTGCATTTGTTTGACTTAGTAACTCATCATTTTTAACTCAGCTTTAGAACCTGCTTTATCATCATCCAAGTACCCCCCCCTTGTGTACACTCATGTGTAATGATGAAGCTGCAGTACTACACTGTGCATTCAATATCAGCTGCCTCTCTTTGAAAGTTAATCTTGCCTACATGGTGACTGCTTTTAAATCTAGACCCATTTTTCCAAAACTTTTATTTCTGCATCCTTTTCCCTTTATTGTTTATTTTATGTCAAAGTTTTTGTAGTTATTTCATTGTTTTTGCATTTATTTTAGCCTTGTTCTTTCACTGCATTTTAAACAGTGTGTATTATTAGCGGTAGGGGAGGGACTGGGGAAGATTTCACTAAGTCCTCTTTCTTTAATAAGAATCGTGCTCGAGAGATGACACTCATACTGCTCATGCTCAGCTGCTTTTGTGAGCTATATTTTTGTCATTATTTACCAAAACTTACAAATAAATGAACTGAATGTGACATATTGAAATACTGATTCAGTCATTTCGTAGTAATGTGATTAGCATGTGTCACAATCAGTGTGTTTAGCTGACACATGGTGTTCTGTCATGGCTGATAGTGTCGGACTGTTTCTAAAGCATGATATAGTTTTCACAAAAAATACATGTTTCATACATTTTTACTGCACTGCAAATTATTCACCCCTCATGCCACTCTGAAAAGAACAGAGGTTGAACACTATCTTTAACATCTACACATTGACTCAAGGTCTGCTGCTTGGCTGCTTGGTAAATGATCAAATATGACTTGTTATTTTATGACTCAAACTCAGCCGCAATACATCAATAATACAAACACGCTGCATGTAATTGTCTGAAAACTGTATGGATAAGTTGCAGACAGAAATAGGTTTAATGTACACTAATTGTTTCTGTGTAGTTCTTAGTCTTTGATTAAATTAGACCAATGCAAAAGGTGTTGCATCTTACCCCAGTCTCCCCTATTTTTCTGGTCTTTTCTATGCTTTGAGCCAGACCATGATCTTTAAAATAAAGTCCAGAGTAAGCTGTGTTGCCGTTTGGTAGACAAAGCACTCATGACAACCCAACTAGAGGGCGCTGTTTCATCATGCTGATATCAGAAGTTTAAGGTAGCAGCCTGTAGTCATGTATCTTCTTTTTTCTTTTTTTTTTTGGTATGACGCCATACACACTGAGATAGTCAACACACTGCAGGTGAGTAATCTTTGTTGTGGTCATTTTCATGGGTCAAAATGATATAATGTTGTATTTGTTGTTTGTGATTGAAGTTTGCATGTGTTTAGGTGTTTTATAACCAATCACTTGATAAAAACAGGAGGCTGATAGCTCTGGCTACTGTCAGTGTTTGGTAAAGGTGTTAGCCAACATACAACCTTGGTGGTGGGTGTTCTTTGTCTAACTACTCTCAGTGATTTAAATATAATATTATAGAATTTGCATGATACTTTTATGGATATGGAACCATTCATTTCTTACTATTTTTTGATATTATTTTTTGTTGTTTTTTTAAAGCTAGTTTTCTTGTCCCTTCATTTTACCCTTGGACATATGACTCTTGCTCATAAGCTACATCATTGCCTCTAGCTTGAGAAACGAAACGTCTCTTTTTTCCGAAACCCAACTGGAAACTAAAGGGTCAACCAACTCCCAAAACTGTGACAACAAGCCTGTGATGGTGTATAGGTGTCCTTATTGTGCCAGTGTGTTTGATGATGAATAACTTCATACTAGAGTCAATTCTGACAATAAAATAGACTGTGGTTTTAGACAAGACCTTGAGCTTCCAAAAAATGTAAGCAGGACTATGGCAAGACACATGGATGTTGTCCGATTGACATGAGAGAGTGTAACCAAACCCGGGCTCCACTTCTGTAACCTCCTGTGTTCTTTTATTACAGATTTGTGACACGTGCTGTGTGAGCGTCTCTCTCTAGAGGGCACAAGAGACTCAAACATGAAACTCAGGTAAGTCAAGCTCATCATGTGTGATCTCCACAAACAATATAGCTTATAATTAATCACTTATAATAACTGTATTATCATAATAATTGGAATTATTATAAGCTGCAAGTCCACAGCCAGGGTCCCATCGTGTGATCACAGCAAAATTGGAATATATTGAACGCCATAAAACTGTATTTACGACTGATAATACCATAATAAGGGATAATAATGCATTTGAAAACAGCACACAATTATATTATTTGCAATTATTAGGCTACTTTCAATTTTGTGAATAGACTATAAATTGAGAGAGGAGAGGTGATGGATGATGAGGATTTCAAAGTGGGACATAGACTCAGACTTTGAACTAAGGTGAGTCCCGTTCGTCCTCTTAGATCCCCCATCAGCATTATCACATGTAATCGATCAGATTGCCTATACAAATAATGTGTCATCAGTCTTAAGAAAGCGCTCCACGTGTCGCAGACGGCTGACCTGAGACTCGGGGACTCGGTGGTGGAGTAAGAGTGTGTCATGTCACATTAGGTTTGTTATGCATCCTCTAAATGTTTTGAGAGTCCCATCTTGCTCGTTAAAAAGTGGCGGCAGTGATAGTAGTCATACCGCAGTGTTTCCCGTCTGTCCGGCCCGCACAGCCCGCACAGCCCCGCACAGCCGCCGCTAAATCTTCTTAGACAGACAGGCGTCTCCTTCTAATGTTGATATTCATCACCAAAAACGTGATTTATCACTGAGCCGTCTGAGGTGCGGCCGACCAGAGAAGAGGAAGCTGAGATTTACTGGATCAGACTTCATTCAGAGCCGCTGATCACTGCTGCGGGATTATTGGACGCGATTATTAATCCTCAATCACACGGACGAGATTTAATATTAGGCCGATTAAATCACAGAAAATGAAAGAGTTTCCGTCTTTACTTGGGAGGTAAAAACCATTTCAGTTCAATAAAAAAAAATGCACAGCTCTATTACGATGACACTGAAGACAAATATTGGATGATGAATATTGTTGGAGATTTTTTTTTAATCAGAAAGCAGATTACCGACGTTGGGATTGGCTCTTTAAATGAATGCGTAAATGAATAAATAATAAAAAGACCAAAGCGAACTTTTTTAGGATTAAGTCTAAGATCTGAGCACAATTTAATCTCTTTACAAAGAATACGTTTCCCCACGTCAAATAGACAACAATGACTCAAAACGTGACTTAGAGAGGAGAGGTAGTGATTGATGAGGATTTGGTTTCTTTTTTTACTTAGTCCGGAGCAAAAACACAAAATCCTGATGTTCGGATTCGAGACTTTTACCCTAAGCAATAACGGGAATAAAACATATTCACATTAAACTATACATTCATATTTCTCCATGATGTCGATTTCATTCCCAAACGCATCCTCTGAATCTAGAAACTCCAACATAAACGTCCTTTTCTCCGAGCTGCTGTAAATGCGTCTTATTTAGCTGACTAATCCAAAATTCGTTTCGCGCAATGACGCAGAATTTATACCTTCAAATCAATCATGACTTTTTTTTTCTCTGCGTCGGGCCCTCTGCAGCGGCCTCAGCCTGCAAGGGCCCCCTTTTTTTCACATCCCACTGCGCTCTCACACTGGCTGCATTTGGACACTAGAGGGAGCTAGAGTCCGTGTCTGCAGCATGAAATTCACCTCGACGAGTGCGGATGCAGCTTAAGGTTTTATCTCCTATCTTAAAGATTATGGGGCTATTAGAGGAGTTAATTCACTCCAAAGTTATCACGTTAAATGTTGTTTTTACCTTTTTATCAGTTTATCGCAGTATCAGCCTTGTATTTTGGGTCTAAAGTTGCCTTCAGCATCAAACCCCCTGCAAGTCATCAGTGACTTATAACCACGACGTGTTAAGAACATCTCCACAAATCGGCCCCTGCAGACCACTCCACTCTCACATCTCCTGCCTTCACTCTCCTATAGCTATAGGCTCCTCTCAGAGCAGGAAGGCGCTCAGATGTCCCATGTGAGCCATTCTCCCTCCCGTCATTCATCTTCATAACAACCCGTTTAGTGTAAAATTAACAACGACTTAACTACGATGGCTATAAACACGTCCGTGCATTACGGGCAGATGGATAGATGTGGAGTGCGTGTTGGAGGTGGTGGAGGGCTGGAGAGAGGAAATGTGCACGGTGCATGACTCTCTAAAGACACTGGACCCAGTGTCATCAGCAGCGGGGGTCTGTGATATTCGCGGGCCCTTCAGGGGTCCTCTCAAGGGTTTTCATTAGTCCCAATGCAGCAGCAGCAGCAGCAGCAGCAGCAGCAGCAGCAGCAAGATATATTTTACCATCATTTAATGCAGATTCCACCTGCCTGATTCAAGCGCCTTTTAAATGGTTGTACAAAGTTTGGGCTCCTTGTCACATCACGAGAACACATTATACAAGGGGGGAGGAGGTAAAGGGGGTGGATGTGAGGGGAAGGAGGGAGGGGGGGTCTGATAATTTGGTCTATAGCCGTGTAATCCGACCTGATTTCATCTAATACCACTGGCCCGACGCAACGGCGTGCGCACACATCCCCCGATGTGATAATGGCGCGTTGTGAAATCCACCCCGCTCCTTCTATTGTAAAGCTTTTTTGGAAATGGAAGTGTGGTGGCGGTGGTGCACCGGCGTATATAAAGGGATGTGAGGGGGACTACCTCAGCCTGAAATTCCTCCGCAAAAGCCAGGCACTAGATTTAACAGGGATTTGGAGATAATTCCCATCGGAAATAAAAACATAAAAACCAAGAAAATTGTGATATTGTCACAGCGAGGAAACGTGGTGCCAGGATTACGGGCTGAAATGTTTTCTTTGAATATCGCTAGTTTTGTGTTTTTGGTAATGACCACAAATAATTTGTTTATGAACAACTTCAGGGTAATAAAAGAGGAAACAGATTAACTAAAGTCTAACAATTAATCACTAATTCCACGGCATCTGATGGGGCCAGGCTGTCGAGAATTGACTTAATCATAGAAATAGTTTGACTCAGGTGAGTCCAGCGGTGTAAAAATCCACCTGTAAATGTAAATGTGTCTTTTTGTCTGCTAATCTGATTTTAAATTGTCATCTGAAATATATCAGAAGTAACCATTTGGAGTAATCGTAAGTCAGCGCACGTTCTGATCACGAGATCAAATCTTTCAAATTAAGAAAAAAAATGTTAGGCCTCTTCCTCCGCAGGCTGGTTGTTTCTGATGAACCTCTTTCTTTTTTGTTTTGTTTATAACGCATGTAGACTTAAATCACAGCGCGCCTTCACGCACGGTTTTGGAAATCACGACAAAAGCAACAAAAGCGGCTGTAGAGAGAGAAAGAGGGAAATTAAGGTATGAAGAGGAGCATGAAAAAGAGGGAGTGGGGGTATTGTGTGCGGGGTGGTTGGGGGTGTGCAGGGATTGGAGCTGATTTATCTCAGGAGCCCCCCGGTCATTTCCATATATTGAAATGCGCCCCCAGTCACTCAATTTCCCCGGAGCTGTCGTGCGTGCAGGGAAGGCGCGCATGTGGCCACCGCCGCTCTGAAGCCATGTCCGCTCTTTTAACGCTCCTTACAAACCTATATTCTTCCCTTCTTAGTGTTTTATGACGCATCATCAAAGTTCATTCAATAACTGCATATATGTACTGAATATATAGGCTATAGGGTAGAAGCGTTTTAAAGTGCTGAATAGAAGGAGTAAAGTTAGAGTGTGGCCTACATGTGGCGCAGAAATACATGGCTTTTTTTCATACCTGAACACCTGAACGCGGCCTGAGACGTTCAGGTGTAATTATTACAGACAAATGTCCAGGTTATTTTGTCATGAGAAATAACAGATTAAATGTGTTTCTTGGTGTAATATACATCCATGCACACAAATTGACAAACATGCAAGCCGGCCCTGCTTCTCCATGCATGCATGCAGATTGCTGCTGCACCTCCACAGCATTAAACATGCAGACTGACTGATGTATGACGGAACCGGCGACGCGCTGCTGCCATTTACATATAGAGATCCCCCCGCGCGCTCCCTGAGTCCGAGCAGCTCTTCGGGCTTTGATCAATGTCCCGCCTTGACTCGTTGTGTATGTGTGTATGTGCGTTGAGGGGTGTATAAGTCAGAGGAGGAGGAGGAGGAGGAGATGGGAGGAAGAGAAAAAGGAAAACAGTCTTTGTTGCCAACAGATGGAGCGGGGTGTAGGGAGAGGTCAAGGTTAGTGCTCTCGGATGTGTGTGAAGGGGGTGTAAAATCGAGGGCCCCCTTCAAGTGTGGGTACCAATTGGGGGTGGCATGGGCTCTATTAAACTCAGGGGAACAAGTTTCGCCGGACAGATGAGCTGCGGGGCTTGGATTATGTCAATAGGTTTAGAAAGACATTCGTATGTGCGTAAAAGTTTTGGTGCCAAAGGGTGCAAAAACTTCGGCATACAAGTCTTAAATAAATTAAATCCAACTTAAAAAAACTGCCACTACCTGCTTATTCATGAACCTGAGTGTAACCACAATTAATATGCTGCTGTCTCTGCCTCCACCTGCATGTTTTTAACTCCGCACCGAACACTCCGCCGTGTCACACAGCCTGTAAACGCCTCTAAAGTTACTGGATCAGGTTCAGTGGGCGCGGTGGCCGCCTGTCGCTGTCCAGACCAGCAACAGGCCACCCAGGACTCACAATGGCCAGGGAGGAGAGAGCTGAGTCCCTCCAATTTATCCCCGATTACTCTCTTTGAATGGACGAGTTATTTTTCTAAAGAACAACCAATAACTCAAGCCTTTCTCTGTACACTGCTCGTTTTAACGCACATCGTTAACGCATCTTCAACAGGGCGCATGGATGTGAGGATGAGAGTAGATCCTCCATCACTGACACATCGTTCAGAATTCGGAGCAGTTTTCTAAAATTAGGGTAAAATAACAACAAAAAGCGCTCAGATTGAGGGGTTAATGTTGAGGATAAATGACTGTAAATCATGAAATCGACACTAACTTAAAGCTCAAAACCACCTCTCTTCTTCTGCGTCCAAATTGACTGAATGAGGCAAATGCGAGGATCAAAATGTGAACGAAACCTCGCCGTCTCATTTAACGAGCACCTTTTTGATTCCCTTTGATACTGAAAAAATATTGATTGCAGAGTTAAATCGATTTCCTAAACCTATGCGCACGCGATGCCTATATTCGGAAATATTGTAGTAATTCTCATTTGAAATATTTATGAGTCTTTGCAATGTTACATCCCAGCTTCAAATGATTCCCGGTTAAACTGTGCAGTTTTTCCTATTAATGGTTCATGTCAAGAAAATGAATCATAAGGCTTGAAAAATCATAAAACTATAATGCAGCTCAGCTTTGGATACAGAAAGCGCGTCAATCTGCAGATGAATCCTGATACATGACTCACTTTGAATCGTTTTTAACAGACTGCAGGTAATGGATGCAGTATGGAAGTGTGAAAATTCATGGCTGCCGGTAGAAGACTTTTTGTTTGGGATGAAATTATTAGCATTAAATCAAAACATCTCCGCGAGCTTTAAATCTGCCTGAACTTTGACACTCTATCACAAACAGGATAATCACCCTGTGCGGGATAATCGCCATGCATGCGCGCATACATGCGCGAACACACATCCACTCACGCCACACACCGGCCCGTCTAACAAGCCATGCAGCGAGTTGCAACCTGCAAAATATTTCACTCACTGGTCATGCATTTTTCCCCCTTGACGTTGAACCTCCTCCTCCGGCTTTTCTTTCTCTCTCTCTCTCCTTTTCTTTTCCTCTGTCTCTCACCCATCACCTCCCGCCTCCTCCTCCTCCTTTTTTCTGTCTTGCCTCCCCTCCACCACCCCCACCCCCTTGGTATTAAGTGCGCGTCCTCTTCGGTCAGTGCGCGTAGCTCCAGGTCTCAGAAGCACCACTAGAGTGGCCGCTGCCTCCGTCGCCGCCGCTGCTCCCGCGCCGGGCTTCTTCTCCTCCGCACCGCCGCCGCTGCTGCTGCTCCTGCCGGTGCCGCTTGTCGGGTGAATCTTTCCGTCCTATCCTCCTGTATCATCCCTCTCCTTTTTCTCCCAACGCGTCCACATTTGGCTCTGTATTTCTAAATTTTGCGCCGTCTCTCTTCCCTTGATGTCCATGTCTAGAAACCCGGATCGCGGCATGGATGCGCGGCGCCTTTGCCGTTTTAAGCCCCGCGTCTTATATTACCAAACCCCCTTTATTACAAGAGTATTTACAATCTCTTCCCCCTCCTCTTCTTCTTCTTCTTCTTCTTCTTCCTCCTCCTTCTCCTCCTCTCCTCTCCTCTCCAGCCCCCCCTCTCCACCAACACACCCTCCCCTGTACCGTATGCAGCTCGAACCTGAGGCACATCTGAAAGTTATTACACGGGGCGCTTATGTGCCCGCTCGCGCTCCCACGGTCTGCACGCGGGCGGCTGTAGTGTGGATTTCACGCAGACAGATACAGACACAGACAAACAGGCGGGCAGAGGGGCCAAGGACCCTATAGTGCCCCTTCGAAACTGTGACCCCCCCTCAAAAAAAAAAAAAAAAGACTGACATAAAGTAAATCTCCAAATACTGTACACACCAGGCGCCCTCTTCCCTTTGTACATTTGTGACACCAACACTTGTGTATGAGTGACCCAGACCTAAAGACCAGACATGAATCCCTCAAATGCTTCAAAATGAAACCATAAAATATTAACCAACCATACTTAAAGTTTGAAAAATGATTAACTCATGAAGGAGGTTAGTGTTTTCTGTGAAAAATGCGGAAAAAAATGTCTAGCCCTTTAAAAAATCGAATAAAAATGCACAGCTGTTGTGCATATACTAATAAATCTAACAAGCATAAGTCCAGAAAATGTTTTTCCATTACTTAAAAGAAGACGACCTGCAGTATTGTTACTCCAGCTCAGGTGTTGGTTGCAATAATATTCCCTCTTTGTTTTACGGGGCCGGGATGTGATTTTCATCAGCAAGCAGACCTCTGTGTGTACACGTGTGAGTGTATATAAATGTAAAGCATTAGAAGTGAAGCCACCAGGTTAAAGCCTGTCTGTATCTCTACTGCTTGTTGAACCTGTTCGTCCTGTTCGCTGCAACCGGACGGTGTCCTGCGCTCCTCGACATAACACAACACCTCTCCCTGTCTCTGTGCCTAACATAACCAGTGTGTGCACGCACTTTAGGGACACAAATGGACATACATATATACACGCACACGCGCGTCTAGCAGGTGAAACTGTGTGGACAGCTTTTCAACGCTTTTCTCGGACTGAAACAGTGGCCGCCACATGCGACAGACTTAGTTCGCATGCACACTCCTCCGGTCTGTAGTGTATGCAGCAGTGTTATATCCGCCCCCCTCCAGTGAGCTCCTGTCCGCGGCTTCCTTTGCCCTGTTTTGCGTCCACCTCTCTCTCTCGCTCTCTCTCTCCTCTCTCTTTCGCTCTCTCTGCATATTGCTTTCATTAGACATCTCTGCCTCTTTCTCACTCGCGCGCACACACACATTCACACACTCCTCCCTCCCTCCAAGTGCCTCTAGTCCGGCCCCCCTGATCTCTATGTCCATTGGCTTCCACTGGGTCTATTTCTCATGTCCAGCCCCCCTCCCTCTCTAGTCCCTTCTCTCTCTCTCTCGCTCTCCCTCTCTCTCTCTCTCCCTCTCCCTCTAATGACCGTCCATTGGTGTTGTTATTGCGCGTCCCGTCCGTCCCTCCTCCCACTCCCACTCCCACTCGGGTGCCTCGGCCCTGCCCATGTTTTTGTATGTCGGGTGTCCGTCCATCGCCTGACGTTCAAGTTCGCCGGGAACGTCACGTCCGTGCACTTGAACTTGCACAGCTCAGAGGGGGGGTTGAGGGGAGGGGTGGCGGGCGGGGGGGTGGAGGGGGGGGCTTTTGCCATTTTTTCCATCTCTCTCCCCTTCTCTCTCTCTCCATCTACCTCTCTCACACACTCTCTCTCTCTTTTTTCTCCGCTCTCCTTTCTCAAAAAAGCCATGACGGCGATCCCGCGATCCATCTTCGCCTCCGCGCCATCTTTGTATTATTTCTAATTTATTTTTATTTTTTTCCCTCTTGTGGATGTCAAAGGCGTTGGATGAAGATACATTTTTGCCCCACCGGAGTCTCCTCTGTAACCCCGGCTCTCCCCGATGTGATCCGCGCTGAACGCCGTCGCCGCCAGCCACCATGTCTCGCCGCAAGCAAGGCAAACCCCAGCACTTAAGCAAGCGGGATTTTTCGCGTAAGTAAAGATGACAAAAAGAAAGAGAAACATGTCACTTCTGGCTTCTTTTCATTTCATGCAGCACAGAGGGAGAAAAGGCAGGGAAACTGCAGCTTGTGGACACCGGACGCACCGCTCGGACCCGCGGTCAAGTGGACTTAACAGCATGGAGAGAAAGTGCGACAGCTCCGTGCGTAAAAGCTGATTCTGAGATCTCAAAAGCCCCAAAGAGATAAAAGTTTTGTCTGTCGGTTTGCACTCTTTACTGCTTCTCTAATACACGGTGGGAATGTGCATTCATATGCTGTTAGATGCACGCGCTGTGGCTCCGGTGCCCCCTCGGTCTCCCCGGTCAGTGGAAGCGCGCAGGGCTCCCGGTAGCAGAGCGCGTCCTCTCCGCGGAGCTCCGTGGAGAGATCAATCCCCGGAATATCGCTGTCTGATAGCTTCTCTGCAGGCAGGTTGTCATCTGCTCTCCCTCTCTTGATCTATTTTTGGATTATTTTCAGGAAAAGAGAACTTGGATTTTTGGAACGAGGAGGAAAAATCTCGTGTCCGATTGTTTACAGCTGCCTCTTTCAGTCTGTCAGCTCGGTGTTAGAGACAACGCAAATCCATTTATTTTTACTCTTATAAAAAAAACAAATGTGTTTAATTTCAATGCAGATTATTGATTTTGAGTTTATCTGAAGCTTCCTTCAGTAAACAGACAGCAGAGCTGCTGCAGCCCTGAGTTCCAGAGGCAAGAAACACAGCAACAGGACAGCACACACAGTCATGTCGTTTTTGTGATTTTTACTTCTGAAGTCAAATTTGAACCAACAAAAAAGTCACATGACTCTGAAGTTTCATGCACAGTAAAGGTAAGACTTTAATACCAGCTGATTTGTGTGAAGTAGATGCAGCGTTATGAGAAGAAAGCGACAGAATTCTTAGAATATTGGAAGAATCCGTCTTTACGCACGGCGTTTATTCATCACTGGAGCTTTGTATTTCTTAGATTGTTATTCGTGTAAATCTGATTTGCGTCGAGACCTCAGATAAGTGTGTTTGGAAACTGCTGGATAATTGGGAAAGTGGCGCTTATCACTGCACCATGTGCCGCACTGAACGCCACCTCGCAGCGTTTCCTGGGCTCTCCAAGTGGCCCACAAACCTAAAAGAAGGAGATATTTGGGCGTCTTTACGCATCGGTGCTTGATTATGTTTCGGTATGTTGACTGGCTGTCGCCTATGTTTGGTTTGGAGAGAGAGAGAGAGAGAAATAGAGAGAGAGAGTATGCATGTGTGTGCGTGTGTGTGTGTGTGTGTGTGTGTGTGGCCCCGACTGGGTGACAGCGCAGCCACCATGTCCACGAGTCGTCGCTAGGAGGCAGAGCGCGATCAGAAAATCCATCGCTGAGCTCCAACCTGATCAGTTTCACCGCCACCCCTATCTACACGGGCTACTATTTGGCGATCTCTTTAGAATAAAGGGAGAGTATACAAGACATGGGGAGGGACGGATGGGGGGAGTGAAGGAGGGGGACCCCCCCCACCTACACACACAACCTCATTCCAAATCTACGGTTCCTCTTCATCACCTCAAACCCACCTTCTCTGCTTGTATCTCCTTATTTGTGCATCACATTTGTTCATACGTGCAGGCTGTAATCAGCATATGCAGATACACTGTAACATGCCTGCAGACCTCGCCTTTACCCCCTCCAACCTTACACCACATCCACAAACATTTCATTCTGTATGTAGATTTATATTTGTTACTAATGGAGTCTAAACCACCTAAAAAGCAAATGTTTAACAGCGGTTATTTCTAGTTTTTGGCACCTGTATTTTCACTTTCTCTTTTATTTATGAGTGGACATTTTTGTTGGATTATTGAGCTCACAGTGTGACTGCTGTTTGTGCTGTACCTGCTCAGTGGAGCTGACTTTGAGGAGTGTTTCAAATTAACATTTTTCTCCCCAGGACTTTTAATTATATTTCAAGTGGGTTACACATTTCCCCCCGAATAGAAATAAAACTCGTTTTTTTTTATTTGGAGCAGCAAGCTTCACATAGACCAGATTCCTAACTGCTGTAATTGATCAGTCACAAAGTTTTCACCTGGTATCCCAGTAGAAACAGATCACTCATTTCTTCATTTTATTCCTCTTCTAGGAAATGTGATCATGCAGGTTTTGAAATATTATCAGACAGCACAGACACACAGTCCTTTTCTCTGCTCCTCTGTTTATTTCACACAGCTGTGGTGTCTGAGAAAAAAAGTTACAAATGAGAGATGAATGCATGTTCATATTTTAAAGACGTTGAGCTCCATGTATGGGGACTTGCTTTATATTTAAAAAAGGAAGAAAAAAAATTAGGTCTCACCCCTCCCTCCCTCCTCCAGCTCGGTTAAATTCAACTGAATGTTTTTTTTTTTTCAAACGGCGGATATCCACTCTTGAGTTCAACTTCAGAGGTGAGGGGCTTACGCAGCTTTCATTAGATTTTTGGGTGGTTTTATCCTGATCTGTTGTGTAACATGCGTGGCATTGTGTTGACCCAAAGTTGAATCAAAGAGGAGAAGGGTGGGGAGAAAGAAGTGGTGGTGGGGGGGTGGTTGAGGGGTTGATAGGGTGGAGGGTGGAGGGGGGGAGTTAGTAGTGGCGGTGTTGGTGCAAGCAGGGAATTTATCATGTTATCTCCATGTCCCAGTTTGCGCACAGATGTCGTGCAGGATTGCGGCATTCAAATGATATTTCCTTCAGGGGATGTAGTCTACGTACATTCAGACCTATCTCTCTCTCTATCTATCTCTCTCTTTCTTTCTCTGACACACACACACACACACACACACACACTTGTGCATTCCCACACACACACACACACACACACACACACACACACACACACACACACACACACACACACACACACACTCTGTTACACATGCATGCACAGGATCCCTTTTATCAGACAAAATCTGTACCAATCACCCAGACAGTGAAAATTAAAATCTATTTTTTGACTCTCAGTGGTTTTAAGTTCATTAAAATGTGAAATTGGCGGCTGAGTAAAGAAGGTCAACATGCATTAGGCGGCTAGCACAGAGTCAGACTCTTCACCTTGGACTGGAAGATTTCCTTTAAAAGAGGGACAGTGAATTATGTCCTCCCGTCTCGCTTCTCTAATTCAGCGGGCCGCTCTCTTCACACTCCTCTCCCTCTGCTGCAGGATGGACTGAGCTTTCACAAAAGGCTGCTTAAAAAAAGTAGTTAGGAGTTAATCCGGCCCTCAGAGGGGTGAGGAATCGGGTTGAACGGCTCTTTTTGGGGTGATTTCCCGCTGTACTAGCGGCTGGTATCTAAGAACTGTAAGTCAGGCGTATGTACGCGGGGCAGAGGGAAGAGGGAACAGTTCTCCTGCTCCCTGACAAACACTCTCCGTGCCGCCTGCCTTCCCTCTCCTTTCCCCGGCTCAGAGGCTGCTTTGTGACAGTTCTTCCTTCTGCTGATTACAGGATCAAAATCTGTACAAACAGGGATAGACAAGTCATCCACATATTTAGTTTATGTGTTCAACCATCATTTTTCTAAGCTCTCCCTGTCATTGGCTCGGAAATTGTTATCTTTGAGGAATCTGATTTAAGCTTTGCAGCTATTCAGCATATTCTCTCCCTCCATTTTACTCTTCTGATGTGTGATCCAGATCAGCTCGCGTTGTAATCATTTTTCCTGCATTGCATGCATTTCTATCATTACAAGGCACGCTGTCTCACCCCCTTATTGTGTGCACCACATGTCAGCTTGTGTTGAGCTCTGACTCCTTAACTCTGATCCTGTGTGACTTCCTTTCCTCGTGTCATTTATTCACACAAAGAGATGTATCAATAGGTTTTAATCACAGGAAAAATGTAAACATGTGGTTGTTGCTTTTAGTATAACCGTCACTTTCTAATTTCATTCTCACTCTTCCCTCCCACCCTATTCTTCCTCTCCCTCTTCCTCGGTGCCTGTTCTCCCCCTCTGCCTCTCCAGCAGCCGAGCCTCTCTCTACGGCCGTCGTCTCATCCGAGGAGCTGTCGGAGCGCTGCTCGGAGCGCTGCTCGGAGCACTCAGAGGAGAGCAGCACGTTCAATGGGCACCACCCAGGTTCGACCGTGGGCCGGCTGGCCCGGCTGGGTCACGACCCCTCTCACCCCTCCCTGGAGCAGGACCTGCTGACCTGCGGCCAGTGCCAGGCCACCTTCCCCCTGGCGGACATCCTGCTCTTCATTGAGCACAAGAGGAAGCGATGCCACGGGCCGCCCTGTCTGACTGTAGGCAGGGGGCTGGACAAGCCCCCCTCGCCCTCCCCTGGCCTTGCCCTCACCCCCTCGCCTGCTTTGGGCTCTCTACGCAGCAGAAGGCCTGTGGAGGTGGGCGTCCAGGCCACGATGGCAGATGATGAGGACCGGTTCTGTTCGCCCCGGGGGATTTTTCCCAAACTGGAGCCCCTCCCAGGTAACCAGACTTGTTTCAACACCAACAAACACACACCTCCTTTGTCTGGATTTCACCACAGTAGCAGAGGAACTCAAGTTTACAGACAAGCAGCTAGCTGAGTCTGCTAGAGCGTCTTTGTTAAGGCTGTGATTGTCGGTTTTGTGTGAAAAAGGAGCTAGAACATGTCAGAATAAGGAAACTAGAGGTACATACGACTATTTATAAGAAACATTTTAAGAGATCGGTTAACTCTTTCAGCTTGAGAGCAGCTTTATGTTCAAATTTGACCTTTTTCACATGTGTGTCACCCAGGATGGGGTTACTTCTGTGCATGAGTGAGTTTTGCAACATCAGGTCGTTTTTCTTTTACCCACACAATGTGTGAGTGTTGTGGTCGTCTCCAGCCTGGCCTCCATGTTCCCCATTATCTCCATCCAAGTCGTGTGGGGGCTGGAGATGTCTGAGCAGGAGTTTTTTGTTTTTTTTAAGGGACACATTTATGTCAGTCTCTGTTCAGGAAAGGAATCTGATTGGCTAAGAAATGTTTGGGGGGATGCTACAGACAAACAACAACAGAGGGACGTCACAGGTGGGGAGGAAACCCGGGAGAGTACGCCTCTGTTTTCTTTCATAGCTCAAAAAAAAGGGACACACACTGCTTTGATTTAGAACAGCTTTCTCTCTCCGTCTGTGTGTGTGTGTTTGTGTGAACACTGCTCTGTTTTTACTGTCTCGTGTAAGGAGGAGTGTTTGTGCATGTGTGAGCCAACGTTGCAGCCCCATGCCTGACTATTTGTCCTCTGACTGATCCGCTGAATTCGATGCAGAAAAAGAGTGTGTGTGTGTGTGTGTGTGTGTGTGTCTTCCCAGTTTCCCCAGTTAAGCCATGGTGCCTAAATCCCACAAGCGAGTTGCACTGAGACTTAAATGACCTTGACTTTGTGGTACCACTGGTCAGTGTGTGAGTGCTCCTGGGAGACCACGTTGTGTGTGAGTGAGTGTTGGAAGAAGTGTGTGTGTGTGTGTGCGACTTCGTCCGGGGAGTAACTGCAGCCTCTTTCTGGGATTGGGTGTGCAGAATGTGTGTTCTTGCATAACACTTCAGTGTGTGTGTGTGTGTGTGTTTGCGTGTGCCGTTCTCTCATGTGGCCTCAGCAGATGTGTCCTGCTCTCGATGTGGTTTGCCCCCCCCCCCCCTTTCACTGCCATCTTACCCGCAGCAGCCCGGCTCTCCATCCCTTTCATTTGTTTCCCTCGCTTCAGTTTACCTCCGCACCAAACTTCATAGGTGAAAAGCCTGATTTCACTCCAGTTTTATCTTCTCTTCCCTTTCCTTCCGCCTCTTTTCTCCGTACAAATGAGAGGCGAGCGGGGAAAGGGAAACGCCAATTTTAGCTTTTCTCTTAGAGGGGAAAGTCGTTTATTTAAAGCGTCTTAACACCACTAATTATTTGTTGCAGCGCCATTTTTTTTTTCTTCCTCGTGCATTTTAATTAGCAGTAGTTTTTAGTGGCGGGCTGCCTGTACTAAATTAGCCGTTACAGAAAGAGAGAAGGGGGGAGGGAAAAGAGGGGGGTGAAGATGAAATAGAGCAGCGGAAACACACCAGAAAAATACACACTTTATCACTTTGTGCTCGTTGAACGCAGCTTAGGATTCCTAAATGTTGCACTTTGTTTCCACTTCAGAGTCGGGTGCATTTGAGGAAATACGCACAATGAACTCGAAACATCAGTGAGCTCACTTGTCACATTTTTTACCCTGCAGATTGTAGGAAAAGTTTGGTGCGTTTGACCTTTGACCTTTAGTGAGAGATAAATCTGTCTCCAGCTCCGAGGAGTTAACACCATTTTTATTTTCTTCCTTTCTGCAAAAAAGCTGCTTGTATCTCTGCTCTGACGATACATTTCAACACCCACTCCCACACACACCCTCTCACACTCACAGACACTCACCGGCTAAACTGGGTTATTAGAGCGATTTACATCATAATACAGGCGTCTGGTTGCTTCAATAGCATTGTGTGTGGGAACGTCTTGGTAGGAACAGCTGTACACTCAGACAGGAGAAGAAGAAAACAGGACAGCAGCGTTATATATCTTGTCTGAAGTTGACGTCAAGCCCAAACAGCAGACAGACCGAGCATTATTAAACCGAGGAGAAAAACTGGCTTGTAAAAATATCCATCTGCGCAAGGAATTCATCATTTTATTTACATGTCTCCTCTTTAATCAGCTCCTTTTCTGGATCTTCTCTCAGCCACTGGACACACACCAGCGCAAACACCACCTCACAGGCGGAATTTATGCAACACATCCATCCTGATAGGCGATAATTAAAGCCAGTATCTCCCTCCCCGACCCCAGCTTTCATAGTAATTGACCCCAAACTGTCACGCTGAGGTAAATATGTGAAAGGCAGGGACAAAAAAGGAAAAGTGCGGGACTTTAAAACCACGATGATCGCCATCCAAAAAGCATTCTTAATGACAAAAGAAGGAGGCGAGGGAGGAATGCGTGTGTGTTTCTTATTTGTCAATGCCGGCTTGTGTCTGTGTTCACAGTGTAAGGCCTCAACCCAGCAAGGAAGCCTTCAAAACTAATACAATAACTAGAACTGTGTGTTCAGAAGAAGCTGTTTCAGCACGCTATCAGCCTCAACTTTTATTATATTTAACATCATCCCAACTGAGTTAAGTTTAACCCTCCATATTAATCAATCCATCCAGGGTTTAATCTGTAAAATCGGGACCCAAATGCCATCATTTTTAATTCATCCTCTTGTGCTCGAACAGATCAAATGAGAATAATATTTCTCTCTGAATCGGAGGAGATATCGAGGGAATATTTTTCATCTTATGATGCAGAAATTCTGACACTCCCTCCTTTATCTCTGCATATGTAGCATGTTTTTCTGCATGCATCCTGCCTACATAATGGGATGTCTGTGTATCTGCGTCCACGGTCAGAGAGGGAAAGAAAGAGAGGGAGAGCTCCTCTGGCTGCTGCGAGGCTCAGAGGAACACAAAGCGTCGGACTTGTGCCGGAACGCTGCTATTTACATATCAAACAGCTCCGACCGTGAACAGACATTACCTGTGTGTGTGTGTGTGTGTGTGTATGTGTATGTGTGTGTGTGTGTGTGTGTGTGTGTGTGTGTGTGTGTGTGTGTGTGTGTGAGGGAGAGAGAGAAGACTGTACAGGCAAAATGCCGATCAGGGATGCAAAAAGGCAGCATACCCGCCCACCCACACACACACACACACACACTCACACACACACACACACACTCACACCGTTAGAGCTCTCTCTCTCTTGCCCATTTATTCTATTAATCCCTGACTGAGATGAAAATTCTGATTATAATCCCTGAGGCGCCCCTCATTCAGAAACAGCATCGCTAATGTCTCAAAAGAGACCGGTTTGCATATGTGTGTGTGTGTGTGTGTGTGTGTGTGTGTGTGTGTGTGTGTGTGTGTGTGTGTGTGTGAGTGTGCGTGTACGTAGATGTGTGAATGGTCATGTCTCTTTTAACCAAAAAAAGAAAAAAAAATCCTGGCTTGAAAATTGAAATTTGAGAGAGAATTCTTTGTGGATTATTTCATCTGTAAATACACTTCCTGCTGTCCAGTTTTGCCAATTGATTTCTCATAATTGGCAACACGAATTTAATCCGTCCCTCTATGGGAAATCAGTGATAATATGTGTGCTAATGAGCTGAAATTGATACCCAGCCAGTGCAAAGAATTATTCATTTTATTGACCATTGGTTTTATTGAGCAGTGTCAGCTGGGAAGCTCCATTAGCACTGCAGTATTTGCTTATTAACAGAGATATTATCAAATCATGTGCATGTTGTCAAATCCCCCAAAATGTCCTCAGACTCATTTATTGGACACATGATTATTTCAGCTCCAAATTTAGATGAGTCTTCCTGACTTCTCGCCTTGTAACGTGAAAATTGTTAGCCTATGATCTAATGATTAGCAATTAGCTTATCATCGCTGGCTAATGCTACCCACCTCAATACACATTAGTGCATTTTTAACACCCATCATTGTCTGGCTCGGTGTCAGATCTCCCTCCATCGCATGTCTATTCTCTCCCTCCTCTTCTTTTTTCTCCTCTTTGGCTCATACGTCCGTCTCTCTCCCTGCAACATTAGCACTCAATGCAAATCCGGGACAGCCAATTGATACTGAATCAATTACAGTATGTTTGGTGTGTGTGAATGTGTGTGTGTGTGTGTGTGTGTGTCTCATGCTGAAGCACATCCCGGCGAGCCTACAAAGAGATTTCACACACTGGCTGCCATTACTAATCTATTGTTGCTGCGTCTTTCTTTCTCAACATAAGATTTTATTTAGTGGACTCAAGTGCAGCGTTTGAACTGCAGCGTTTTCTCTCCCAGTGCAGCGAGACTCTGACTGTGTCTGCGTTTTGAATGAGCTTACTGAATGTAAACATGTCCGGGGTGTGCAGAAAGCATCAGTCGAAGGATAAAACATACAGCAGGCCACTGGAACAACTGGAAAAGCTAATAATCTGCCAGCGAGGCCAACAGGCTGTATTGTGTTTTATCCTCCACGCTCACAAAGAACCCTCCATAAACTGCATATTTGCTGATTATTGTCCTGCTGTAAATGTGTGGGCGTGTGTTTGCAGAGCGTGTCTGCGATCCAGACGGAACCAAAAAAACAACAACTTGGAACTCAGTGCTGACAAATTTTGGACGCTTTAATAAAACAAGGAACGGAAAGAAATGATTTTTATGTAGCTCAAAATAGAACATGAAGCTCTTCACGTGAATTTGAAGTGTGTTTTTTTATTTTCTCTGGTCTCTGCTGGGAAAGTCCAGACCGGTGAGCCTGGATGATTTGTCCTTTATCCTGTTTGGTAATGCCTGCAGCACACACACCCGTATTTAGTTGCATAATAAAGTATTAAGGCAGCGTCGTTAAATTGCTGTAGTCTGTGCTATTCATTTAGAAGGGGGTTTCCACCAATTTCATGACATCTTTCTGTAAAAGATGGGGGTCCCCATGTGAAACAGAGAGAGTCACAATCAGCCATTGAAATCCTCACTTTTAGTCTCAATTTTAGCTCAAAATCCCTAAATGCTGCATTCCTTCAATGCAACTTATATCTTCTTGACACACTTATAAATAAGTCTGATCTGCAGACCTTCTGTAGTCTCCTTTAGAGGCCAACATTCACGACTATGATCCACTCTTTTGGAGTACAACCTGAGGAATTCCTCTTTTTAATGACTTTGGATTAAACCTTGAACTTGCTGAAGTGCTGTGGACAATGGCCTTTTGACTGAACGTGACCTTTGACCTTTCTTTGTAGCAGAGGGTAGAGTGAGGGGTGAATTGTCCTGATGTGGCAAAGAATAGACCCTTATTGTTAAATGAGTGTTTGTGCAACTGCAACAGCTCTATTTCTTTTTACAGCACAAATATGATTTGTCATTGTTATTTTATTTTACTGACTGATTTTAACACTGAGGAAATTTACAACCGAGGCTGCTGCCTTTGTGAGAGCCTGTTCTGCACATGGGCGGATTTTTTCGTGCACAATTTGCTCTATATGTGAGTGTGAAAAATTTGCTTGAGGGCATATGGAGAGTTTAAATGAAGTACAAAACAATGAAGAGATTATTTCAGCGAAAATACAACAAAGGAATCATAAAACACGAAAACAAAATGTGCAACAGTAAGGGATTCAGACAACATCCAGAGCTTTAAATCTGAGGTTTTCCATTCCACAGTTCAGTTGTGTCGTAGCTGTGTGACCGCTGATGCTCTCTTCCTGACGTGACAGATATTAGCTGATGGGTAACATGACTGCTCTTGTTTTATCAACATTAACTGTAAAATAAAAAGTACTACAATTAAGATGTGATCAGACACGTGTTGGTGCCAACGTCGTATGTACTGACTTTTTTTTTCGTGCACGAGCAGAATTGATCGGGTAAAGCCGGCGTTTATTCAGACGCACCGTCTGGCTGCAGGAAGTGATGCATTTTGCATGTGCGGTGGGTTTAGATTAAATAGAAGAGCAGACCCTGAGTGGCAATCATCGCCACCGCGGCTGAACACACAACAACAACAACGTCGACATCAAAGGATAAGAAAGAGAAAAAAAAATCCAAGAGAGAGAGAGAGACGTCATGCTGCCCACACACTTTGATTGACAGCTGATCCCTGGGAAGTCTGCGCCGCAGCGACGATGACCAAAGATGGAGGCAGATGTGTAGAAAACAAAAAATGATGGTGGTCGGTAAACCATCGTGAAACAATGACAGAGAACAATAAGACATAAAAAAGACCAGCGTTATTTCCCAGTTTGCACTATTTGCAGCTGTGACAGCGTCTCTGTGACGTCATGCTGACTGCTCTCTGTGATGGAGGATTGTTTATTGATCTGACTCGTCGTGTTTATGCCAGCGATTCGGCGTCCACGCTAACATCTCCTCCTCCACCTCCTCCTCCTCCTCCTCCTCCTCCTCCATGGTGAGAGGGAAAGCTGCTGTTTTTGGCTCTCTCGCTGCTCCCTGTGTGTATGTGTGTGTGTGTGTGTGTTCATGTGTGTTTATTCCTCATAGACACACACACACACTCTCTCGGCTCGGTCTGCTCAGGGGGTGCACATGTAACTCAGCTCTCTTATTATGTTGAAGGCAGTTGAAGGCCTGTTCATAAAACTGTTTATACACTACAAAGCTTATTTATATAGGCCACTGGATTACAGACTGGCTCTGCACACACACACACACACACACACACACACACACACACACACACACACACACACACACACACACACACACACACACACACACACACACACACATTCTGTATATTCACATCTCACTGGCTGGAAATGTGTGCAGTTGTTCATTGCTTCTCTCTGTATGTACCAGCAGAACGCCTTCATATGTATGCACAAGTTGCACGAAAAGTGTGTGTGTGAGTGAGTCTGCATGTGTGTGAGCTGGCTGTGTGCAGTCTGCAGGACATCCCCTGGTAAAGAGTGCCAGGGCTGAGCTGGCAGTGTGTGTGTGTGTGCGTGTGGCCAGAATGTGTGTGTGTGGAAGGGCCTGGCTCCTCGCTCTGGTTTCATGTTCCCCATTTGGCTGAAATACTACTACAACTGCAGAAGAGCAGCACACACACACACACACACACACACACATACACACACACACACACACACACACACACACACACACACACACACACACACACACCCACACAAGCTGCCTCCCTGCTAGTTAGTGTGTGCATGTGTGTGTTGATAAGTGGAGCATGTATAGTGTACACACAGCTCCATACAAGTGGGTCTAATCTTTTATTTTGGCATTGTGAGTGTGTTTCTTTCTCACTCCCACCTCCTCTTCCTCTTCTTCTTCGTCTTCTTCTACTTCACATCCTACTTCTCAGCGAATCAAAAGCTTGTTTAGCGCCAAATAAAGTGAATCCTCAAAGCAGGATAACATATGTAATTCTTATGATCTCAGGCAGCCCCGCTCCTGATTTTTTTTACAACGCGAACAACTCGCTGCAAAGACGAGGAAACCGAGGGCGCTGATGGTGTTGAAACAATTTGTTCTCTTAGAGGCAGACTTCAGTTCAGCGCGAGATCAGAAGGAAAACACGAGCAGCCAAAAACAAGATTATAGTGATGATGTCATGCATAGTAAAGCTATAGTAAGAGCCTCTCCAAGAAATAAGTCAGTGCCTCCAAATGTGCTAGAAGACATTTTGAAGAGTCAATCCAGATACAATGATAATCAGTGCAGCTGTTATTAGGGGCGTCAGGGGACGCATGACCCCTGCAAAGAGAGCACAAGGGGAAAATCCATCATTTTAAAAACCTGTTTTCATCTTCCTCAATAAGGGAGTTTATTTATAAACCACATTTATATTTAAATCAATTCTTTTAGTTTTGAAATTGAAAAAAAAATAAATATGACAGACATTTTTAACTATTTTAAGTGTTTTTTTGTGAGAACAGTGAATTAAATCATCAATCATAATAAGTTACATTCATGGGGTAAATAGAAAACAAATAGATACAGCATATAAAGCTTGATCTTGTGTTTTTGCCTCCTGAGAAACAGTTTAAACCCCTCAGATCGTCTCAGAAATGCAGCTTCACAAGCATTAAATAGTCTCACGCTGCTGGTTGAATATTTTAGAGATTGGACGTTGGGTTGGGCGATACAAAAAGTATTGTTTTCTATATGAAACTGTTACCTGAAGATGAACAATTCTTAAACTGAAACTCGAAACTGAGACTGAAACCAGTCGTTTATTTTTTCAGAATAGTAACAGATCAGTAATCATTCTTATGAAATAGATAAACTCTAAATAAGATAGAAATGATGATGTTTAGAAGTATGTTCAAGTGACACAGCAAAAACACATTTATCACGAATGAACTCTGCTAATTGCTTCCAGGTATTGCCTTTAAATCTAATATTTCAGGGCATGTTTTTTTTTTACTTTATTAGAGAGAACAGGTGAGGAGGGAAGGAACAGGGGAAGCAGCAAAGGGTTGAGGCCGGGAGTGGAACCAGTGACAGCAGCAGTGAGGACCATAGCCTCTGAATATGGGGCGCACACTGTAACCACCGGGCCAAAGTGGCACCTCAGGGTGCTGCTGTTTTGAAATGTTTACAGAGGTCACTCCTGTTGCTGCTGCGTGGTACTTTTTTTTTGTCACAAATTGTGCGTCCCTCTGTGTTCTTATTCACAGGTACAAAGTTGTTTCGTGCCCTGCTGTTTTTGCAGTTTTCTGACAAGTTTGAGTCATGACTGTTCGATTGTGCTCCCTGCTCTCACATTACTTTAGTAGCTTAATGAGGAGGGATGCTATACACAGATATTTTACAGAATTAGTGAGCACTAAAAGTGATGCTGCTAATCCTGAGTTATGTTTAATTCCATTATATATATATTTTTTCAGATTAATCAGTTGGTCTAAGATAAATTAGCCTTTCTCTGACGAATGGTTGTCAAAGTCCAGTTTTTGACAATCTCTCTAATTTAGTCTCTTTCCTTTCCCTCTCTCTTTTTCATTGACCAAGATCAAGTCAGTCTAATTAATACAGCTTCATCCCACCTCTCTGCATGTAAAGGAGGTCTAGTTCATACTCCTTATAGAGCTCATTTAGTCTCACACTTGTTTTGATATGCAATTAAATATATAATCTAACGTTTTCTAACATCAAACCCAAAATAATAAGAAGAAATATTTCTCTTACACATCCCCAAATCCTCAAACCCTCCCACCTGTCCTCCTAACTCAAATAAAATAGTATTTAAACTTTATTTAAAAAAACGTGTCACATAAAACAAACATGTTAATTTTATGTTGTCACAGACGCTAGCATTCGTCAAAGCTTTCTCAACCCTAAGATGTTGAGGAACACACCGTTTAATAATGCTTACAAAATCTCATGCACACACACACACACACTAACACACAAGCAACATTTATAAGGAACTCCCCCATCGCCACCAGCAGCAGCCGCACTGACTTTTCCCGATAATTTGCGGAGGCTCATTTGAATTTTAAGCGCTACTTTAATCTTCAAAGCTCAAATAGCTTTATGAATATGCATGCAGTGGGCAGACTTTAGTTCATTACCTAGTTGTAAATTCTAATGACCATTAGGTCCTCACAGTAATTGCCAATTGTTTTGCATTTTTGATTGGCCTATTACCATGCGCATTCGCGGCGCACATCAGCTACGCTTGTCAGAGCCGGCGTGTCAAGGGGTGTTTGTGTGTGTGTGTGTGTTTTCTCATTTGTGCCTTGGGTGGGAGCTTTGTGTTTGTGTGATGATGTGTTTGTGTGTGTGTGTGTGTGTGTGTGTGTGTGTGTGTGTGGGGGAGTGTTTTTTAGGCTAATATAAATGAAAGTTGCATTTTTTTTAATTGTTCGAAGATTGAGAGCCGAGCCGGAGATTGGACATATTTAATTTACATGATGTCTCGTCTGTTCCCTCATTACACTGCTTGTCTCTCACAAACACACACACACACACACACACACACACACACACACACACACACACACACACACACACACACACACACACACACACACACAAAATATACCCAATGCAAACCATCTGGCCCTCTCCTGTACGTGTCCATCTTGACATGGTAAAATGATTTCTCAATGCTCATCTCTCCGTCTCTGTCAGCCTATTCATTTTTTTTGGGAGTCACCCCCCTTTCAGTTTCTCCTTGAACAAACAGATGTCAGATACCTCGCTCTTTTCTCCCTCCTCGTCCCTCCCCGGCTCTATCTAAGGCTGCCATTTTGAAGACAGTGATTCGTCTTCCTAAGTGAGCTTCTCTGTAAACATGAACCAAAACTCCCCCCCTCCAAAAAAAAAAAAGAAAGAAAAGAATCCTATTGTTCTGTCCTCAGCAGAAAAATACGTCTCTTTCTTTTTCTGCATACACACAAGAAAATAAGCACCTGTGCGTAAACACTCACAAATACACACCTTATCCTTCCTTTGTACTCAAAAAGAGTCCTCCTCTGAACGTCTCTTTTTGTCAGAAGCAGAAAAAAAGAAATAAATCTATAAAATAAATCAATTTTCATCTAATAATGAGGCCGGACAATTAAGGAAATGAGAACAAAAGCAGCAACAACAAACAAGAGGAACTGGTGCACAGGCGTTAATCTTTATTTTTCTTCTCTTCTTCTTCCCTTTGTTGCTTTCTCCCCTTTTTTTTTTACCCTCCCCTAAAAAACACACACCCATACACACACACACACTCCTTTTCTCTCACGTCGTTCCAGTTTGTGTACAAGTGCTGTGAGGGAGATATGTGAACCTACATAGCGATGAAAAGGAATTCTTAATTGCCCAGAAATGAGCAATGTTACAAACGGCGGTGTAATGGACGCAGCCGAGGGGAAGGATTGTGCGTGTGTGTGTGTGTGTGTGTGTGTTTGGAGGGGTTGTCTCCGGTGGGACTCGCAAGGCCTGTTTCCTGAGGTCTCTTTTAGCCCCCCTACAAATACTCTCTCACACACACACACATGCACACACACCCTGTATACCTCTGGCTGCTGTTACTCACTTCAAAGTTGTTAATATTCAGCTGGGAAACTGTATCCAGAGCACAGCTAAATTATTAAGTGTATGAACTTTTTAGGCAGTAAGATGAACTGATGGGCCACATCTATGAGATCCTCCTCTTCTTCACATGTGTGTGTGTGTATTCTGTATGTGTGTGTGTGTGTGTGTTCATGCCCTCTCCTCCTGCCCGATGCTTGGTCTTTGGCCAAGGGCATGCATAATTGATCCCGTGCCCGCTATCATTTTCTTGATGTAATTGCCCCGGTAAGATATGATGAAATCTAATGGATAATTTATCCCCCCAAAACGGATAAAGAACCTGCTAAAATGTACTTTGTAGACATTTCTGTCTGAGTGTGTGCATGTGCGTTTAGTAGTACACTAATATTTCAGCGGTGTGTGGTCAGTGTGGAGAGGAACTGTAACTGATATCGCACCTGAGGGGTGAAAGTGTGCAACATGTCGACATATTTCGGATGCTTTTTGAAGGTAAAACCACTGAATCTGCTGCTTTGACATAAGTCATTATAACCAGCTGAATATTGATATCAATGTGTGGGGAAAAAAAAGCTTTTAAAATATGTTTTAACAGAGCTAAATAGAAAACTAATGCTTTTAAATGAGAGCTAAATGACTTTTCATGTATTCCAGGCGGTCTGAAGGTTGCAGCTCAATCCCTGCTGCATAAAAAGGATGTCAGACACTTAGCTGCTTGGTTTTGACGTTATTTAAAGCATCAAGAGGCTCAAGAACAAGTTAATCGAATGAAAAATGACACTGCTTTCTTTATCTAAAAGTCACATCAAAGCATATTAAAACCCATAAACATGTCATGGAAATGTACTTTGTACGAATGTGTGAATGTGCATTTAGTCATACACGAATATTTCAGCAATGTGTGGTCAGCACTGTAACTTCTAGTGAGGGCTAAATACGTGTGAATTGTGAACATACTCTGGATGTTTCTTTGAGGTAAAATCACAGAAACTGCCTGTTTGACATAAATCATTATTATGTGTCTGAATAATTCATAGTACCACATATGCATGAAGCTCCCATGATGTGTTTAAAGACTGAATAGGAAACTAATGCTTTTGAGGAGAAGGTAACTGATCTGTCTTCTTTTTTTTTAAGTTATATTTTTTGGGGCTTTTACACTTTTATTCATAGAGTGGAGGACAGTGGATAGTGCAGGAAACTGGGAGTGAGTGAGGGAGGGAATGAAGGGGGCCGCAGGCTGGATTCAAACCTGCAACCTAACCATTAGGCTAAACCCACACCCAATATGATATGTCTTCTGTTTGATTTCTGCTGCATCAGTAGGATGCATGAAACTCAGCTGTTTTTGTTTGACATTTTTGAGAGATTCAAGAGTCTTAAAGGTAAAATTACAAATGGGGGTTTCTTCATACAAGAATTTATACGATTGAAAGAAAAATGTTGTTGCTTTGTTTGGGTAACTCCCCCGGTAAAATATGATCTCATCTCTTAAAGACTAACGAACAAGCTGCTAAAACGTACGTATGCAGCAGTCTTTTGTATTGCTATGTGTATTAATGTACACATTATAGTCAATCCAGGAAGAGTAATTGTGCAGATATCTTGAAATATGACTTTCCTAGTGTTTGAACGTAAAACAGATTATTTGTAGTTCTGATGTTGATCCTCATAATCCAGATCTAATCTATAAAGAATTGGGAAGAAGATTAAAGTTTATAGAAAACATATATTGAAACACATGATGCTTTCGAGGAAAGTTTGAACGGTTTGTCTTCACTTGAAGGAGCTCTGAAGATTGAAGCCTTCGCTCTAAATAAATGACCAGCTCTGTGATTTGTCTCTAAAATCTTCAAACGTCTTCACAGACTCTAAAGATAGCCAAATTTCCCAACCAGAGGTGAAATCAGACAACAATAAAACAGAAGATTAAATTTTAAGTCTCAACAAAACCAATACTTATCACCAACTTCATCTCACCTCCTCGTGAATGTTTGAACCCCAAAAACACAGCTGACAAAAAGCAGGTTTGAGAAAATACAGACATCTTGTTATCTTGTTAAATAAATTCTGAAGTGTGAAAGAGACGGTAATTCCTTGAACTCTTGCCCCCAAATAAAATAAGCCAGGAAGGAAAGCCAGTCTTTGTGTGTGTGTGTGTGTGTGTGTGTGTGTGTGTGTGTGTGCATTTAAGCACCTTCACCTGCACTTTATGAATTTCCTTCATTTTTTCTCTCTCTCTCCGTCTGCCTCCTGCTCTTTCTTTGTCGATCTCTCTTTTTCTTCCCCCTCCTGTGCTGCAGTTTTCCGTTGGAAGACAGATGTGTTTCAACACGCTCTGGACTGTAGTTACCACTGCTGATCTCTCTCTCTCACACACACACACACACACACACACTCTCTCTCTCACACACACACTTTCTATCTGCGTTAATTTAATGGAACCTAACCCGTCTGTTGGCCTTTGTTTGATTCCTTCTCTTTTAAGTTTCGAACTTGTTGAAAAGCGTCTGTTCAAAGGTTCTCTCTTAAGAATGTGTGTTTGGTGCATGTCACACACACCGAGCACCGTCTGCTGACAGATAGACAGACAAAGGGACACACACACACACACACACACACACACACACACACACACACACACACACACACACACACACACACACACACACACACACACACACACACACACACACTGTTTATCTTTGCTGTACGAGGGGAAATGCAGGCACCAGTCTGCAGAGCTGGGAGAGGTGGACTGGGACGACAAAGGGAGATGAGGAGGAGAGGGCATGGGGGCAGAGCGCCCTCGGGGGATAGGGGATGTGAGAGAGAGTGAGAGAGGGTAGAGCGAGGTAGAAGAGGCTGGGTCCTGGTGGTGGCTGTCCATTAACAGATGAACTTGGCTGACGTCCAACTGTTTGATGAGACGGGTGTCAGAGGGCTGCGTGTGTGTGTGGATGGATGGTGTGGGGGGCTACACACCCACACACACACACACACGATAACACACATCTTATCTCCTCTGGCTTTGGCTCTGCATATTAACCCACTGTTAGCATTCAGTGTTTGCTCTTATTTCTACTTCTGTCTGCCTGCATGATCATCACTTACACTGCTAACTTATCGAATGATGCAGCTCCGTCTGTTGCCTCAGAACGTTTTGACCTCGGTTCTTTTCTCGTGGTCAGATCATCTTTAACGAATACAGAATCTCAAAACTCTTTGGCTCTCATCAAACTGAGACAATGCCTCCATACGGCACATTTTGAAGGGCGTCTGTTGCAGCATGAAGAATATTTTGGACAAGGCTCCCTCATTGTACAGATGTTATCGATACACATCGCTCATCAACACTGATGGTTACTGATACTCTTATAGAAACTACAAAGATACAGATATGACATGAAAAGATGTAAGATGATGCAACATGGTGGACAGCATCCATCATCATACTTTGAAAGAGTTAGGCCACTGACCAAGCTGCAGTATTAGTTTGAGTGTGAGAGTGCTGGCATACACACCTCTCCCTCTCTCTATCTCTAACACTCTCATAGTTCAGCAGGACCAGTTCAGACCGGTTTGCTGGCATGGAAACTCGGCTGTGGAGGGTTAAAGAAAGAAAGTAGAAAAATGAAAAACTACAAAAAAGTTCAAACACACAGAAACTAAAAAAAAAAAAAAAAAAAAATTACAGCAGATTTCCACTAATGCCCCTGACCTGCTCAGCCCTCCACTTCAAGAGGCAGAAAATCGCACACACAGGGAAAGACAGACAGACAAGGCAGAGAGAAAGCAGGAGGAAGTGAAATATACATATTTTTAACCTTTGTGGAGCTGCTGCTTGTGTAACTGAGAGCAAGTTGACAGTGCAGGAGCACATTTATATTTACAGCAACAGCCAGGGTCAGGAGGTGCAGCGAGAAGGAGGGAGGGTTACACACTTTCTGTAAATTTACACTGCCGAGCTGCTGCTGCTGCTGCTGGCTGCTGAGCAGGTTCAGTGGGTTTGATGCCTTGCTGAAGGGCACTTGCGTGTCGGTCTGACTGTAGCACACTGGGAAAGTGGGAACAGTTGAGTTTCGACTTTGTAGTCCCACCTGTCATGACACTCTTGATTGATGGATTTGCTGCCTTGCTTACCGCTGCTCTGTTCTGTGGTCGTGCACCACTTTCTGCTTCCCTTCCTACTTTTGCAGCAAGTCTACTTTGAAGGTAGTTTTTGAAACCCTGTTAACAGATTCGTCTTGTAAAAGCTGCAGTCTCCGGGATAGACTTTGGCAGAGCAATAAACGCACTGTACTTTACCTTAGCATGACTGTTCCTGCCCATATGATAAAGCATGTGCTCCCCATCTCTATCCTGTTTAGTGCACAGGACACACTGTCCTACAGGACACACTGTCCTGTACGCTTAAGATCATGGATCAAAGGTTACATGTGGAAACTGAAACTGGACACAAACTGGAAATGAGCCATAAAGAGTTCAGTTACCAGTAAGGAGCCTATGGACATATATGTTTACACCTTTAAGCAGAAGACAGCAACATCAACACAATTCTTTATAATAATGTATAGTTTGATCGACTAAAATCACTTCGACTTTTAAATGTCTCTTTGATCTGAATTGCTGATAGTAACATGATGTACAGGAATGTTGCATCTTAAAGGGACAGTGTTGCATTTTTGCTGACCTAAGCAAAATGCCTGCAAACATTGCATTTCTTAATAAGCATGTAAAGAAGTATTTTGAAGTATCTGTAAGCCCTTACTATGAATTATGATAATTCATCTGTATGTTGAACTGCACTGATACCAGAGGTTAATAGAGGTGAAACAGAGGTGTGTCAGGGTTGTGATGGCTGTGACTGCCACATGTGGTATTGTTTTGTAGAAAGTTTAAAAGAGGCCGTGTCCTGATGTTTCAGGGGGGATGCGTTGAACTCTGGACTACAGCTGTGTCCCCGAGTGTCTTTGTGCATGATATTCTCTGCACTGTATCGCCTCCATGACACTGACACTGTGGACAATGTAAACACCAATCAGAGATTTCAAAAGAGTTTCACGATAAAGGCAGGAAGTTATGCGGGGAAGCTAATTTTCACGTGTTCATGTGTACACTACTCCACTTTTTATGGACTGTGACTTCAGTCAACAGTATCTGTGCGTGGCTGTTTTTCTGTGCGTGGCTATCTCTTTTACTATGGGTCAGCAGGTTTAAACTCTATGTACAGTATGTGAGAGTGTGTGTGCCATATGATAGGCCAGGTGGTATGTGGACTTTATGTTTGCAGTGTACAGTACATGCAATGTGAACTGTGAACTGGACACCACGACCTACACCTATGAGTACAGAGTGAGACACATGCAGCAAACATGGGACAGTCACCTTATATAACAGGTCACAATTAAAAAGAGACAGTTCAGCTCCCGCATGATGTCTCTGTCTGTTTGAACACATGCTGATATGCAACACAGTATTTGGATAGTTGAGGTATAAGGTTTATAAGCTCACGTTAGCAGACTTGTTTGAGACACAGAGGCATTCGTTTGAGTCACATTTGTGGCAGTTTGGCACAAACTCCTGAGGAACGCATCCAGCCTTCACGTTTACCAGCTAGTTAGTAGCTAATAGCTGTGTGCTGTTGTTTATTTCAGATCAGACTTTGCTGAAATAAGCAACACTGATGTATAAAGTGACTCTGAGCAATTGAAGTCAGGTTCTCTGTTTCAGTAAAACAGTGAGCTAAAAGATGCTAAAACGCATGTAGAGCTGAGAAACTTGGGCGAGTGAACAACAATTAAACTATATATAGTTTTTAGGTACACATTGCCTTAAGTCGACAGGTCCACCTTTCATTTCCTCTTTTGTAATGTGTGAAAACACAACCAGGAAACAGACTGGTTTGCGGCTGCAGATTATTTTAAATGTGACTCAGTACAAATCTGAAATTTCAGACAGTTCTACCCCACGGAGCAGGGACTTTTTTTGGATGTAACACTCATCCAAAAAATTAAATTTAGACCCTTACCCCCCGTGTGAGAAACAGCTTTTAAAGTTCCTTGTCCCTGTGAACTTTGGAGCACCGGGGGCGATGGGAGTGTGACTTCAGCTTCGCCTTCAGACTCTGGATAAGGATATTTGCATCACGGTTTCTCCAAAGCAAAACTCATATATATTAAGATTGTGCAGATTACATGTATCAGCGGTTAAGATCCCTGACCACTGCTGCAAAACCTGTGTAGGCAGGGCAGCACACCCATAATTATAACCCACACAAACATGCAGCCCCGGAGGCCTGTCAGTGGTGTAACTTACTGTTCCTACCTTTGGCCATATCTCTCCTCAGCCCCCCCCTGCAGGCTGTTTGTGGCAGCATTTGCTGCATTAAAAATGAGAGCTGCTTGGCTCGAAGCTACCATATCGGCTACCTTCTTTTCTCCCTGCGCTCTAATCTTATGTAAACACAGAAATCAGCTCCCAGCTCGCTCTGGCAGATGCAGGCCAGCAGTGATGTCCCACTGCGATACATCCCTCTAAAGCCCGGATTAAAAGTTTGCAGGCGCGGGGCGTTTTAGGAGAGGGAGTTTATGTAGGAGTTGGGAAGAGGGGGCAGCTGTCATCTCTTGTGTATTTATACCTGAGAAAATAGAAAGAAAGATGGAAGTTCAGTCTGTTGTCTGCTGGAATCCAGATGGTTTGAATGAATGTGGTCAGACTTTGTAAAAACAAAGCAATAATTGTTCTGGAGGAACAAATGTTTGCAATCCACCGGGTTCAAGTAGAAATGAGGATCTATTTTTGTCTAAGGTGAAAGTGCTAAGCTTTTAAGTGTTTCTCCAAAACTCCACAACAAGAAGAGAAAAGTGAGGGAGGGAGGGAGGGAGACAGGCCTCCCAAAAGAGAGACAAAGATAAAGTGGAATAAAGAGATGGAAAGAAAGAGATATCTACACCGCGCTGAAAGAAGCATGATGTGATGTGACCCATGTCCAGCTCAGTGTACGCATAAAAGCATCTGTCTTCAAAGACATATTTTATGTATGTGTGTGTGTGCGAGTGTGTGTGTGTGTGTGTGTTTATCTGTGTCGGCTGCTGTCTGTGTGTATCTGTGTCTGTGAATGATCTATGGTTTGTGTTTACCGTGCCATATTTCGGCCTGGCCTGCCGTCACCGACGTATGAATGATAAATTGCGGATGTCCATCGGATTCACCCGAGCACCTGTGGTCCCTCGCTCCCCCGACCGTGTGGCAGGAGAGCAGAAATAATAAATAAATAAGCAAAGTGAGAGAGATAAACAAAAAGGCCTCTGAGGGGTGGGACTTTTTTTTTTCCTCTGGAGCTTAAAACACAGTTGTCTTTTTTTCTTTTGTCTGTGTTTGATCTGATGTGGTCACTTTACTCCACCTCTGACTTTCTGTTCTCAACATTTATTAAATTAATAAAACTGAGGAGATTCTTTAAGTGTATGGTTCTGTTTTGAGAAATATTTGCATTCTGACACTAAAGACAGGTAGAATAAAAGCTGTGATAAATTTATTGCTCTTCCACATGCAACAAAACAAAAAAAAAGCACCGCTAAGTAGATCTAATGTTTTCTGCGTGCATTTTTAGTTTGGCTATCAGTCCAAGCCCCACTCATATTAATGTATAAATGCCATGAACAATTCAAAAGTCACATTTTAGAGGCTTTTTTCCCCCTCCTTCTGTCAATTTTTCCAGGCCCCTCTCTTCCCTGTTAATCTCCCCCTCTAATCACAGAGTAAAGCTCTTGGACACTTAGTCATCACTTTATCTTCAAACTGCTGTTATCAAGTTGTTTAACTGCAGACAGAAGAGATTTCTGCTTGTCTCTGGAGCAGCAGGTTATTGTCTGAGGGGTGAATGGACATCACAGACACACGCTGAGATAACGTAATCATCAGCAGGAACGACGGTTTCGTAATCCATAATCCAGGAGATTCTTGTTTTACAGTGAAGAAGGAGAGAGTGTGTTACAGGTGGATTCACTGTTTTGATTTAACCAGGGTGTGTCCCTTAAGTTAAGGTGTCCAAGATCAGCAGTGTTGAGCTGTTTATACATTTGCAGTCCTGAAGTTTCTGGAAAATATCAGGACAACGTGCACTGAAATTTTAGAAAGTTGCCAATTCACACATGTCCCAGAAAGCATGAAGTTGTTTCACTATGGCTGGACATGATATAAAAAGATGCTGCTGTAGTAAATGTGCACATTAACAGGATGTTGAAGATGACACATTTGCCATTCACATCAATGCTACATGTGCAAGCAACTCCTGTGTTGTGGAAGATAAAAGTAATGTTTGGAGTAAGAGTTTGGTGGCATCAGCTGTCCGTCCTCAACACAGCATCCTGCTCTTTAAGTAAAAGTTTAATGTCTGTGTGGATCCAGTTTTTGTTCGGTAGCCTGTTTCATGTTTTGGACATCATGGAGCTGGTTGAGATGAGAAATAAAGAGTGTGTGTTGGACTTAATCAGTACTGAGCAGAACAGGACTCATGTGAAGGGTCAGACTCTAATTAATTTCTGATGGAGACGCCTCTATCTCACTCACTCCCCTCACCCTCCTTCTCTGCTATGGTGGCATGTTTGTGTGCTACTAAACAAAGTATCTGCAGTCTCTGATGTCTGAGTTATGTTTTGCAGAAATAACTTGTCAGCTCTGTCTTTGCCCTCCTGACACATGTCCAGCCCGCTCTCTCTCTCTGCATCCCTGTGTGTGTTTTCTTGCCTGACGTTGCACATGACTGCACTCTGTTGACCACAGAAGCCCTCCGAGCATCGCAACCCGTCCTTCTCCTCCTCCTCCACCTTTTGGTTTCTGTCTCAATTTCTCCTTGTTGTTTCTCTTTTCAGTCTCTCATCCCCGTTCTCTCTCCCCCTCTCTCTCTCTTTGCTGTGTTTGTGTTTTCTCGGCCTGCTTGTCTCAGTAACAGTAAATACCCTTGCTACCTGACACAGATCCACCTTTCTACTTGACCGCGCACACAGAGAAGGGCAGCTGTGTGTGTGTGCGCGCGAATGAAACAGTGTATTCTCCAGTGACCCTCTGCCCTCTGGTTTAAAGGACTGAGTGAACACACACTCAAACATGCTCACACACACTTTTCCCCCAAGCAACCCCCTTCTCTGAGATAAAACACAGGTTTAATCTTTGACACTGTGTCCAAACTGGCCTCTTTGCAGGTGAGGAGAGCCTCCTGGGGAGTGTGTGTGTGTGTGTGTGCGTGTACGTGTGTGAAACTCTTCTTTCGGCCTGACCTAAATGTGGAGGACAATAGCCTGGAGGCTGAGTGTGTGAGTGTGAGTGTGTACAGTATGTGGTGTCTCCTTTGCTGCCTCTGTGTGTTGGTGTGTTCCCGTTTTTCTGGTCTGCCTCCACACTCTCAGCCACGATCTTTTCCTAAGTCGTGACGCAACTGTGTCACATATTGACTTTTAATTGGACTCTTCACAAAGAGGATGATGTGAGCTTCACATCAGTTACCCCCTCAACATCTAGCTCACCCTGCCTTAAAGAAAAGAAGCAGGTTTTTAACTTCCCTGATAGATAATTCTGTAGATAGTTTTTGTTTAATTTGAAATGTATCTGCTTCCTTCTCCTCTTTGCAGAGGAGCTGAAGGGACTAAATTAAGGGAGCTTACAGGATAGAATATGACTCTTACAGTGTCCCTGTTACTCTGGTTATCATCAGAACATGCTGTCAGCACTTTGCACAGAGACTCCTGCAAAAAGTAGTTCCAATTAGAAAGTGTCCACACTGATGTACTCTGGAGTAACAGGGTTTCTGGATAGATATTTACTTTAAGACACTTGATTTTCTTCCATTGAACACGATCGCAGACAGAAATGGTGATCCCAGAATCCTGACAAGTCAAACCACAAGTATCAGCCCGGTTTGATTCCACCGGAAATAAGTGAGAAAAGATATATCTCGTGAAGTGAGCTTATACAGAGTATTTTTTATTAGTACAGAGAGTTTTATTGCCCTGTTAGTTCTTTATAATGCAGTATAATCTATAAACTCATCTTTACAGTACACTGTTTTTGGTAGTGCACCAAAAGCTGCTTTCAGAGGCTGTAGCTCAATCTGTAGTGACATGAGTAGGAAATCACATGGTCACAAGTCCAAGTCCCGTCACAAAGCACGTTTGGAAGTTTGGCTGGTAGCTCTAGAGGTGCTAGTTCACCCCCCTGGACATGGCTGATGGACCCCTTAGCAAGGCATCAAACTGCTCAGGATGCTTGTCCATGGTAGGCCCCTCACGTCTCTCCATTCGTGCACAAACACAGGGTCCTGCTTGTGCATGGTTGAGTGTACTTTGGCCTATGAGTGTGTTTCTGCTTTGTTATGATATTCTTGGAGCACATATAATGGAAACGAATAGTGCGTAACCTCCTTTGTGTTGGAGTATGCCTTATTTTTTGGGATAAAATCAAGGCTTGGAATCTTTTTTTGCCAAGAAATTCGTCTCATTTTGGGATTCGTGTTGTATTTCTGAATGCCTGTTCGTCAGGAGACATAATAACGCTTGGATTAAAGTTAAATGCATGTTCAGGCCATGATCAGTTCTGTTCTCATCCCTCATTTTCATAACACAGAGACACGACGGTCTGTGTGATGTGCATGGATGCTTTTCAATAAAACGACTTTACATGAGCACCAAATAAAGTTAGTGTTCATTTTCAGTTCTGCTTACACGCTCACTGTCTCACACTCGCCCACACAGTTCACTCTCTCCGCCTCTGTCTGTCCAGATCTGTCTTTTTCTCTCTACGTTTTTCTGTCCATTATCATACTAATTTAATTATTATCTCATCATGTAAAGCTTCTCTACGCTGGGTCGAGTTTGACCTGTGTGCAGTAGGTCTGAAAGAGGACCTTTTTTCAGACTGCATGTAAAGCTGGTTTCACATGCAGCACTGGGAGAGTCAGACAGATGAGATTCAAGACTGATGTTTCAACATGAATCATCCTTGTTTGATTCCCTCCTTACCATACTCATCAGCTTAATAATACCTGTATTGAGATGAAAGTGAAAATACAGAACAGGATTGGGGGATAGTGGTCTTAAAAGTTTGTGTAATATAGCCTCATTGAAACTTAGAACTTCACACATGATAAGATCATTTGTTGGCCCATCACGAGGCGGAGCAGGCTGGTTCCACAGCAGAAAATCAGTCCTGCTAGCCGAATCTTTGCTGTGATAGATGTTTAAAAATGGTATTTGTGCCCCTGGCTGGAATAAAATCCCTGAATTCTTGTGTCTGTTGCTGTGCTCTGTAATGATGGGGATGTTTCAAATGGAGATATTGACCTTTTAGGAATATTTACCATGTAATGCAATTATACCACTAATGGATTTGGCCCACTGATCTTTTTATGCACTGTGTCAGCGGGCCAGTAAAACATTGCTGGCTTTATTGCAACACAGACACACTCACACACAGACACACACAAACACACACACACACACACACCATGCAGACCAGTTGGGCCCTGTGCTCATTTGCGTGTGTATGTTCAACATCTATAATCCTCCCTCCCTTGTGCAATCACACACAGGCTCAAACGCACATGCATGCATGCGTACACACGCAGCCACTAACACACGTGCACACCAGACCCCTCGCGAGTGTGTGTCTGCCAAGTCGGACGGCAGGCTGCCAGCAAAAAAAGGGGGCTGTGATTGGGGTGAAGGCTCATCTGCTGGTGTTAGCCAGCTATAGCCACACACAGACAGACACAAACACACACACACACACACTGACCCAGCGCCCACTAAGATTAACAGGGTTAATTAACTCAACATGGCCCCCAACCCTGGCTACAGCAGAGGGCCGCCGGTCTCAGGCCGAGGTTACAGCAGTGCTAACTGTTAGCGCGTTGAATGCTAATGTTTTTAGCCGGTGGGGTCAAATTGGTGTTGAGCTGGAGTCTGCTGGTGCTAATGAGCTACATTAGAAAGATGCAGTATATAAGTACAGTTAGAGCTCAGACTGACAGGCCTGCATTATGTCTTATTTTAGTTTTTCACACATACATCAGAACTGGCACTGACTCTGCAATTAAACCACAAGAAATACTGCTGTACAGATATTCATTAAGTGACAGCAATGATCACTTTACTAATATTAGCAATAATAGTAATATCAGTTGTAACTAAAAAGGTATGTGACTTTGAACAGCCAGGAGGAAGTATTTTATTGTAAGGCCAACAACCAGCACTTGACTCTGACGGCTAAAACATGAAGCTCATGTTGGCTGATTGTAGAGTTAAGTGTGGTGCTGAATTTAAAAACTTCCGCCCATGTTTCTTCTGTGTGTGTGTTGATCAGCAAAGTTTGATTTGATGGACACATTTTGTGAAATCCCTGTGACGTCTAGCCAACAGAAACTTTTGGTGCTGAAAAATGAAGCCAATTCTTAAGAGCATAAAAACTGCAGTCCCTCAAGTGTCCACTTGAGGCTGGCTTCAAAAGCCCAATTTAACACCCATATTTAAATGCTTTAGTGTTAAAGCAAAATTGTGAATGTTCGCAACCTGGTCCCAAAAAAGTCAGTGATGCTCTGAATATTTTATTTCTGCATTTGTGCACTGTACTGGTATTCATCTTTGTAACTCATCCGTTTAGAAGATATTAAGACAAAGAGTTTGTGATGTAGACGCCATGTTTGCCTGCCTCCGCTCCCTCTCTCTGCTTGTTTCTAGGTTGACCAAAATTTAGTTTGAGTCAGCATTTCCAAAACGCCGACCGCCATCATTTGGCTCCAAGTGGCCTCAGAAACCACTGAGTGACGTCACACAGACTAGCCCTATGTTTGATACAGTCTATGGTTTAGCGTCTATATCCGTCAGTCTCAAACATCAGATCCACATTCGATTTTTCTCATGATAGCGTGCCTGAAAACCAAAATGGAAGAAGTCCATGCATCCTTCAAACATTTCAAACTCAGACCAGCGATGGAGCTGACTGCGAACACCTGCCCCTCCAAACATTATCACACACACACCGGTCACTTCCTCATTTACCCCTCTTACGCACACACTCACACACATCTGGCTGCAGGCCTGACAAAAACAGGTAGTGAGAAATGTGAATGGCTGTTGAGGCGAAACGTGTCTGTCTGTGATGGGATTGATTTGGGCATGATTTGTATATGAATGAGTGTATCTGTGTCTGTGCATGTCTGTCTGTAATCTCCTCTGTGTGTGTGAGTCATGGTGGTTTGTGTTGTTGTGCACTCTAGTCGTCTAGTCTAAATATACCAGCAGACCATGAGAACGATTCTCTCCATTTCTTTTTTTTCTGTGGCCACCAGCCTTCTGACACATATTGCCACTTTGTCGCAGCCTTTCACTCCTGATATTACACCATTTGTGAGCAGAAGAGGTTTAAATAGGAGCCATTTTAAGGCCAAACTCTGCATTTACAGAGCCGTGATGGCCGTCAGGGCTTTTGCAGAGATATGCGAGACGTGCTGCTGCCTTGTTGAGACCTTGAGGCACTTTAAATGGAGAGAGGAAGAAGAAAGGAGGTGGTAGGAGGTTATACATAAGCCTGTATCAGCCGGGCGGAGAGCGACAGTTTGGGAGAGAACGACAGAGAAAAAGGAGAGTGATATACAGACACACACAGAGACAAAAGAGGAAGGGCAGATGGTGAAAAGAGACGATGAGATGTGTGAAAAGCAACAGTTAGCCTGTGTCTTCTCTGCGTGCCAGTCTGGCCGAAATATGGCATGCTTTTTACACTTTCCCCCATCACACACACTCCTCCTCCTCCTCTCTCACTTCTGCACAAAATCTACTCAGCTACATGGCGTCAGTTACACAAGTCTTGGGTTAAATTGCTGTCTGCTTGTTACTTTTTAAAGAAATGTAACACCAGATCAGAGCCATAATCACAAGCTGAGATCACGTCACTGCTGCAGTTTCTCAGAATAGAACATTAGTCTTGGACTGTTCAAGCCTCTTTAACGCCGGCCTGTTGCAGACCATGTTTCTGGATTCACCCAGTCCTACAGGGAAGTAAGGAGACTTTTTAGGTGTCATGCCAAAAACACTCTCACTCCTGACCTGTCAGATATGACTGTCAGTCACAGATGAGGAAACATCTTATAGTGTGAGGGCTTTTCTATGAGTATGGTTGGACTTCTACATGAGGCAGTCAGTTAAAGCTTATCATGAAGAGACGAACTGTGTCACAAAGCTTACAGAGGTGTATTTTAGATTGTATGACTTTGAAAAGTTAAACTTAACTGAACATGTCTAAAGTTGTTCATGCAACAAAACTACTCAAAGACTCCATCAGATAATCTCTCACAACTGAAAATATTGTGTTAAAGCGAATGGCAACCTCCAGCCGCGAGAATTGAAGCCAATGTGGAAGTGTTAAAAACTGCAGTTCATCGAGTGGCCGCTTGAGGCTGGCTCTGGAAGTACCAGAAACCACATACACACCAATTCAAAAAAGCTGATCTTTACAGCAGAAATAAACATGTTTACAGCCTGGTACAAAAAACAAGTGTAGTCTGGATAGCTAATTTCTCGGTTAGCACAGTTGACTTGACTGACAGGCAGGAACACTGTAGCTGTTGGCTAGGAGGCTCAAAGCCCGTCTCTTTACCTCACAGTAGCTCATCAGAAGTTAGGTTGAGTTCAGCATTTCCAATATGGCTCCTGCCGCCGATTGGCCTCAAAACAGCACTTTAGAAACAGATGGGTGAAGTATACAAAAAATAAGAACATTTCCTGCTGAAAATGTAAAAGAGGGCGGGCAGGAAAAGTCCAGGAAAGTGGAGGAGAAAATTGCAATTTTTGTGTTCACACATGCAGCTCAACCGGATAAATTCTGGACATTTTCAGGAGTCTTGTGCATGTGTGAAAGGGACTTTTGTTTGACCAGTTCATCACAACATCTCATCCAAACAATAAGTTAGATCAAAGAATTTAGAAATGAAGACATAGGGGTGCTTCATTGAGCTGCTGTATTTGACAAGTCAGGAGTGAGAATGACTCTACTTCCTTGGAGTGAGATATTTTATAACAGGCCTGTGGTGCTCCAGGAATAGAGAGTTTTATTCTTGTCAACCAGTCCAACAGTTAAGTAATGTGACCTGTTTCAAGCACCAAGGATGGACAGCTTCTCTTTTTATTCTGAGGTTCCAACTGCAACATAATGCTCATATTTCAAAGTTAACTTTACAAAGTTAAAGTGCATCCAACACATCTCCTGCAGACCCCTCTCTCCTTTCTTTCTATCTTTCTTTTTCTCTGCAAGAAAAAAAAAAAGTTGAGACAGGACTCAGAGTGTGTGAGTTTTTTTTCTCTCCCTGCACTACTTAAGATAAGCACCCAGGATATGTTCCTTCAACCCGTATGACCCTGACAGACAGCACCAACCCTAATCCCACACACACTCACACAGACATGCACGCCTTCGTCCCCTCTGGCTCTTCCTCCTCCTATAGGTAGACGTATAGGGAGGTAAGGGGGGTGGGGGTGGGGACACATTTTTTGGCAGTGGTTAGTAGGCAACACACTTTATATATATACGCACACACACACACAGACACACACACACATGCTGAGCTATGTTTCAACTTGATTTACAGGCCTCAGCTGCAGCGAACGGGAGACATGAGAGAGAGAGAGAGAGCGAGTGGGGGACATAGACAGAGAGGGAGAGACAGGCAGAGACAGAGAGAGGGAGACAGAGAGAGAGAGGGGAGCATATTTTTCAGGTAGCAGGAGAGGAAGACGTAGAGTGATTGTATAACTGTTTTAAACAGGAGTGCTGCAGGATTTTATCGGGCCCAGGAGTGGCCTGCCTGTGGGGAGGAGAGCAGTTTTTGCTCAGGAAACTCTAATATGTGTACCTGACACACTGCTTTATGTGCTCCATATACAAAACAGGCAGGTTCATTATATGGAAAGGTAGACTATTCTCAAAATGATTCACTAAATAACAAAATGCTAATCTTAGTGATATACAGCTTTTAGAACAGCTTTGCACTTTCAGTTTTCTGGGGATACTTTCTAAATTATGATACGAGTTGTTCTTCAAATATAAAATCTATGTCCAGTGAGTAGTAAATGTTATGATCCACTCATACATTAAAATGTGTGTATTTGTTGGAAAAAAAGCCTCTTATGATTACAAATCATCATTTTCAGCCGGTTTCTTATTTTTGGATTCTCTTAACTTTTGAATAATCAGATGAGTTATAACATAATCAAGTATTTGGACACACATTTGGAGTTTTTATTTATTTTTGCGTTCATGTAGAGAAGAAAAACACCAGTGCATTGTATATTTTTGGAGTTTTTTGGTTCTGCACTGGTTGGAAAATCCTTTTTGCCTCAGGATGATCTGAAAAAAACTCAGAGTGAAAGGTTCTTCACAAAGACAGCTGCACGTCTTTGTGGGAACATTTCAAATGCAAAGTGAAAGTGTGCAATTCAGAGTCATAGACCTTTCCACAGAAGACATTCAGACATGACCTGACAGGTAAATTACAGGTGAACCTAATCACTGTCATGAAGCGTACGTACCATTAAGTTGAGCAGTATTAAGTCCTGAAGTTGTACATGCTGACTCACTGGACACTGAATAAGACAAAAATCCTCTGTGAGGTGACTCTTTTATGGACATGTTGTTATTGTGTGTTATTTGATGCAGTGAGCAACAAGACACCAGACATGGATCAGTCAGAAGAACCTTTGACAGCTCCTTTTCATCATCAGTCTTAACTCTTGCAGCAGAAAGCTTGCGTGCAGGCTGATGTTGTTCCTGAGACACAGTGAGAACTCTTGTGCAAAGAGCACTGACAGCGAACAATCCTAAAGTTTACTCTTGTACCTTCAGTCTGTATTAAGTGCTCATCAAAACAGCTGCGTTCAAAGACAGCGAGGGATTGGAGTTTATTAGAAGTGTAATGTCATGATGGGATGCAAATCTGCTTCACATCTAGACCTGCATACTCTCACACTCTTAGTGAACACTAACTGCTTCTGGCAGAAACAGATCAGAAACTCCTCAAACTTCTGCAGAGTGAGACAACTGTTTTAGTTAATGCAGCCTGGCAGCTTTTAAAAGAGCGGTGTAACAATGTCTCTGGTTTCCTAAATAACATCTTCCTCAGTAACAGACAGGTCTGTCTTTGTGGGGATCCTGTCCATGTTGGGTCACAGACAAATTGGAGCATTATTTTGAATTTGTTCTACTGCAGTACTTATCTTCTTCTGGTCAAAATATCTTCGTACACGTAACACACGCCACCTTTCGCTGACACGCCCAGACACAACTTCCTATTTCATGATATCACAAGAAAAAAAGAAGAGCTGGAGGAAAAGAAGGAAAAAATACCTCCACCTCAGCTTTTTTTTTTTTATAAAACTCAACAAGTTCATTGTACTCTCGCATTTATGTTATCTTATCATAAGCAAATCAGGTGTTATGTTTCACAGATGATACCTTGATATAAGTTGTAAAATTTGGCCTTGTCAGATGAGTATGGTGTGATAGTGTACAGTTACACTTTTGACCACAAATTACACAAACAGAATATTTGAGTTCTTGCAAGGTAGAAATACTAAACATGATTTTATCGACGCAATACTGAAACTTTTTTTTTCCAAATTCATGATTATTAAAATATATATATATATATGTTTTTTTTATTTATTTTTGTAAAATCCAGTTCTAAATATAATAAATAATACATTTATGCAGGTTAGTATGATGCTAACCTGTAAAAGGCTGTAGATTTATTTAATGTTAAAGCATCAATCCTCTCTGTTCAGGGTTCCCAAAGTGTGGGTCAGGACCCTCGCGGGGGTTGTGAGACACAAATGGGGGGTCGTGAGATGTCTTCCAGATTATTATTTTTTTTAAATTAGTACATTTTACCCATTATAGTGAAATAATATCAACAACAATAGCAGCTACATTTGAAAGTTAACCTTGAAAATAGAAAATGTAATGAGTTTTCTGCCTTTCTTGTTGCCAGATGACTCCAAAGTTAAGGGTTAGTGAACAGTTAATTATCAAAAGCATCAGTAGCAGTACAGGAAAGCCACATGCTCATATAGGTAGGCAAATTTTCTGCAGACTAGTTAAATGAAGCCACATTAAATCACCTCGAGGGACAGTTTGGAAACCCCTGGACTAGATGGTCATCTTAAGCTTGTCAGGTTTTCTCACATAAGCTTTCAAGATGGACCCAAATCGTCTGCAGATAATAGTTGGTGTAACCTCCCATATTTTGTCATGATTTTGCTGCCTTGTTCACATCCACTATTCTTGTTTCTTTTTGCTTACTCAGATGATGAACGTAAAATAACGTAAATCCAGTAACACCCAGTCCAAAGCAGGAGAGAGAGGATATCTTCTTTTTTTTTTTACCGTGTAGCCGCTGTGAGGTTCTGCAGGGTTCAGAGCAGCAAACACCGGCAGCTTTTTCTAATGGGCTGAGTGACCTTCTCATCAGGAAACATTTTTTTAAAAGATTGCCCACCAGCTGTTATGAATATGATGGCCTTCTGGGTTATTAAGAGCTAATGAGGAGGAGAAAGATATTCTACCTTAAATGTGAGGAGTGTGTGTGTGTTCGGTGCGTGTGTCAGATCCCAAGGGTGCCTGAATGTTTCCTCTTTCTTTTTACCCATTTTCTCTCTCTCTCTCTCTCTCTCCCTTTATTTTATCACAGGGGCATAAAAAATCCTGCAGAAGTGCCGAATGGTTTGTTGTAAATGCTGAAGACGGTTGAGTGAGGAGTGTGTGTGTGTGTTTAAATTAACTACTTGCTGAATGATGTAAATATTTTGTCTTTTTTAACCGCCGTCTGTTCTGAAGAGACACAAAAAAGGAAGAAAAGAGCAAGAGGAGGTAGTGAAAGAGGGGGAGAGGAGGGCTGGTAATAAACAGGTATGCCGTCTCCTTCTAGGAAAAAGTTGCGTCAGTACATATTCGGCTCTAAATCGTGTCTGGACCTGACCTGACGTGATTCCCAGTGCTCTCCTCCTGCATGAAGCGGACCCTGTTTACCCTGGAACCAGAGCTATTTTCTCCCCGTCAGGAGCCTCCACAGTCCCACTGCCTGCGCTCAAATCTCAGCTTTAGAATGCACATCAGAGCTTAAAGCACTCAGTGGAGGGTTCAAAGTTTCACTCTCACCTATAGCAACTGTGGCCGACACTCAGGATTACAGAACTCAGGAAATAGAAAATGTGGTCTAATGCTCAGATTGTGTAGAAGCATGATCATAAAATGGTCACTGGTCAGTGACTTTACCTCGTTCGTACACGGTTATTATGGCAGCCTGTCATTACACATATGCTGCATTCTGTGCACTTAGTATGACTGATGGCTGCTCTCTGGTGTCACGCTGGGCACCTTGGTGGTAAAGGAGGAGAAATTAGCTTTTTATAGTTTCCAGTTTATCAGCGCAGACGGACAGACACGTGAAACAGGATAAGAAACGAGAGCAAGATGTGTCTCACCAAAACTTCTGTTTCCTTTCTTTAAAGTCTTTTTACACACAAGTTTCAGAAAGGAATATCTGTCTGGTTCTTATCTGGGTTGCCTAACTAAGTTATTTGTACCGTATACTTTTACCCACATTTTCAAATCTGAAAAAATCACTATTAACCAACTGCTAGGATACGTTACATTGTGATACATTAGGTTAGGATACAATGTTACATTACAATATCTTACATTACAATATGTTGTGTAAGATATGTTACGATATGTTACATTACGATATGTTACGATATGCTACATTACGATATGTTACGATATGTTACATTACGATATGTTACGATATGCTACATTACGATATGTTACGATATGTTACATTACGATATGTTACGATATGCTACATTACGATATGTTATGATATGTTACATTACGATATGTTACGATGTTACATTAAGATATGTTACGATGTTACATTAAGATATGTTACGATATGTTACATTACGATATGTTACGATATGTTACATTACGATATGTTACAATATCTTACATTAAGATATGTTAAGATGTTACATTACGATATGCTACGTTATGATGTTACAATAAGTTACATTAAGATATTTTACGTTACGATGTTACGTTACGATATGTTACGTTACGATATGTTACATTACGATATGTTACGTTACGATGTTACATTACGATATGTTACGTTACGATATGTTACATTACGATATGTTACGTTACGATATGTTACATTACGATATGTTACGTTACGATATGTTACCTTACAATAGGATAAGTTACCATGCAGTTTGTTACAATACAATATGTTACGTTACAATACGATATCTTATGGTGCTCTATGATACGATATAATACAAAATGAAACCAAATGGTTAACGCATTATGGTGAGTAAAACTCTGCGTACTCCAGTACATCATCCACCCTTTCTTTCCCAATTCTTTTTATTGTTTTTGTTATTACAGTGCATGTAAGCTTGACAGTGTAGAAAAGTAGGTGCAAAGAGTCTGTGCACAATCATCCACCTTTTCTCTCATCATGGCACAAAGGAAGGGAACAACTCTTCTCTCAGCTTCTTTCACTGCTGTCTAACATTGTCCTCGTGTCTTCTTCTGGTGTTATGCAGCTGTCAGCTTCTTTGGCCAGTTAACTGCTGGTCATGTTCCCTTCATTCTTTCATGTTATTAAACCACTGAGTCATCAAGTAGTGTCGTGATGAGTCAAATTTGCAGGGAAATCTGTTGAGAAAGCCACATTTTACCAATTACAATAATGATAGTTAGCTCCAGCGTACGGATAATTGAGTCACACAAGTCAGGACAAATACGCAGGGGTAGGATTTTTCCCATGTGTCAATATTCCCAGAAACTTTTGATGCAGAGAAGAAATGGATGTCTTAAACACTTAACAAGTTGCAGAAAAAGCTTTAAAACTCTGAGTTTGAGCTGAAGAAAAAGTCCTCTTTGTTACTTACTGCACACTCTTCACTTTGTCAGAGAGCAACATGTGGACACTCCTCCACCTTTATCTCGGGGGGGAAGTATGGTTTCTCAATTATCCATGTTTGGCTATCCCCCCTCCGACCTGTGGCTGTATTTACGCGAACGCCCATTTTATCCATGGCTTTTAATGGCATATAAAAAAATCACTTCCCCATCAAAATGCCCTCTCCTAATAGCTTCTCAGAGTTGTTTGGGAGCTGTTTGGGTTTGGTCATTAGTGGACTCTGAGTGAGTGTGTGTGTGTGCATGCTCATGCGTGTGTGTGGTGTTTTGGACCCGGCTGAGAGGCGCTACTAGGTCGTCCTAGGTGGGGTAAAGGCTGGTGGAAGTGGGGGGGGGGGGGGGGGGGGGGGGGGGGGGGGGGGGGGGGGTGGAGTGGGGGTGCAGGCATGCTGTGCCCATAAGGGTGGGGTTGGTGAGAGTTTAGGAGTGTGTGTGGTGCAGCACTTAGGCCATGCTGGGCCTGATGGGAATGCCAGGCCCCCACACCACTTTTCAAATCACTAATGGAGCATCTTTGGGCACACTTACAAACACAGTACCACACAAACAGACACTCATAACTTCCACATGCATGTTGGACTTATTTCAAGAACACTAATTCAATTTATGCAAAACAACAAGGAGACGTCAGACGAGCTCCAACATGCTAAGATCAATAAGAAAAGAAGCTGCATACATGTGGCACCTCCCTCTCTCTTTTTTTTCCCTCCCTCGTTTGCTTTTCACACTGCTCCATTATTTACCGGCCTTTTTGTCCTCTGCTGGTGGACAGGCCCCAGGCATATGTCAACGTGTGTGTTTGTGTATGCAAAAATGAATGCAGCTTCACACACAAACAGAGGCAGCGCTCACTGCCATCACAAGTCTTTTGTCATTCAGAGGTGTTGTCTAACCATATGCTCGAGCAGGCGTTGACCAGTCACAGACTCAGGGGTAACGGAGTGAGGGGACGGTGCAGTGAGGCTTTTCATGCCTTGATGATGGAGTGTTATCTGTGCCATATTTTCTATAAGTGTATACTGCAGCAGAACAGTAAAACTTTAGACCATTCACACTGTTGAACCTGATGCCATTTTTATAACGAATAAGAGCTTAATCGGTTATAACACCACATTCTGGGAGAGGATTGAACCATAAAAAGTTCCTCATAGTTTTTATTTTTTTATTCAGAAACAAATGCATGAAACATTTGATACATACAATTTTTTACAACCAGAAGTGACGCAACTTGAGGTTTCACATCAAATTAAAACCCAGAAAAAGTCTTGAGGTCATAAAATTGATCTAAAAACTACTGATTAATCATGTGATTAAAAAGGCATACTAGCATACTTCTAACTCTATTTAGCATTTTTAACCAGATCATCAGTCAAATTGACCAGAACATGTTATTATGATTTGGAAATAGTGTCTCATACACTCTCATACCGATGCCTCTTCTTGACCTACATGGTGAAATGAGGTTATCATAAAGACGAGTTGATATTAGTCCCTCACCCTGAAGTTTCTCTCTTTAGAGCTCTGCTTGTGAAGTTTGGCCGTAAGAAGTTATCAAGAAGGAGGAATATTTTTTCTTTAGATCATTGTCTTGTCACATGATGTTTTTTCCTCTTGGCTGATACTAAAGAAGAATTAGCAAAAAGGCGTTCATTTTCTGTTGAAGTGATGTTTTGGGCGGATAAACTCTACAACGGAGCTTTGCTGGCTAAAAGAGCTAAATTGCTACAAACAGGATTTAATGTTTATGCTAGCTTGTGAATGTTTCTCTGCACTTTGAGGACTAAATATGTAAACTTTGTGCATATTTATGTGATTCAGACATTTATTGTTACATCTGAGCTCACATCGTGACACAGAGGCTGTGACAGGTAACCTGTACGTTGGTCATCAACGGTAATAAATCAGTTTACAAAGTTTTGTCTTCGTTAAGTTACGGCTAATAATTTGACGTAGCTTTAAATGAATACTTTACCTCATCACTGCATCCTGCTAAAAGTTGTATGAACAAAGAAAAGTAGTGTTGGAAAGAATATTTGAATACATCAGTTTGCTTCTACAACAAATTCACATTTTGGCAAGAGCCTCGTTTTGCCCCAGTGGGTGATGGTACTCATGGGAAATGCAGTCTTCATCCAAGAAAAGCACTACAGATTTCTTCCAAAAGTGTGCTCTAGAATGAACACAACATGAAAACTCCTCACCGTGCCTTTAAGCACCAAGGCTTTCAACATGTGATTCGTCATTACCCGCTGACATAGATGAATAAACATGTCTGCTACGATGATACTAAAAACATCTATAAACCACTTATAGCTGCTTTGAAATGCTAAATGAGTTCAGGTAAAGTGGTCCTGTATGTTTTATTTCAACCTTTCTAAAGCACATTCAGCTCATTTTCACTTTGTTCAATGGAAACTAGGTTTTTTTTATATGTTGTTGCCCTCAGGCAGCAGTAAAGCATCAGTGTCGGGCTGTGATCAGATTTATGATTGACGTGTTATTGCTCCTGACAGCTCCTCTGATGATTTAATACCATATTAATGCTATTAATGGAAAAATCAGCTGCACAAATAAGAGACTGACTGAAGTCAGTTTTTCTAGGTTAATCTGATGAAATGTTTCAGCCTCGCTCTCTTTCCAACACATTTGACCGCTGCTTTTTCACAAACCAAAGAATCTCTCCATCATCTGACTTCGGTTCCAGCTCATGCACTTCTTGTTTCTCTTGGAGGGCGAAAGATTTCCTTTAGCCACGAACGGGGGGGAGGCTGTGCTCCCCGGGAGCCGTCACAGTCGCCTCGCGCACCAGACTGAATTTAAAGAGGCAGGTAAACTGCTGCTCGCTTTGTATTAACAGAGCCATATATTCAGCCTGTCTCTGGCTTCTTTCCCCTCCTCCCCTTCCTCCTTTCCTCTGTTTCTCCATCTCTCTCTGTTTTCTCTCTGCTCTTAGTTTTTTCCCCGGCCTGTAGAAAATGTCTGGGGGATCGATAGGGCTCTCCGGTTGTAGTGACTTGCAGCTCTAATGAATCAGGCCTATGTGTTTGTTAAGTAGACAAGGTTGTGAAGGAGCAGTGGAGGGGAGTTTGTCTTTGTGCTTTATCTCTCTGCAACGCTTCCTTTGCTGTTTAGTCTCTGTTTGTATCAAAACAGAAACAGGGACTTCATATCCATCTCTTTTTACCTTCCTTTCCTTTATTGAGAGATTATTCGTCTTAACTCGTGTTCAAGTTTGCCTTCAGAAAACACATCACTGAAAGCTGATGGTGTTTGTACCAGGCTGCTCTCTTAACACACTCACTTTCTGTCATTTTCACCCGTCAACAGGCAATAAAATCTGAAAATAACCAGTCCACATAACTATTTATTATCCCTGCCAAAATTTGCCTCTGTGCTGGAGTCCATCCTGAAATCCTCTTGTGCACTGTGCACTGAAATCAAACGCCTGAAAAACCTCCCAAATACACCCGAGACCCGCTTCAACTTGAAGCTTCTCTAAAAAGAAAAGGAAGAGGAAAAAAAATCTGAATTCTCATGTTTTTCTCGCAGCTTAAACCGTATCTCTCCAAGGTCGGACAGTGAGACTGTGGGAGGCTGTTTGTGTTAAAAGCAGGATGGCTTGTATTTCCTCTTCTCCTTCCTCCTCCTCTTCTCCTTTTTTTTCTCTTTCACCACAAGGAAAGCTGTCCAAAAAAAAAGAGGCTTTTTATTGCTGATGGCTAATAGTCATAAATTTGTATTAAATATGTCCTTTATCGATTGGCCTTGTTGGATGAATACAATTAAAGAGACGGCGCTGAGTGCTTCCCACCTGGGAGCAGAGGGATGGAGGGATTGAAAAGAGGGGAGGGATGGATGGAAGAACAGAGGGAGTGAAAGAATAGACGAGCAAAAGGGTTTTTGGCAGCAGCTCTGCTCCTTCGCTCGAGTCACAGCTTGTCCACATGTTGCCGTAAACGTGTGTGTGTTTGTGTGTGTATGTGTGTGTGTGGGCGGTTAGGGTGTGTGTGGCTGTTTGTAGTGATTCATCCAGCTCCTCTTCTTCTCTTATCCCCCTCCGTGATTCCCCTTCTCCTCCTCTCCTCCTCTCTGTTTTCATTTCCAAATCAGGAGGAAGAAAAGAGGCAGTGAAAGAGATGGAGGCAGAGGAGAGAGGGAGGAATGGAATGTGGAAAAGAAAAAAGAGGGATTGAGGGATAGAAAGAGAAAAAGGAGACACATAGACAGGACAGCCACCTGTATGCAATGTTGATGGACAGATGGAGGGATGAAACCAACTGGGAGGAGGAGGGATTAGATGAAGAGAGGAAGCAAAGAGCGGCCCGTGTGTGTGTGTGTGTGTGTGTGTGTGTGTGTGTGTTTCACAGTGTGTGTGTGTTTGTGTGTGTGTGTGTGTGGGCCTCCGGCCAGCTGAGGTGTTTGCTCGGCTCAGAGTGATCTCCCACTGTGGTCACTGCAAGACTCACGTGCACACACACACTGTCAAACACACACACACACACACACACACACACACACACACACACACACACACACACTAAGGACTGAATTGTCCTGCTTGGCAGCTGTTGTAGGTCCCTGCAGATCACTCAATACCAGACTGGCTTTGTGTATTTGGGTAGAAATGTGTGTGCGTGTGTGTGTGTGTGTGTGTGTGTGTGTGTGTGTGTGTGTGTGTGTGTGTGTGCTTCGTGACCACCAGCCTCTTGCTTGTGGCACTAAAGAAAATCTGCTTCCTCTCAGCGTGTGCTCTTGTCCCATAAGGGATTTGTGACACAAGTGTGTATGTGTGTGTGTGTTTGTGTGTGTTGGTGAATTTCCAGTGAAATAAAGCCCACATAGTTGAGGTAAAAGTCAAAAAGAGTCCCTTATTTGTCCGATGTTTGTAACTTTTACTTCAGATATCGTCCATATCTTTGATTTTAAACTGAATCAGTAACCCGTCTGCTCTTTAACAATTTAAAGTTCTATTTCTAAAAGATTTAAATATTTTCCAGAAATATCTTTCATCAAACACACTTTGAATTATTCTCTATAATTCAATTTGGTTTAAAGTCTTTGGAGGAGCACTCAGGCCACAGGACACCGTCACTCTGCTGTTCTGAAACCTTGTTTTTTAACACATCAATTGAAGTTTTCAATGACATCACTATTACTGACTAATTAAAAGTAGTGGCTTGATTTCTTGTTGTTATTTGCAGATAAGCCTTTAATTTTCTTCAAGAAGGTTACTTAAGATAGTCTGCCACATGTGCTGAGGATCAATCACTGTCCCATGTTATACATCTTATAATCTTCAATCCTACTTTTTGCTGATAAACCATCCTTATGTGATCCAAAGTGCAGTCAAAACTCTTGTTCCTAGTTTTGTCAATTATTCTTTGAAGCAGATAAGGTCGCTGTTGGCCTAGCGGTCTAAGCGCATGCCCCATATACAGAGGCTATAGCCCTTGCCGCAGAGGTCGTAGGTTCGATTCCAGCCTTGACCATTGCTGCATGTCCTCCCCCACACTCCACATTTCCTGTCTATTAAAGGCGAAAATGCCCAAAAATAGAACTTTAAAAAAAGAAGCAGATAAAAAGACATGATGACAAAACATACCCAAGAGACAAATAGCTGAACTTAGAAAACAGATGACCTCCACTTTAATTCCATAGAGTAAGAAGCCCTTAGCTAATGCGAGTCCCATCTAAACAGGGACTTACGCTTAGCACCCTTTACTTCCCTATGTTGCAGGGATTCTGAAAGTCCACCTTCCAAAGTTATCCTGATATCAAGGTGGGAACCCACACAGCAGATTTTGAACCCAAAGAAGAACGGTGCAGCAGCTGATCTTTTATGTAGAGCTCGATGAAAGGTGTAATAAACCAAATCACTGCAAAAACAACCTGAAATGACCGTTCAGAATCTGATTACAATCTGCAACAGATTAAGAGATGAAAGCGTCTTTATTCGGGGCTTTATGTTTGCTGACTCATTCAGTGCTTTATGTGTGTGTGTGTGTGTGTGTGTGTGTGTGTGTGTGTGTGTGTGTGTGTGTGTGTGTGTGTGTGTGTGTGTGTAGAGGACCAAGTTTCCTCTTTCAAACCCCATTCTTTCTCTCCCTGTCTCTCTCTTTGCTCACATAAGTGTTGTAATTTGGATGCTCTGTAATTTCACCATGGTGGTTTGGGGTTAAGTGGAGGCTGTCCCTGCCATTGTGAGTACCGGCCTTCCAAATGGACACACACATTCACTGATACGCACGTGCACACACACACACACGCACACGCTGGATCATTGCTGCATTGCGCTTGGATGCTTCTACAAAGGCCGGTCCATTTAATTACATTTATAAACACAGTTTAAGGGCCCTGGCTGTGTCATTAGAACAGACTTTACGAGATACATTACTGTGTGTGTGAGAGTGTGTGTGCCTGTGTGTGTGTGTGTGTGTGTGTGTGTGTGTGTGTGTGTGTGTGTGTGTGTGTGTGTGTGCGACAAAGAAAAGGAAAGGAAACTTTGTCACATGGCAGCTATAATGGGTGATTGGACGGACACTGAAACACACAAACACACACACGCACACACACGAGTAAATTACTGGTGAGAGAGTTGCAGATAGCGCAGTCTGTAGCCCAGCAGGGGTTCCAAACACAGAGACAGAAGGTATTGATATATCCCACACACACGCACACACACACACACACAGGGACAGACGGTATTGATATTTTGCCCATCAGCCTAGGGTGTGTATGTGTGTTCAGCAGGCTCACACAGATACACACACTCCTGCACACACAGCATGAAATCAGACAGGCTCAATAATCCATTGTTGTTTTTGGTAATTCAAATGCGTTCATGGTTCTTTTTCTTTCTCCATAAAAATACCAGATCATTATTGTCAGGCCTTCAGACTCCAAAAGCTGTTTGTGTTTGATGAACTATTTAGGCTTCTTCTAACATGTTTTTTTTTAACCGGTGACTGTAGTTTTTCTTTTCACCTTGATCTTCAATACCTGCAAATCTAACAACTTTGAAGTCGATTAAACGGCTTCCTTTTAGAAATGAGAAAAGCTTTTTCAAGTGTCTGGAATTTCAGTCTCCACCACACAGAACTTCATTTTGTTGAAAAGCTTACCCTCCACTGGTTGTATTGATCTCATCGAGACATTCTTCAATACTTACTCAGATACTGTTTTCAATCTTCATACCTGTCTGTTGGATATGGTTAACTTTTTAAAAAATGTCTTGTTTATCTGTTAGAGCATTGCTCATTTTCAGGAACATATTACCCCCCCTCCCTTTGTAGTCACCCAACAATGCTAGTCTTTATATTCCACAAAATCTACCACACATGCAAAAGCTATTCTCTTCTTTCATTTAGAAGCTACTTTGACTTTCAGGGTTGTGCTTTTGGGTAAAGTTGTCAAAAAAAAAAAACACTCCCAATGTTGGTTCTCTGAATGGGTTCATTTACTCCAAACTATTGCAACCACTTCAGTCAATGTCTGGACTGCTGGCTGCAGGAGTTACCCACCGATGGCAGTTCAAAACTTTTTGTATCTTTAATTATTTAGACTTAAAAATCAGTCTGGACAGAGGCTTGGAGTAGAGAAAGGAAGGTTAAACCCAGTTTGTAATTTCATGTAAACATATCAGATCATGTGAACGTAGAATTTACAGTGTGAGCACATCAATCGTGAGCTTTGGACGTCCTTCCTAAATGATTAACTTGTGCATTTTGACGGCTTCTTGAACACATTGTCGAGGTAGAAGACCTTCTCAGCTGGTAGATACCAGCAATGAGCTTTTGCATATGTCAGAGTCACTATTTCTCGAGGGAAGGTGAACTCACAACAATCCAATACGATTGGGGATCAGGGAACCCTCTCCTTAATTGCACATTGTAAGCTAGTTTTCACAGTGTGTCCACCCCCTTTCATGACTGCCGGACTATTCTTTGTATCGAGATTGGCTTACTCTCCTTGTACCTTCAGTATTTTGAAGAAGTTGCTTTGATCTAACCTGAGACTTATCACCAGTAATATAGGCTGATTTTTTCCAAAGTGTAGCGCTGTCTTCTTCACGTTGTTTTTTGACTCCATGGCTCTTTTCTGTGAACGGACAGGAAACCTGCTTCCGCTGTTCATATCCAACTGTTTGCTGTCCAGTTAGCAAAGAAGCTTGGGGGGGAAATGTGAGGAATGGACGATAGTGCAGATACATCCCTTCAGCTCCTCACTTAGTTGAGCCAGGTACGTTTGAGTGCCAGTCTGATGCTAAAATGGAACCAACTGGAATGTGTGATGATTTAATTGTGTCCTAATCAAGGAGACTACTTATTTTAAAGCCATATTTCACAACAGCCTTGCTTTTGAACTCGACCACCATGCATTTTTTGACTATAACCAACCGGGTTTGGAAACGCTTCCACATATATGCCCAAGGGTTACTGAATTCCCCCAGCTCCAACAAAAACATGCAGTTCTGAAATAAAAAACATAAAAACAGACATAATCAGTGCAACAGGATTTTCACATGACAACAATGATATGCATAAGTGCTTTTGGGAAGTATAAGTGAATGTTGGGATGGAAGCAGAAAGCCACAACTGTTGCACTTAAGTGGGAGAGGAGGATGGAGACAGCAGGGAGGGAGGCTGGATGATGGCAGCGGGGTCGATAATGTTCGTGTCCTGAAGAAACCATTTAAAAATAAATTTTCACTGGAACGGTTGGCTTCCGTAGTTATGAAAGAGTTTTTATTTCACTCAGTATCAGTTACAGGACTAATGTATAGAGGCAGTCATGGGACTTCTGAGCTGGATGTGTCACTGAAAACTCACATGGGTTGTAAAAAAGAGGAGAAAGGCGAGTGTAAAACGACCTGAACATGTTGTAGTCACATTTTTCACCCACTTTCACTTCATTATTACTGTAAAGTGAGATAACACATGGCAGTCTGTGAACTCTTGGAAACTTGGGTTATTTTAAAGGACTACAAGGAACAGTTAGACAGATTTATCCATGCAGAATAAAGCATTACATGTGTCCATTCTTTGTTTAATAGTCTGCATTGAAAGTAATAATGCTTTCTCAAATATGACCACATATTGTCTTGACTAATTGATACCAAATATGGGTTCAATTGTCTCATTTTAAAGAGATATGGGATTTAATTAAAAAAAAAGGAGGATTCAACTGTTTTATTGCACAGCTTTACTTTCCACTGTGACCATGTTGGCGGTTTCCTTTATTTTTCTCTATATATAGAGGTCAAAGGTCAAGCTGGCACAAAGGAAGTAGGCACCAAAGTCAGCCAATTTTATGTTTTTAGCTTAAGCACACTTTAAAGACAACTTCCTACCTCTTAAATGTTCATAATTTGTCCTTTCCTTTAATAAATCTGACAGTAAGTCAACATATGCCTTTAGACATTTTATACAGTTTGAGAGAAGACCAAGAATTCCCCTCTCAGGTAAATCAGGAGGTGATCAGGGGCGGGCGGCGATGCCCAGATGTAAATATAAGCGGCAGATCCTGAAAGCCTGAGGCTCAGATAGAAATCCCAAATTGTATTAAGGGACATTGTCCCTCACTCCCAGTATGCGTACCTAATCCTGTTTCAGCGATGTTCCATTACCTCAATTACTATCATCTCACCCAGAGGTGGACCCGGCCAAGGACACCACCGCAGAGCCAGCGATGGGTGGAGAGAGAGGTGGAGAGGATGAAGGGGGGGAGGGCTGTGAAGGAGTGAATTCTTCCAACAAAGAAAGTAGGATGGAAGAGGAGAGAGTGAGAATAAATGGACAGAGGAAGGACAGAGAGGTAGAAGGCAGAAAGTTGTGAAGAAAAATCATCATTTGGGAAATAAAGAAGAAAAACGAGATCGACAAATGAATACAATTCATATAAAGCCAGTGAGATAGAAGTGCGCCTGTCAGAGCTGAAAGCCAAGACCTGGCGTCCATTTTTATTTTCCAACTGTTGGAACAGGGATGAAATGGTGACAGGCCAGCTAACTCACAACAGCTGAGGAGGCAGTTATGAAGGTTTCAGTGTGTGTTAGGGAAAATATTCTAAAATGAAAATGCATCTCTTACCACGTGTACTCACTGTCCCACTCAGGTGTTCATATAGTACACAGACAAGGATGAGAAGGGCGCTGTCAAATCAGATTTGTGTCCTAAGAAACGCACATTAGAAATGAAAGGGGTAGTGACTATAAATGCTTTTCTTGAAGATGTGAAGTCGACTCGTATGTGCAGAGATTTGAGACTGGTACAAAAGGTGCAATCATGTCAGGAACTCCACAGTTACTTTGTAGTTTCTTGTTGCTTTGAACAACGCTGGTTAGCTCAACACGTTCCAGGTCAAAATGAACTTTATCCGTAATCCCATACATAATTCTCACTCTGCCTGCAAAAGCAATCAAAAGAAAAACACAGAGTTCAGTTTTTGGTGATTGCATGATGACACAAATCTACATGAATTTGTCCATCAATGTCGTTTAAACAGTGCTTCCCAATTCAGTGCATTATTCCCTTTTCTTCGTGTATGGTGTGTCTCGTCAGTTCGGCGCTCTGGCTCTATTTCAGCCGCTTTGACAGCCATTGGATCAGAGTGCTACACTTTCGAGAGGGATGGATAAAGCTAGGGGAAGCTGATGCACACACACACACTCGCTGTCCTTAGGCACACACACACACACGGACACACAAAGGAGTGGTGAAACATGAGCCAAGCTGCCTCACTGCCTCGCTCTCCCATCTAGCGCCACATAAGTGTCCAGGCAATGCCCTTGGCTTAATAGGGCTTAATGCCTGTGCTTGTCACTGTAGCATGGCTGGTATTGAGTGTTAGGACATTTCTGAAACCGTGTGTGTGTGTGCGTGCGTGTGTGTGTGTGTGTGTGTGTGTGTGTGTGTGTGTGTGTTCTCTGGAGTCTCACTGGAGGCTGTATGGCTTTGACATTTACCCCAGGTAAAGAACCGGATGCTATTATTTACCCCAATCCTTCCTCCCTCCTTCCTCTTCCTCCTTCTCTTTTAACAGTCCCTCTGAATCACTGATTTAAAAGTTGCAGCCGGTATTTGTCACGTCCATCTAACTTAAAAAAAAGAGGGATTACTTCTCCCATCTCATCGCTCTCTTTTCCTCCCTCTGACTCTATCTATCTTCATCCCTCCTGTTCTCCATTCTGCTTTCTCACTTCATTTTTCTACCTCCCAGTGGTGGAGAGTTTGCCTAATGAAGTGGCTGATGGGAGTATATTACAGAGAGACAGAGTGGAGCGGTCGCCTACTCTAAAATCCATTAACCTTACAGTTTCAATCAGCGTGCAGACAAGTCTGAGCTACGAGTCAAAGAGGAGCGTATTAGCTTAAGAGTTACACCGGGGTGCCTTCGACTGTTTTGCTCAATATTTTGTCCACATTTTGGTCTGAAGCCTCAAATCAGTTTTTTTCTCTTACAGTGAATAGTCAACATTTTGCAATGCAACACAAGATAACACAAACAATTTCATCATTTATTTTCCTGGTTGAAGTAGTCTAGTCGAGCTGTAGACGAAAAATCAGAGCTCAGTTCAACGCAGCATCAGTGGACCTTCATCCTCTTTAAGTGTTTCAGCCACTAAAGAACCTCAAGTTATATTATTAGAACTTCCCTCCCTGAATTCACAAATGCCTGCTCTTTCTTTCTTTTAACAATAGCAGCGTGCAGTGTGCATACAATTTGGTTTACTTATTGTAGTCCGTCTTGCACAAAAATGTCATGTTGTTGAAAATAATAGTGCATTTAAGAGCTTGTTGGTGTAATTTGTTTTCAATTCTGCAAACAATTGTCAGAATCAGAATAGCCAAAAAGAGATGCTGGGCTGCAAACTGCACAATGGAACCACGATGTCGGAGGATATCTGAGTATTTTTTGGCCTTTTGCATTTGACTAGAGATGCGAGAAATGAATTTTTTGAGCCAATACATACAATCGATTGAACCAGCTCCTGACGGCTGATATTAATGTTAATTTCTTTTAAATGCATAGTGAGAGTGAGGAAGTGTAAGATTTGATTAACAAAGATGCTTGTTTGAATATCAAATTAAAAACACTCCCTGGACTAACCTCCAACATCCATGTGTCAGTGTTGAACTTATGTCACTGATGCTGTTGTTGATCAGACAGTGAATGTGTGAGGAGATCAAATCATACAGCGACGATAGGGAGATGACTTGAAATGCTGGACCAAATGTGCCACTTGCTGGCTAATCCTGTCTTCTACCATGAAATCAGGTGCTGTAGATTCTGTGATGTAGTCTGTAATATATTTGGCTTTCAGCTGTCTCTGCTAAACTCTCTACAGTCTGCAAATGGAACTTGGTGCTAATGCTAGCTGCAGTACCGCTGCATCGTGTTCCTTTAGTACATCTTGGCTGTGATGACTTTTCAGGTGACTTAAAAGATCCATTGTGTCAAAACTTGAAGATATTTTCCCTCCTTTTAGAGTATAATTGCAGCACAGTTGTAATTGTGTTATCCTCCTCTGAAAGGGTGAACACAGGCGACTTAAGTTCTTCTTCTCTGCATGTAATGGTGGATTGCGTACCACCTACTGAGTCGAAATGTAGAGCTAGTTAACACGTAATGAAAGCAACTTCTATTGTTTGTTTATTGGATCCAAATTTTGAATCGTGATAAAAAAAAATGTAATTAAATATTCCCTTCAGTGGGCTGATAACCCATTATGTATCATGCATCCCCATTCATGTGTGGGACAGTGACAGTGTGAGTTATATTAATAGGTCTTCTATACTTTACTGTTTCAGAAATGTTTGAGTTTGTGTGTCCAAGAATGCAGCGATCATTCTTTTTTTTTTAAAGCAATAGAAAAAAGAATCCACAAAACATATAAATGAAGAGAACGACTGCGTCAGCGCTGGATAAACAATAATTTCTGTTGTGCTTGTACTGGAACAACATCCAGCCTCCTCACTGAAGCAATGGGAGGAAAGTGCAGCGTTATTATCAGAGTCGTCAGTGTCCAGGAAAAGAGTGGTTCAACCTGAGTAAAAAAAAACAGATGAATAAATAAATGAAGCCTCTCTGGTCCTGATAATGCAAATGATATTCACAGGTTAGATTCTGTGCAGGTGGCCACAATTAGTGGTAATTTGTGCCGATTTTAATGATCCATAATTTAGCTGCCTCTCCAAACTGTTGGTCATGTGGGATAAGTGTGTGTGTACTGAAAGAGAGACGGAGAGATGGGTGGGACGGTCAAACAGAAGGAGGAGGAAGGAGTGTTTGATTTATGCCGTAATGTGAGCCCCACAGCGAGGGGGAAAACTACATTTCTTTTAAAACACACACACAGAAGCACATTCACAAATGTTCTCACTGCAGATACAGTTTGTACTGAAGCTTTTTTTTTTCATTTCAACCTCTTTGACTCTCTCTTACTGGCTATTAGGGGTAAATTGCAGTAAAAGCTTCCATGTAAACTGTGAAATCCTTTTAGTATCACTTTTGATTTGTCATATTTGTTCTGCCAGTAATTAGCAGGTGATATTTCCCAATTTGTGTGTATTTTTCGCAACCCACTTTACCTGTTTACATGTTAATGGAAGGTTTTGCAATTTATTGTTCACAACACGTTATGACAAATGGCTTTCCACACGTACGAAAAAAAATCATCTCATAGAGATAATTAGCAGCAATATTATGACCCCCAGAATGGCATCTGTTTATTTATTCTGATTTTACAATAATATATGGCACATTGTTGTTTATTATGCAAGACAACTTTTGACATTTTTGGAAGAGGATATAATTGATTTGGTTTTTATCCCAACAGCGTAAATAAAATCTGCTTGTTAAGTTCTGAATGTTTGATTTTGCTGGACGCTTGATTCATTCAGATATTTTTAAGCACAATTTTCATTTTCTCATGGTTAGAAGAAGAAATGTAAGATGTCTGGCTTTCTGTGTGATTTTAGCTGTCTTCGCTTATCTGCAAGAGGGTTTACTTTCATTTAAGTAGGTTTGTTTTGTTTTTGATTTTCATTCATGAAGTGCCAGCCACACACCTAAAAAACACTTGCTAAAGCATCACACATCTTTAACGAAGGGAAAAATTAACTACTTTCTTTGCCGTTCAGTGATAAGATTTGTATAAAAAGAGGAACAATGACGCTGCTGTTTCTAATATCAACACAAGGCAGATGTGCATTTCAAAGATTGTGGGTTAAAAAAAACACACTTCTCAGTCCTCTTAAGAAAGACAAGACAAAGAAAAAGGGGGAAAAAAAAGTCCTCAGGGTTCAACCAGTTCATCTCCGAGCAGAGAGAAACAACAGCTTAAATTCAAGGTCAGAATAAAATTGTGTTTATTTTAACAACAATCAAGTAACAGTCTCAAGAAAGAAGCATTCCTCACAGTATTTAGACTACACCACATCAACAAATACAGTCACCGCCAGTCAGCAGTCGGTTAGTTAACCAATAGCTCTAACAGTAACCCTTCTGCCTACTAACCCTCCTTCAGCAGATGTGTACTGTTGGTTAAATCTGGGTTACACCTGTAGACTAAAACCCTGGCTTGTCCTGTTTCAGCACATATTTCATCCCTTTTTGCATATCTTCATTGAAAGCTTGTTGTGAGGCCTTGATTTCTGCATTTAGTCGTTTTGACTGCGTTGATTTTAAGTGTCAGCTAAATGCCTGGAATGTGGCGTAGATGTCTAAACTTCTTGCTCAACTGTGTGTATACCCATTTGTGCCCCGGTGCGTGAAGTGTATCTCTGCTTGTTCACTTCGTCAAATGCGCCCACACCGCACTGTGCTTAATAGTGGAAGGCCCTGAATGGCACCGACGGGGGTTCGTGTGTCATCTAATCTTGTAAACGAGCTGATGGCCGTCCGTTCGGTTCCCTAATGAGATTACACATGCACTGCGGGTCCCACCACAGGTCATCATCGCTGAGGCCATTCAAAGGCAATTATTGTTTTAAATGTTCCTCTTGTTGCCAGCCCAAAGTGACTCTGCATGCTTCATTGAGGCAGGAAGAAGCTTTGAGGCACACAAAACCGGTTGTTTTTCCTCGTCAGTTGGAGTCTAAATGTTTTTACCCTCCTACTGTTTTAGTTTCCTCAGGCGGCTGGAGTGTTCTGTTCTGTCTACATGAACGGGGAGTGGGTATGGGTTTGTCTGTGTGGGGATCAGTGTTGGACGAAGTATAAGCAGCACACGAGGGACTTTACAGAATACAGTGTGCATTTGAATTAGGTTTTTATGCATGTGTTGCCAAAATACTTGCATTTGTAGGACACATGATGAATCAACAACTTTCACCTTTATGGGAAAAAATTGTCCTCATTCGTGAGATTCTCTTATTTTTATGTATTTATGCTGTTTCGACTGAATCAAGGAAGTAGTAATTGAAAGATCGTAAGACCTCATCCCTGTCTCCTCTCCCACCTGTCTTTGAATGTGTATTTGTCAGCAGGCCTCTGTTTTGGTAGATCAGTGGGAAGTGTAGGTCCGCTGGGATAGCCCTGTTTCTTTGTTCTCCTGCTGACAATGGAGGACTCACAGTCAGTCTAAGGGGAGGAATTATGTCCCAGAGCAGTCTGGAAGAAGAACAAATACATACACACACACACTCACTACTTCTCACATGGTGCTCATGTGGGGCATGACCTCAATAAGAGCTTCTGTTGTATTTGCAAAGCTTCAACACCATGTGCCGACCACTTTTAAAAGCTGTAACAGTTAGGCCTGAGGTTCGAATAGAAGATTGGTTCAGCCAAGTTGAAAGAGTTGTCTTAAATGGATTTTATTCAGTCGAGTTCTGTTTCTGCTCAGCTGTGTGAATGGTAATAAATGACCATTTCAGCTGATAAAAAATTAAGTGTCTTTGCAGCTAAACAAACTTTAATCTTTGCTGCTTCATACAGTGTGAACAGTGTTGGAGGTGTTTCCATTTTTCATTTAAACGTTCTCCTAATTTGATTCTCTCTCTTCTGTCACGACAGGTAAGGAGGAGCCGACCACCTACACCTGCACTACATGTAAGCAGCCGTACGGCAGCGCCTGGTTCTTGCTGCAGCATGCTCAGAACACCCACGGCTTCCGTATCTACTTGGAGAGTGATCATGGCAGCCCTCTCACCCCACGCATGGGTGGGCCTTCCTCCATGGGAGGTGGAGCAGACTGCCCCTCTCAGCCTCCCCTTCATGGCCTCCATCTGCCTCCTGATGCAAGCCCCTTCAACCTCCTCCGCATCCCCGGCTCGGGCTCAGGTGGAAGAGACAGTGTTGGAATAGGGGGTGGAATTGGAATTGGTGCCAGTGGCCATGGTGGGGGCCATCATCAGCGTTTCCCTCCCACGCCACCCCTCTTCAGCCCCCCTCCAAGGAACCACCTGGACCCCCACCACCTGAGCCCAGAGGAGCTGGCGCTGGCAGCCCACCACCCGAGTGCCTTTGACAGGGTGCTGCGCCTCAATCCTCCTCTGCCCCTGGACCCCCCTCCGGCGATGGACTTCTCACGGCGGCTAAGGGAGTTAGCGGGCAACACCTCAGGGTCCACTCCTCCACTATCCCCTAGTCGGCCTAGCCCCATGCAGCGCTTGCTCCAGCCATTCCAAACAGGAGGAGGAAGTGGAAGCGCAGGAGGTGCAGGGGGTAGTAAACCTCCATACCTTGCCACACCACCCCCTCTTCCAGGGTCCATGCAGTCACCAGTGGGTTCTCAGACTACTCCTACAACCCCTCTCCCCTCGGCAGGGGCAACACCCTCCTCCACCACCCCCCTGAAATCAAAGTGTTGTGAGTTTTGTGGTAAGGCCTTCAAGTTTCAGAGTAATCTAATAGTGCACCGACGCAGCCACACAGGAGAGAAGCCGTACAAATGTCACCTGTGTGACCATGCATGTACACAAGCTAGCAAACTGAAACGTCACATGAAGACACACATGCACAAGTCCTCCTCGCCAAACACAGGCAAGTCAGAAGACGGGCTCTCAACAGCCTCCTCTCCAGAGCCGGGAACCAGTGAGCACTTAGGCAGCGCTAGCAATGCTCTTAAGTCAGTGGTGGCCAAGCTGAAAAGTGAGAATAACCGCAGGCTACGTGAGAATGGGGAAGAGGAGGAGGAGGAAGAGGAGGAAGAAGAGGAAGAGGAGGAGGAAGAAGAGGAGGAGGAGGAAGAAGAGGAGGTAGAGGAGGAGGAAGAACAGAACGGAGAGAGGGCAGTCAGAAGAACCAACAACAGCTATCACTTTGGTTTGAACCTTGAAGCACCACGCCAGCATGAAAACAACGGCGGTTTGGGAAGCCGACTTGGAGGAGTTGCTGATGAGGGGTCGATCCCTCGCTCTCTGCCCGAGGTGATGCAGGGGATGGGGCTCGCAGCGAGCATGCAGCACTTCAGCGAAGCCCTCAGTGCACACAAAAGGAATGCCATGGCCCAGGAGAACCACTTACACCACCACCTCAATCGAGACCATCACCACAATCGTGACATGTGTGATGGAAATTCAGTTTTGGACACTGATCGTGGGGAGGAGGGCTCTGTCTCCGCAGTTAACGGACGGGGGGCATCACCCAATGAATCTGCCTCAGTTGGCCTCTCTAAGAAACTGCTAATGGGCAGCCCCAGCCCACTCAGTCCTTTTTCCAAACGCATTAAGCTGGAAAAGGAGTATGACCTGCCCACTCCCACAATCCCTAACACGGAGAACGTCTACTCCCAGTGGTTGGCTGGGTACGCCGCCTCACGACAACTCAAGGACCCTTTTCTGAACTTTGGGGATTCCAGACAATCGCCCTTTGCCTCTTCATCCGAGCATTCTTCAGAGAATGGCAGTCTGCGTTTCTCAACCCCTCCGGGGGAACTGGACGGCGGGATGTCAGGCCGCAGCGGTACAGGGAGTGGGGGCAGCACACCACACCTTGGGGGTCATGGACGGCCCAGCTCCAAGGAAAGCCGCAGGAGCGATACTTGTGAGTACTGCGGCAAGGTGTTCAAGAACTGCAGTAACCTGACAGTGCACCGGCGCAGCCACACGGGCGAAAGACCATACAAGTGTGAGCTGTGCAATTATGCTTGTGCCCAGAGCTCCAAACTTACTCGCCACATGAAGACCCACGGTCAGGTGGGCAAAGACGTGTACAAGTGTGAAATTTGTCAGATGCCCTTCAGTGTCTACAGTACCTTGGAGAAACACATGAAAAAATGGCACAGTGACCGTCCTTTGAGTACCGAGATAAAATCAGAGTAGAAGGCCGAACAATGGGACCTTTTTCCCCACAGCTATGTCCGCCATTAGTCCCCTGTTTATTCCCAGCCCCTTGTAGATTTGCCCCAACCCCAAACACTCCACTTTCGCCAGTCTGGTGGAAGCTTAAGACCATGTGCTCTGCACCAGCACACCCCGTTTCCATTACCCATTGAATGCATGATCTGTATCGGGGCAATACTCTTGCATTGACGCAAAACTTCGAGCCTTTCTCTTGTGCAATAATTTACATGTTGTGTACTATTTTCTTTTATGAGTTTTCTTTTTCCATTTTTAAGAATTAGTCAGCATGCATAGTATGTTTTTGCTAATCAAAAAAAGAAAAGAACTTGTCCCTGGTTGGTTAGTTGTTGAGTAAATGTGTTGCTGTTTTTCTCTTGTTCAGTTTTTTCTTTTTATTCTTCAAAAAGAGAAAAGACAAGAAAGATACATCCATGCTGCATACATTCTGTAACACATATCATGTACAGTTTTGTTTTGTAACATGGAAAGTGAACAGTCTTTGATTTGACCCTCTTCTTACAACCCTGGAAATGCACTTATCTTGATCTTTCTAAAAGATGCCATGTTCACACAGGGTTTTAAAATATCATGCATTGGCTTGACGATAAAAAGTAATGACAGCCTTCAAATTTCTTTCTAAAAGACAAGGGTGTGCTGAGATTTCAATTTGTACTATCATTTGGTAGAATAAAAAAAGAGTGCCTTTGATATCTCTAGACTGCATTGGCCATAATCTTATCTGGTATAAGCTTGGGGTCACATTAAGATAAAGCTAGAAGGTTGAAGCCACCCAGGAAAGGTCCTTGCATCAAGCACCTGACCGCTCAAATGGACTGTGACAACTCATGATGAAAGGTCAGAGAGGTCTTATTAATCATCATTTAGCTACCTATTACATGTTCAATAGGCTATCTTTACTATGTGGATTTCATGGCAAGCATGGTACAAGCAGTATTGTGTATATCTGAATTATTTGTAGTTTTGTTTCTGGTAAGGAGGTACTTTTGAGATAAAGGTAATCTGTAATGTACAATCCTGAACTTGAGGGATACGGCGCATGGCTGAGAAGTGTCATGTATCTGCATTAGCACAAACCTACAACGCTGCTTCAATATGTCAGTGTGTGGAACAATGCATAAAGTAATATATGAGCCTCAAGCGGGGCTATCTTTATTTGAGAGCATTGAAATAACTACAAGCTAGACAGACAGAAAGCTACACAGAACTGGAAGCTAAGTATGTATTAAGGGGATCAGAGGCAATCTCTTTCACTTTCTACTATCAAAACAGGGTCATTAGCTACGAACTGCAGAATAAAAGAAAGATTGCAAAAATGATCTGAATTCCAGGGCTCTTAAAAAGAGTGATGATTATAATCAGTATGCATAGGCTAATGCAGGGCACATTTTTGTTTGCTTTTTAACCCTAAAGTTTTTCGTTTTTTTTTCTCTTCTTGAGTTTCATAAAGCCGATCATAGTAAAGCTCTTGTCTCTGCCTGAAAGGAAGTACCAACATCTTTCTTGCATATTCCCCACACTGATGCAACGTTGGTACATGTGTTAAGTTTAAAAGCTATATTGTCATTTATAGGACATGAAGTGCACTGTTTCAATTTTCCCAGTTTACAAGTTTACGCTGAAAGGGAAAACGTTGTTGTAATGCTGTCAGAGGACGAGGTCCCATTGTTAAAAGCAGTAAAAGATGAGACACATAATCTGTTGCCAGCAACTCCAGCCTCATGAACCTTGACCTTTGTACCCCTGCCGTTTCACCTTTGACCATTTGTCAATTTGTTACCCCTAAAAACTCCCGGCGCTGAGCCTGGGCTGAAAATTCACCCTGTCTGCAAGGGCTGTAAATTAGAAGGTTTAGTTACATAAGTAACCACTGCTCCTACAGGGTGCAGCTCCCATTGGCCACAGCCGCACCAAACATCCACATTTCTGAAGCAGCTGTATCGTAACTTTGTTGTCATCGACACCTGAATAATCTATAGACCTTGCAGGCTAGACAACAGACCCCCAATTGTTGTTGCTTACACTTCAAAAATCTGTTTTTGTATAAATCTTCCTTTAATTCAAGATATGAAAATAAACATTTTTGCAAATAACACTCCACTATCTTTAAGGGGAAACTGTACTTAAGTTTTGTTGTCGTTTCTCTTCTCCTCAGCGTCTTGGTGGTGTTCAAGACTCGGATCACAGTATATATAAAATGATAAAAAAAAAAAGACGAAAAACAAACAAAAAAATCTGTGATGGTTTTGTATTTTATTTTGCCTTGGCTCTTCACAACTCTTCAGGTTGAAATACAATTTGCATTGGGGAAAGGATTAAGATTATATATGAATATATAATAAAGAACTTAAAATATAGGAAAATGCACACTCATGTCGATTCCTATGCTTAAACACATTTATGGTCTACTTTTTCTGTATTTCTAGAATTGTATTTGAATTCAATGTTCACTTAGAGTAGGCACTATAGTATTTATATTGAGGCTCGTATTTTTAACTGTTGCTTGTTCTCTCTAAAGGTATTTACCATACCTTTTTTTGGTAGTGGAAAAAAAATCCCAAGCTGCCACGGTATATTTTTTTAATTTGGCAGGATAATATAGTGCGAATTATTTGTATGTTTAAAGAAATAAAAGGAAAAACCCCATAAAAAAGCAGCTAAAGTATGTGGCATTGGGAGGCGTCGCGGGCCATCAGATGGCCGCCGCTCTGTTTCCGGTCCACAGAGGTGGTTGTACATATCTTCTTTGGTTTTTGGTTCGGACCTCCTTCCCCCCCCCTGCTGCCATTCTTGTATGCAGTAATGCAAGCTGACGTCGGCCTGTTCTGTTGTGTGCTTCTGTCTCTCTCACCCCTCCCACCTGACTACATTCCAACATCAAGAAGAGAGGAAAGAAAAAAATCTTCATATGCAGTACATGGATTACGGAAAAAGCGTCAAAATAAATACGTTTAAAAAGAAATTAAATGTTTTGCAGTTTTTTTTCATTGCCAAATACTAAATGGTGCTTTATATTTAGATTGGGTATACTTTCATATGCAAAGCATATTAAAAATGACCCGGGGGACGTGGAGAAGCCTGCTTGAGTTGAGACTTTTTTGTAAATGGCAATGCGGAATATTTTGTTATCAGCCTTTTCTATTCCTCTTCTGAGAGCTGTTTGTTGTAACTTGAACTTGAACTTTATCTTTTACTATGGGAGTTACTATTTATTATTACCAATATGCTCTGTTCAAAACAGAGACATGGAATTGATTTATTTTGATTCTTTTTATTTTGTTTTTTATTTTGGTTATAATATAATTTTAAGTTGTTTTTTTTTCTTTTGTAATGGTGGCCAATGGTCATTGGACAAACCTAGCTCTTTAATTTCTGTTGTACTCGTTTGGGGTCTCTGTTCAGTTGTATTGGGAAAACCACTGTCTGTGTTTTCTGGCAGATGTCTGCATAATCCTGTTCACACACCCATTTTGTCCCTTTATCGAAAAACAATTAATAAAAAAAATGAAAGTATAACAGCACTTGTCGCTTATCTCCACTGTGTGTGTCAAGTTATCTCAAGTCTGTGTGAGTATTTGTGTGTGTGTGTGTGTGTGTGTGTGTGTGTGTGTGTGACCCCAATCTGAGGGCCCATTGAGATTTTCTCACAGTTAAAAGCAGCGTCGTACAGATATCTTTTCCATACACGTTTGTGTGAATGTTGTCATAAAACACTTCAAATGAAAGTCTCTTTACATGTCAAGATCTACATACATGTACTTCCCTCACACACACACCTCAGAGTAAAGTGTGTGTGTATAACATGTCAGTGGTGACCTGCGCTGGGCGTTTTCTCTACATATCTTTCTTGAACTTGATGAACCCAATTCCCCCAACCTCGCCCTACAGCCTTTGGCCCTGTACTGTATGTACCTTATGACTTTGTGTGTGTGTGTGAGTGTGTGTGTGCGTGTGCAAGCTGTCATTGTCTTGCAAACGGGGTGGGTGCGAGGTGACAGGTGTCTATTCAGGTGCATTAAAACTTCCCAAACTTTTAAAAACACCTGTATGTCTACTGTGTCGACCTACCGGTTGGTCAAACAGTGAGTGCAAGCCTCTCAGTGAGTGTGTGTGTGTGTGTGCGCTTCTTCTTCACCGTATTCACTCAGTTTTGCACGCTATCACAAAGCACATATGTGTATTATGCATGTCACTCCTCAAAGTACAGTGCACTATCTGTAGCTGATAATAGCTGTTCACTGTGTGCTTTTCTTCTCTCTCAGTCACACACACACACACACACACACACGCACGTGCACACACACACACGCACGTGCACACACACACACACACACACACACACACACACACACACACACACACACACACACACACACACAGTATATGAACATGTATATGGTCCTCCTCTCACAGCATGTACTTAAGTAAATATCATTATGTCCTTGTGTTTGCTCAGTAGTCACAAAGCTTCATAAAGCTGTCAGGATCAATCAGCATCGTATCCTCCAACCACCGCACCCTTCTGCTCAGATCTCTTTCTCTCTCACACACACACACACACACACACACACACACACACACACACACACACACACACACACACACACACACACACACACACACACACACACACTTGCACATACACACATATATATGTCTTCCTCAAAAGTCTGAGAACACCTGCAGATATTAAAGATACAGGGCTATCATTTTAATGAGCATGAGGATGCAATCACTGAAATGGATCAGAGGTGCAATTATCTGATTGATATTTCAAAATCAACAAATCTAAAAATACATATTTTTAAAAATATATTTCAAAATGTTTGATAATTTATTTACATAGGTGACTTACTTGAACCCTATCAAGCTACTACAGCTGTGGATCAAACCTTAACATACAAATGTTAACCTTATTCCATCAAACGTACATTTTTAGAAATCTTTGTACATTTCTCCATACATCTTATTTACTACATTTTCCTGTGCTATTAAGTTCATGACAGCTTTTTCTTGAGATTTTGAAACACCGACAGATGATGATGACTCACATCTTCAGAGCTGCTATAGAGCACAAAACAAACACAGGAAGAGTCCCTTATTAGTGTGGGCAATGGCAGCATGGCATGTCGTGGTCTGGCCTTTCAGTGTGACTATCTTATTGTTTGTTTTTTCTGATCACCAGAGAAAGAAAAAAGAAAAAAAAGTCAAAGGATGAAACAGGATTCGCTCATTTTAATGGGACAACAGAGACAGTAAAATGTACGGATGCATGTCCCCTCCGAGCTTCCGTAGAAACCACAAAAGGACCTTTTCATGTCACGTACTCTTCAAATTAAAACTACTAAGCAGCCAAAAATTAATTTGCTCTACTATTTTAATGTAGGATGTGTTTTGGGCTTTTTAAAAAACCTTTAAATTGAACTCTACTTTGAAAGATGAATGCTAACAGAAAGGTTTTACAGCGTCTCTCTGCGACATTGATGTTCTTCTACCAGATAGCCTACCAGGTCTGTGATCGGTAAGGTCTTTAAGGAACCACGACTGCTGCAATTTTCTTCAACATGAGCCATCCCTGTTTTAGTGCCAACTCTATCTTCACAAACCGAAGTATTGTCTGCAAATCTTTAAAGTCTTAGAGGTTAGAAGGCCCAGTCTTTCTTACAGAAATCATAACATGTTGTGTATTCTCTCCTGGCCATCTTGACTTGGTGACACATGGGAGCCGGAGGGGAAGGGGAGCAGATTTCCAGACTTAAAGAGCCAGGGTAACACTTTCTCATATTACTGCTGAGGTGTCCCTGAGGAGTGCAGTGGAGAGTTCACCGTTAAATGCTAAGACCTCAGCCGTCTTGAAGACTTGCAGGCCTTGCAGTGGTGAATCCTGAAAGTCTGTGACTGCTTAGAGCCCCTCCAACCTGCACAGTGTATCTGGTCCATGAGTGGGTTCTCTAGAGAGGCAACTTGGGATGCATGCTTTATCTGACTTAATGGATGTAAGGAATGAGAATTTAAACTCAAGGTGATGGAAGAGAACACTCCACAGTGTGTGACCCTGAAGTCACTGAGTCCAGACATGTGGATACAACCAGGACTTCTGTTGTACCGGACAGCTCTTAATGTGTGTTGAGGTGAGTTAAACGTCAAAGGCTGCAAAAGATCCGGATGATCATCCAGATCTAACTCAAATCATTAACCTTAAATATATGTGGCTATCACACTCACATGATGCCTGCAGAGCCACTGGCTCCTTGGCGATGTGTCCCTGCAGGAGGTTCAGGTGTGTCGGACAATGAAGCACCATAAGACTTTATTTTTCTCCTCAGGACCAACAAGTGGTGGCAGTTTCCTTTTACTCCCTGTTAAACAATGCAACGAGCCACCAGCAGCACCGCCCGGGCAAGTAAAACAAATCAGCACCATATATTTTTTCACTTCCTCTCTCTCTTTTTCTCTCCCCCTCTTTCTGTGATAAATTCATTGTGTTAAAAACCCGTGAAGCATTCAGGCCTTTTCTGCTGCACTGGGGCACTCCTGTGCTGGTTTATGTGAAAAGCATAATGCATTTGTCACTGTTATAAAATCTATACAACCATGACCTGCAGTCCCCCATAAACTCCCATGGATTTGTCTTTGGCCTGCAGGGTTTTCACAATAAAAGATCCTCCAAAGAGAAAGCATGTTTTCACACTGCTTTTGTCACTGCATGGCCTTGACTCAACAGTGCTCCAATGGAATCAAGATAAAGGACAGGAATGCATGTGTGTGAGAGTGTGTGTTTTGTCTTTCTTCCTTCTGAGTTTGCTTCTGTATCTGTGGACATACAGTGTTATGCTACAGAGGTACATTCTGTCTTGTCCAGCCTCCGTCTGCTACACTGAGGAGTAGCTACTTCTATATGTATTGAGCGGTTTAATATACGCTGACCACTGCGGTCTATAGGAACAGACTGATAAGTAAATGCCTCTTACTGTAATGGACCATCATTGAACAGTACTTAGCACACAGTATAATGGCCACAAGGCCAGTCCAGCATGAGCAAAATCCAATCAAAGCCAGTAAAGAAATAATGCATGGACATTGACTGCCTTTAACCACACACACTCAAAGCCCTGTGTAGGAGTTACAGTGTAATTCAATGAAGTAACGACCACAGGGAAAAATGAAACTCTATGTACCAGAGCTGAAAATATCCAATCCACCTTTTTTGATATCTGACCAGGTGTCAATTTATGCTGATGAGGCAATTTTGTTCATATGACCGGCCCTGTTTTGGAAGCTTTTAAATGTGCGACATTAAATGAAAACAGCTGAGATGCAAACAAACAGAACTCAAGCAGGGCCCAGATTTCTCTTCTGATCATGGGTCTAATTTATTTGCGTCATTAGGGATCATTTGATTTAATTGTGGTAACTCACCACAAATATGACCCTCTCAAGGAGCATGGTGACATTGCACAACATGAGACAAATCACAAACAGGCCAAAAGTTATTATTCAAAACTCCAAAGTCTGCACTGACGTCACATTGGGACACGCCCTCTCAGTCAGACTTCTTCGCCAAACATCCTGTGACATCCTTCAGAGGGGTAAATAATGAAAACCAGAGTCAAACATGAATATCTGCTGGATTTAAGGCCAGTTGGACTCAACAAAGATGGACAGAATTTACCAAAGACACATGATCTGTGATCCATGGTGAGAAATCAGGATCACTGACATTTATATGGACCCGATTTATGAGCCAAGGAAGCACACAGAGCAAAGCCTGCAGGAAATTATTGATTTACTATCTGATAGACTGTCATAGCCTTCCGCTTGTTTCATATTTGACATCTACTCACAGTACAAGTCTAAGACTTTATTATACACATGATTTCAGAAATACAAGCAGAAACTGAAACCTAAAGCGGGGGTCAGACTATATTCATCGCTGACTCAATGCAGAGGCAATGTTATGTGATGCGTACAGTATGTATTACTTTAACTGCACCACTTCTTTCCATGGCTTTAATAACGTAACTTAAGCGTTTCAAATGTTTCCAGATTCAGATTGTTTTTAACTGAGGACTATCCCCAGAGAACATGGTCATGTTTCAAATACTGAAATGTTAGCGCCTTTCAGCCTCTTTAAAGCCCCAACTTGGAACATAACTGTATCTCAACAAGGTTAGCTTCGTTGACTAAGTTAGCATGGTGATCAAGCCTGGTTAGAATAGAGCCAGCATCATTACACTGCAAACTCTGACTTTGAAACGTTTTTTTTGTTGTTGTTGTTTTCACAGCATTCAGGCTGGTCTTACATCAGACTTCCACCAGATCTGTGTCCGGTCCGTCTTCGATCTGCTGCGGTCCAGCTCCGTGCTCTCTAGTCCATTACCACCCACTGGTTGCGTATTCAGAACGGAGTACAGAGCAGGACCACCGGACAGCTGGAGTCATGAGACCAAGGTTTTCCCGCAGTAATCACTGAATCAAGGATTTTCCACCTCCTCTCCTCATCCATGTTGTCTTTCTGGTCCTCTGAAAACCTCTGACCTGTGGACTCCAGGCCTGGCTCCGCTCATCATGACGGTTTGTTGTTGTAGTTAAGTGAAATACGATCTGGTGAAAACACAGCTTTTTATTCTGAAAATCAATGTGTTTTGGTGCCTGACTTCCTGTCCCACTCGATCTGCTCTGTTAAACTTTATGCTTTGTGCTCTGGCATCCGACAACAATAGAAGTGTTGCGTCTCTAATCCAGAGGGCTCTGGTCTGCCGGATCAGAGACGCAGCCGGAACACAACAGACAGGATCCAGTGGAAGTTAACACATTGACTAGGATAGAAACCTATCAGATCTGGTGCCATGACAGAACGGAGATAGACCGGACACAGATCTGCTGGAAGTTGGCCGTAGACTTCCTGGTGTCACCTCAGTGACCCCGCCTACTCTGATGTCACCACTCTCTATGCCTGAAGTAACAATCTGTACGTGAAATGCGAGCCTGTTGTGTATTATCGTCAATCACAGCACTGAGAAAGATGACACTATATGATGAGAGACAGCTTTGATTTAATTAGTTTTCAAACCTGAGTCCTGTCGGTGTCTGGGTTCTTTCCACACAGTGCTGAGTATTTCCGCACCAGGAGGCTTGTCAGGTGATCTCACAGTCAGACTTTGCTTCCTTATCTGATGTGGTGATATTGAAACACTCACATATTCTGATAATTAATTTGCGGAGTAAAAGTTCTCATTTATAATTGAAGGGAGGCCAAACATACAAATAAAGACGAGTGAGTGTCCTTGAAGGATTACAGCTGAGGTTCTCAGGATTGTTTCTGAATGTGATGAAAACTCCCCGCAACCCTGAATGTTTTTAACGGATTTGCAAATTCTGTGGTATTTTAACAGTTTTAGGAAATACAAATCTGCCTTTCAATGAAGATACTTAAAAGGGTCTAGCAATAAAATCAATGTGAGCTAATATGAGCTCGCTGTAATACCTTCTTTTTATGGCAACAGTTTATTTTTGTGCCCATTTTTTTGCAGCACTTTCAGTCACTGAGAATTTATTCTATTTATACTCCAACATGGTGTGTGAGGTCAAATATCCTAAACTTTTCAAGTTTTTATTACAACAGTGGATTAATAATTCATTGTACTGTTTATTTGTGTTATAATTGAGGAAAAATACAAACTGCTTTAGGAAGAGTGGAGCAAAAGATTGGTCCATAACTTCTCATAGACTCATACAAGCCAGAGTATGACTGGTGGAAAAGGTCAGGGGATGGGAAAGAGATAACAGGAGGCCAGAGTTCATGTGTTTATTAGTCCAGTATTTTATCTGACCTTGTTATTATGTGATGGTTTACAGCACACAGACTGTTTAGACTGTTACAAAGCACGCTGCACTGATGCTGAACCTTCAAATCACTTCATATGGTACTTACCACGATAGCTTTGTCTTTCTCTCTGCCTGCTTCCAACGTGACAGTAATTCTTTCAATTTGTGTCCCAAATGAGAACATTTTACACTTCGTCCAAATTTTCCCTAAATTTACTTTAAAAAAACACCAAAAACTTGCTCACAAAAACATGAAGAATTGAAAAGAGGAGGAAAAAACTACTTCAATTGAGATTAATCTTCCAACAACATCAACATCTTCATAGACCCTTTGTAGGGGTGCTTAAGCAACCCTAATTATCATCTCAGCACCCCTGAATAATAACAGGCCCATGTACATAATCATCAGGTATTTTGTAAACATAGTCTTCTTATATCAAGTGTGCAGTAGAGCAACATGTCTCTTAAACTTAAACATGCTTCTACACTGGATAAAGATATGAGCTTTACCTCGTTCAGGTGGTTCAGTCCTCTGGATCATGGTAGCAATGACTTGATATAATGTAGAAACCTGTTTACAAGTGGAAACTGGAGCTCTGTCACTGAGTGAACAGGCTGACAATTCTATGACCCAAATATCCCAGGTAACAGGCAGGTAAACACTAGATTGTGAGTGACATGTCAGATTGCAGAAGAAAATGTCTCCCTTGATTAAAAATGTTATTTTGGTGAGATAATATTTAGTTGTTCGCTCTTACAGTGCTGAGAAAAGGACCCGGGTTTAAGAACAAGTAGTCCACTTGATTAACGAGTGTATTTAATTATGGAATAACATGTATCATATTACTATAGTGTAATAATCAATGCATTCATTTTACCCTACCTCTCTTTACCTGTGAAAATAATCATCATGTAATAATAATAGGACCTGTATGAATTCAATCATTTTACAAGTTCTCAGGTAATATTTGTTCTATTGTTGTGAATAGAAGATCTCATATATAGGACAATATTTCTTGTTATGGTCAATGTCAGGATTGAATGCTCCCAAGGAACTCTCCATATCTCAGTCTCTGTAAGGGCTGAGCTCCCTCAAATGCCTGAGCCTAAAATCAACTCCTTCAACAGATCTTGAAGATTTCTCCTAAGTTTTTTAAGGCCGTTAAAAACATCTATTGTAAATGAAGCCATAAAAATCTTACATCTAAACACAAGTAGATTTTTCTCATAGAAAAATAATAACGTATTGACTTGGCATGGTGAAATATGCTTTAATTTAGCGTCCAAAGCAACTAAGATGACTTGCTCACAGGGTGGGGCTGCAGGGTTGTGCAGTGGGTAGCCCTGTTGCCTTACAGTGTGAAGGTTCCTGGTTCCAGTCCACGGTCGGTCAGGTGCCTTTCTGTGTGGAGTCTGCATGTTCTCCCTGTGCATGCGTGGGTTCTCTCCGGGTACTCCGGCTTCCTCCCACAGTCCAAAAACATGCTCACCAGGTTAATTGGTCAGTCTATTGCCCGTAGGTGTGAGTGTGTGCGTGAATGTCTGTCTTTCCATGTTTGCCCCGTGATAGGTTGGCGACCTGTCCAGGATGTACCCTGCCTTCTGCCCAAAGTCAGCTGGGATTGGCTCCAGCCCCCCATGACCCCAAATGGGATAAGCGGTCAAGATAATGGAAGATAATGGATGCTGACAGGTTTTCATATGGTTTCCAACTGGTCTAGGGAAGTCCATTTTATTTATAAGGAATCATTCCTGTCTGGTTTCTTGAGCACTCAATTTATCAATCTCTTTTTTCCAAGATAACCATTTTGGTTTTCTCGTGAAAACACAATCCTGGTCTTTTTAGAAAACAAGCTTTGGTACCCCAAAACAAGGAGGATATTAGTAGATCTCAAGAAAACATCTGAAATGAACTCGTTCTCAGAGGGGAACCAGAAGTGTTGTCTCAAGATAACACAATAAATACAAGATCTCAAGGAAGCAACTGGAAGGTAACAAATTAAGGGAAAGCAAAGTAAATGACAGGTACGGTTGAATGTCCGCTCAGGGCCACCATACTAATCAGTGCCACCCATAAAACCCCAGCAACAACTTTCGTCTGGTATTTATAGAAAAAATTAAGTTTTCAAAAAGTGAAAAGCTGTGATTTAAAAGTTGTTAATAGAACAGTCTTGTTGTTTCACAGTACTCCAGCTCCACCCTCGGCAGCGCCACACTGATAATACTGCCACAATCCCCAGTGCTTTTTAAATCAGCATTAAGAGTAGATGTTATACAACCCCCACCCCACACAACCCCACGCCAGCTCACACACCAAACTAAGCTGAGGCATGAGAGGTCAAAGTCTATTGATAGACCATCAGTGCTGGAATGCAAGGTGTAGAAAAGGCAAATCACACAGAGCAAAGCCAGGTGTGCTGCTTATGTCCATGTGTCCATCTGCATCCCCCTCCTCAACTCTGACACTTTTATTCACTTTAAAAAAGTGAACATGCTGCAGGTTTCTCTAACACAGAATGTCTTGAGTTGAGGAAATGAGGGGAGCTGAGGGCAGAGGAGGGGGCTGTTTGGCCCTGTGCAGGGTCATGAGGTCAGGGAGTAGGCTTAGAAGGAGAAAACAAAGCCCCCTCCCTCCCCTTTTCTTCCCTTTTCATTCCCTCACTCTTTCACTCCGCTGCCGACTCAGTCTGAAGTTCAAATTCATTGTCACAGTGAATGAATGAGAGACTGAATGAATGGGGGTGGGGTGGGGGGAGGGTCAGGGAGGGAGCAGAGCAACATGTGTCAAATGTGCATGCTTCGTGTGTGGAGAGATGGAGCGTATCTGCCAGTTATTTAAATCTTACAAATGAAATATTAAATGCGCATTCAAAGCATTCATGACACTTCTAAAGGTAATGTGTTACAAGGTGCTGTTCAAGTTCTGAAAGCTGTTTAAAAGACCATTCAGTGTCATAATAAAATATCTTTGAATACAGTCTTCAGAAAAACTTCTTTCAGTTAAGAATTACATCAGAATTTTCTCATTTAACACATAACTTCTTTGAATTTTGCAGCAGTCCCCTTCATGATCCAACACCCTACATAATTAGCACATGGCTCTTATGATCTCCTGCTCTAATTTTGATGTCTATCAGGCAACTTCAGTGCTTATAAACATTTTATAATGTCTCAAGGGTTGGCAATTTAAGGACAGTGTCATCTCTTGGTCATTCCTCCCGGGTTTACTGCTGATAAAACAAAGAGGGCATTAAACCGAGTGCGGCTTGATAATCTTCTTCTTTGAAACTGTGGCTGAAAGATGAAAAAAAAAAGAAAATCAATCCTCAACTGTACAAGATGAAGTTCTGTGTTATATCATCCTCTCTGACTGCGTTTTAACCCCATGACCTCTTAGCGCCGACCAGTGACGGCAGACTGCCCTGAGTGCTGTGCCGTGCCTGGATCCTCCGGGGTCATAAAGGGCCTCTCTCTGATCTCTGACCCCAGAAAGAGGCCTCTCGGCCTGGCCAGGCCAACGGAAAATCCCTGGGGCCTGAGCTGGATAAAAGGATGTCCAGGAAAGACATGGATTATCAGTGTGCATGTGTTAGGGTATGTGTGTGTGTGTGTGTGTGTGTGTGTGTGTGTGTGTGTGTGTGTGTGTGTGTGTGTGTGTGTGTGTGTGTGTGTGTGTGTCTGGGTGTGTGTGTTACGACATGCCCTGGAGACCAAGTTCAGGACTCACACTCTAAAACACACACTTACACATATGCACCGGGGTTATTAAGGTTAATTGCAGCTACACAGATGAGGGGGTTGGGTCACCTTTGTTAGAAAGAGTGTGTGTGAGTTTGGTGTGTGTGTGAGAGAGAGAGAGAGAGAGAGAGAGAGAGAGAGAGAGAGAGAGAGAGAGAGAGAGAGAGAGAGAGAGAAGGACCTCTGCACAAACTTGAGATGTATTAATGTGTGTGTGGGAAACAGACAGATAAAGACACACACATGTGGATAAGGGCACATTGTGTATGGTTGTTATGTCTGAAACCAACATGTATACTTTTCTGTGACCCTGCTGCAACACACGCACACACACACACACACACACAAACACACACACACACACACTTCCATCCGCTCTTTTAATCTTGTCCGCTCCTCTTCCTCCTGCGTTCTCATATGTGTATGTAAGTGTGAAAGGTCAAAGGTCAAACTGTGGGTTTGAGGCTCGGGTTTCACATGACTGAACACCTTTGTGGCCCGCCGCAGGGGGAAGACTGAACGTTTGTGTGCTCAGGGTGAAGAGGGGATGCGTGTTGTGTCTACTTCACCCAGGTTGAGGTTTTGATGTCTGCTGAACATCGCATGACCGCACAGAGACTTTTGAAAGACGCACCACACACAATGCTTTCACACTTCCACCCCCCTGTTGCAGCTTCGTCAGGATTCAGCTGGTGAAATGTGGAGTGAAACTAACTCCACCCTGCCTTCAGGGAATCATTTCATTAATCTGGTTTTCAGGTGCTGCACAGCTGTTGGTGTCTGTTTAAAGTGTTCATGAGAAATCATGAGAAATCAGTTCATTCTTACCTCATCTGGTCGTGACTTTGGTCAAATAAGAGGAAAACTTCACTTTATATAAACGTATTATGATCATTCCCTGTTTTTGTTATTTAAAGCTCTTACTTTGAGGCAGTTGATCCTAATCTGCTGCTGGGGAAACCCAAAGAGAGGTCAGGATAAATCTGACTGTCCATCAGAGGGTTTCAGGGATGAAATGAAAACAGTAAATGGTTTGACATAATAAATCCTGTTGTTTCATAAAAATAAGAGTGAATTTATTTCACTCTGAAAACAGCAGGCTTTGGAAGTTATGATAAAATATCATTTAAACAAAAAAATAATGTGTTGTCCATACGTGACATTATGTGTATATTTTTATGTTTCATGCAACAGGATGGATATGCAACATAATTATTAATCCTCTGATTTCAATTCTTTAAGGACTAAAAAGATATGCATGCCCAAAATCACAATTTATAGTTCATTTTTTAATTTTTTTTTGATAAGTTACATTTTTGGGCTTCTACACCTTCATTAGAGGGGAGATGACAGTGGATAGAGCTGGAAACCGGGAGAGAGAGTGGGAGACTGGCATTCAGGATGGGGGCTGTAGGCTGGAATCAAGCCAGGGCTGCCTGTTACAATATGTGAGCGCATGAGTTAACCATTACAGGCTAAATAGGCACCACAATTTATCGTTCTTATAAAACATAGCAGCCAAGTTGTTGATTTAAACGTTAAGTCTACCTTTGGCGAAGCAAATACCGTAATTACCAGAATATAAGAAGACCCTGATTATAAGACCAGGTTTGATTGGCTATAATGATAAAGCAAAGTTATTAAACAAATCAACGTAGGTTGTTGTTTTAAACAACTTTTAATAAAATGATGTTTTCAATGTCTTTTACAAATAAATCGTCAGGTTTTAATTAATATGGTCATGTGTCTAAAGGAAACACTTTATTTAATTCCTACAATAATTAAAATGATCTGAGGTATGGTCTAGTAATGGGAACACCTTTGCTCTGTTTTTCAGTGACATATGGACATGCCTCTTGTAAGATGATCTTTTTGTGCGGACTGTCTTCTGACGTTTTGTTCTGTGACACCCAATTTTTTTTTCTTTCCCGTTTGACAGTTGTTGAATTATCTGCTGCATTTGCAACAGTTTTCTTAAAAATGCATCATAACGGGATGCTGGTTGCCTAGCGGTCTAAGCGCCCCACATACAGAGGCTATAGTCCTTGTTGCAGAGGTCGCCGGTTTGACTTCCAGCCATGACCATTTGCTGCATGTCTTCCCCTACTCTCTACTCCCCACATTTCCTATCCCTCAGCTGTCCTATCAAATAAAGGCATAAAAGTCCCAAAAAGCATCGTAACTTCACCTTCGTTGTCCGATTTTGTGCTCCAGTCACCATGTCTCATCTCTCCTTCGCTGAAGTGATGAGTGACAGCTGAAACCTCAGAAAAGTGAAGCTGTCCACTGTTGTAACGAATATTGCCATTTAATTACCAAACCCAGAATATAAGACAATCCCACTTTCTTTAGATGTAATTTAGTAGAAAAATAACCCTTCTTACATTTAGGTCAATACAGTAGCTAATCATAATCTGTAACTTTGGGGTTGCCAACCAGATTTAAATGGGAGGTCCAAACACTCCCCGTCCATCCTTCTCAATTTGCCCCCAAAGCATAGGCTGAAAGAAAAGCTAATGGTTTCGGTTTAATGAATATACAATACAATCATATACCATCCACCTTGAACCAGTCATGTCCAGCTCAGTTTCCTCATACTGTTAAAGAAGGTTAATTAGGGTAGACAAGTTGTTTCATTGTCCAAACTGGTGCGTTTAACTCCAAATCCCACCGACCCAGATGCTTTGCTGACCAAAGTTGGTTGCATGTCTTGGCTAAAATGGAGTGTGGAGTGTTCCTACTTTTCTTTTCTCCCCTTAAGCAGAGTGAGGATTTGTCTTCTCCACAAGCTCTATTTTTGACTTACAGGTGGAGGGTGAACCTGATGAGGTGGCTTTTTCTCTTTCTGGGTCAGAGAGGAGAAAGAAAATAAAGAGAGGGAGAGAGGAAAAGAGAGAGAGAGATGCACGCTGTAAAAAAGGTCAATCTCATTAAATCACTTAGAGTTGGACATGCATGCTAACACACAAAGCTTTGGAGCTGTCAGTGAACACAACAAGCTGTAGGGTTATGTTGGGATTAATTGGTTACATGGGTTTTAGCTCATTTGCAATACTTCAATCAAAGAAGACTTTCGGGGATCTTGTCGAAATCGCTGCCCAAACAACTCCTACAGGTTGACTCTTCACCTGCGAGTGAAGCTCATGTCCTGCAGGTAAAAACAAGTGGATGGCTTCATTTGTGTAACGAAACAACTGATGTGTGTCTGTAGCTCTTCTCAGACCGACCACAGAATAAGCAACGACAAGGGCTGTGTCAGGAATCGCGCCGCTCACTAAACAGAGCACTATATTTACCCTCTGCTACTTTAATTAAGTGTCCTAACATGACACTTTCTGCTAACAATCCCACAATGAAAAGTGTCACTTTTTACAGATAGAGCCATGCGACACTACTACTGTCACTGATGACGCAAAATGATGGTGATTCATAAGTGTCCAAAATCTCAATTTATTGCTCATTATGTGAGTGTCTGTTATAACGAGCGGTGTATGGAGTGATTTCAGACACAGCCTGCAGCAGAGAGCGAGCTGGAAAATCCAAATTAGGAAAGATAAGTTTAACTTCCCCCAGTGACATTTAAAGTTGTTTGACCAGACTAATACAGAGAATTATACATTTAAAAAGTTTGACAAAATATGCTTAAGAGCTTTACAAAAGTTCTGCTGCTGAATAACAGAGAAGGAAACAGCAGTTACTGAGTACTGAACTACTGTAACTCGCTAGTAGTGTATTTAGTTACTTTACAAATTCAATAATGCAATCAAAATCATAGAAATTTTAAAGGACTTGTTACTCTTTACGTCAAATAGCCGACAACTACATAAGACCAATCATTCCATTCGACACTTGAGTTTACCCTTTAATGAGAAACTCCAAGGAGGAACAGCACGCAAGCTAGGCTACAGTTTTCAGCAGACAGGGTCAGTTCTGCCATGTAAATTAGTTCAATTTGAAAGACTCCTACACACACTTAACTCGATTAAGGTGTACGCTCTACTTGGGATTTTTTCAACACTTCACTTTCTGCCAGAAAGCCAGTTTGTTATTGCACTATTCGCGGACACAACACAGACATGTCCTTCCTCCTGCAGAAAGAGTTGTTTTAAAAGATTGATCAAAGATCAAAAATTGGACTCTATGTACAGTATAATCTTCCAGCTGTTACCGCTGAGTACAAATGCATATCAAACCCACTATCTTGTTCCTCTTCTGTATCTAGTGAATCTAGTATGTTTTTATAGTGTTAAAACCACAAGAGTGTTCAAGATGGACACCTTTTACAGTGTAAGAGACAAAGTGATGGTGAGAGAGAGAAGAGGTGTAGATGTAAGGTATGTTACCTGTCCCATCCCCTCCAGCTGGTTCAGTTCACACACACACACACACACCCACACACACACACACATACACAACTGGCTGCATGCCACTTGTCTCTTTGTGTGCCTAGAAACTGTCACAAAGACACACAAGCGCACACATTCACACGCACATTCATAACACAGTATGCCCCAGAGGCCTGGTCATATGATTGACCTGCTCTACTTGCCCTCCTGCACCTTTGTTCACACACAAGACCTTACACGCAGGGTATACACACACACACACACACACACAAATGCACACCTGTTATCATCCACGCCCACAGGTAAGAAAGGTGTTGAGTGACATAGCAGGGAAACTCGCAGTAAGTTAACTCTCTCTCTCTCTCTCTCACACACACAGACACACACACACATGCACACGCACACACACACACACACACACACACACACACACACACACACACACACACACACACACACACACACACACACACAGTTACATCACAATAAGTCAAGAAGCTCTTGTGTTTGTGGAGATGATTTGATTACAGGTCAAACGAAATGATCAAGTTGACTACTATTGAGAAGCTCCTTTTTGAGATAAGTTGTGTACTTGGCCGTGTTTCAGTCCAAAATGCAAATGTTTTTTTTTATCAAAACCCGAACCCCAATCTTTTCCTCAACCTAACCAACTTAAACTTTAGATTGGTGGTAGATCACTGACCTGTCACCGGCAGAGAAAAGAAGACAAGGAGAGACAAACAAATCAGAAACTGGTGAGGGATGTTAAAACAGAGAGGGAGCTGAGTCAAGGCGACATTGACCAAGAGAAAAAAAGGACAGGAGGAGAAGGACATGTTACATATGCTGCTGTTCTTTTCTGCATGTGTTAACAACACCAATGCAAAAACCCTAATGTAAAGACTTTACCAATAAGCAAATACTAAGTTTAAAGTGAATTAATTTAACAAGAAAATGGTGAGTTTAGTTGTGATTCCACCTGATCATGTGCTGATAAGAATGCCATCGAGATGAAAGTGCTACCAACCTTTTTTTTAAGCTTTGTAAATAAATAAATCATTTTTAAATCAATAATTGTGTCAACTGCTTTGCATCTTTAGGGGCAGGGTAATAAGCAGGATAATGTTTAGCGAGTGGGTGGTTATGCAAAATAGAACCCCTTCATAGTGAGACAAGACCCCTGACGCTTAGCGTATTTCACATAAACCACCTGCTCTTTAAACATTATCCCTTTCTTGACCACATATTTAATGCAGAGTCATCAATAGAGCGGTCTTATTCATTGGTGGATAAAACTTTATCAACTGGGGCTTCAACTAATGCCAGTATGGCAAGAGAAACATGTTTGTTTGATTACTAATATTAAAGTAACTAAATGATGTTATATCACTGTGTTTATTATTTTAAACTTTAATGAGTAAGACATCAGAGTGGCAACATTTCAATCTTCTATGCTTCATTCTTTAAGGATTCAAAAAAGCAGGAGTTTGTCCAAAGTAAAAGTTTTAAAGGCTAACAAAAGATTAAATATATTACATTGAAATGTCAAGAAAGCTACTATCAACATGTGCAAAGCAGGCCGAAATGTTGGTTAAACCATAAATCACCACTCTAACAAGTGAAGCAGCCAATCACAGCTGAGGATTTTGCCGTATCACCTGCCAGGTCAGGTTTCAAAGAAGGCCTCTGGCTTTATCTGATGTAACAGAAGTGAGAACTTACTGGTGTTGCAGTTCACACCATCTTCATCGGGTCAGTTCAGGACGTTTCTACATTATTGTCATTCCAGGACTAGTTTGCGTGTCAAAGTGTTATTATTGTTGGCATCAGTGTTAAGATGAGTGACGGCTTTAATCTGAGTATAAAAAACGCCACTAAGGGCCCACATGCTGAAGCTTGCTGTGGTTATAAAACTATACACAGACACACACACACACACACACACACACACACACACACACACACACACACACACACACACACACACACACACACATACAAAGGATGTGAACTTTTATAAACCCATTTTCTTCACTCTATGTAAATCCACATTTCTCCCTTCTATTCATCCGCCCGTCCGGCCTGTTAAAACAGAGTACAGCAGTAATGGTGGATTGATGGCAGCAGGACTGATTGTGTTTATTTTCATCCGTGTGTGTGCGTAAGTGTGTAGGCATGTACTTCAAATGAGTTAAGGCAAACTCAAGTAAACTAGGCCCTGTTTTCCTGTAATAACTGTAATCACTGGATCCATTTCACAGAAGACCTAAGTGAGTGTGCTGCGCTCAATTACTGTTTGTGGTCAGGTCATGCACAAACAAATACATACTTTTGTTTGTGTGCTTAAAATCTATTTATACCTTTTGCATGTCCAGACACTAAACTTTCAGGGCTGTCACAAAATTCACTAACAAGACCACGCCCTTGTTCGTTATAATTATATTTGTAACGAGACATCCTGTAGTACGTAAGTAAAACCACATCAATGATCATCAAAGAAATTAAGCCACGCAATAGTACAGTTTAAATAATTGTATTTGAATAAGTTAAGGGTCAAAGTAATAGGGGATGGTTTGGGGTTTGAGTTAAGGGGGGATAAGTAGAGGTGAAGATATGGAGGGATGAGTAAGGGACAAGGTATGGGGGGATGTGTAAGGGTCAAGGTAGGGGGAGTGAGTAAGGGTCAAGGTAAGGAGGGATGAGTAGGAGTCGAGGTGAGGAGGGCTGAGTAGGGTTCGTGGTAAGGAGGTATGAGTAGGGGTCGAGGTAAGGAGGGATGACAAGGGGTCGTGGTAAGGAGGGGTGTGTAGGGGTCGAGGTAAGGAGGGATAAGTAGGGGTCGAGGTAAGGATGGATGTGTAAGGGTCAAGCTAGGGGGAGTGAGTAAGGGTCAAGGTAAGGAGGGATGAGTAGGAGTCGAGGTAAGAAGGGATGAGTAGGGGTCGAGGTAAGGAGGGATGAGTAGGGGTTGAGGTAGGGGAAGTGAGTAAGGGTCAAGGTAAGGAGGGATGAGTTGGAGTCGAGGTAAGGATGGATGAGTGGGGGTCGAGGTAAGGAGGGAATAGTATTGGTCAAGGTATCTGAAAATCAGCTACAGATGGTTGAGACTCAGGGTGGGGACACATCTTGACATGCCTCTGGTTCAGCAACCCCCCCAGCTCTCTATCTGCCAGAGCAATCAAAACTTTTAGCACCCATTCCTCATCAAGACACCAAAATATGCAAAATTATGGTCCAGGTTTAGCATTTCTGGAAGTCTCTTAAATACTAATACAGCCAATTGTAGCCTAGTCCAAACAATTTAGAAACTTGACCAAATGGTCACTCTGCTCTTCATTGGTTTCATTCCTACATTTCAAATAGAAAATTCTCTGTTTTCAATGGCAACTCATATTCCAACCTGGAAAATATCACATGTGGGGTTCCCCAGGGTTGAGTCTTAGGCCTGCTTCTTTTCAGTCTCTACATGCTCCCATTAAGAAGAATCATCCAGACTCACAACATCTGCTTCCACTGCTATGCTTATGATACCCAGATCAACCTCACACTCACTTCTCAAAATCTGACTGACATGACTTGATTACAGAACTGACTTCATGATATCAAGGACTGGCTGGCTTACAACTTCCTACAGTTAAATGAGGAGACATTTCTCTTTGGCTCCCTCTATGGCTTTGAATGTCCAGATATTTTGTCAGTGTGTTAGTTGTATTTTATGGGTAAGAATGACATTTTGAAAACTTTTACACAGTCCAAAACAAGAAATCAAATGTTGCTCTTGCTTTTGGAAAGACCAATCACCTCACTATTTCTCTCCAAGTTTCCCCAGGTTTGTTGTAAAAGAGCCCAACATGAGTCAGACCAGTTCTGGCATTAGTGATCTCTTCTAACCATCCTCCAATTGTCCCTTATTGTTGTTACAACTTCTACTTTCAATAACACACATTTAGTAAGCTACACATGAGTCTAAGCAGATTAGAAAGATAGCCGTGTGTTTGGTTTTGTGCTCCTGACTCTTAAAGACAGATGGGTATTGGCAGAAGCAAATTCAAATTGAGTTCTCTGTTCTTTAAATGCAAGATTTGTTGCTAGCCCCTTGTCCTGTTATTCCACATCGTACAAACTCCACACATTCACAGGTCTATTGATGTCTTTGTGTTCATATGTGAAAACAGCTCAATATATTAACGCACAACGTGTAGTTATGAAGGACAATCGAGTGCAGTTCTGTTATCCTTGCCTTGCCTTGTGTTGATTTACACACATTTACAATAATAATCACAGCAGCTATATGAACTCAACAAAATGAGAGGATCTACAATGTGGTGAGGATTTCATCATAAGCCCATCAAAACTGTCTGTAATCAACCGACAAGTGAAGCACACACATTTTCCACGTTGATTTTCATTAACAGCAATTTAAAGTTGAAAGAGCCGATCTAAACAATACAAGATCATAAATCTTTAGTTGAGTTTGTTTTCACACTTGTGGTTTCCAGCAAATATGGGTATGGAGTGGAATGGTGGGGAAACACACCGTGCATATTAAGAGGATTTTTCTCCTGATAGTAAACGTTCAGAGTTGCTTAAAAGGCTGTTCACACAGAAACATATTCGACCAGAAATGTTTAACCATTGTCACATGTTGGTGTGACAATGGTTAAAATGTGGCCAAGAGAAAAAACAAACTTCAACTTTAATGGACAAGGATCAGTTTTGCAAGGCTCCACGTTGCTAAATAAAGCACCACCAAACTGACACATTTATCTGAAACTGGGCCCTGGACTCACCAACACTTTTTTCATTCCTGCTGGTTTAGATAAAGTAACATCACCGGGAGCCACTGATGGATGATTGAAGGTCTGCTGGATTCATTTTTAGGGACGGATTGGTAAAATGCATGAGCCAAAAAAAGCACTCAGAGCTTTGTGTGTGTGTAGGTGTGTTTGCATATGTGTGTATGTTTCAGCAGTGTCTCAGTGTCCTGGGGGCTGGGGAGGTTTGAATGTCAGTTTCTCTAATAACGGGAATCGGTGAAAAGGTCAGCCCCAGTCGCCTGACCACTCCGAGGGGATGGTGTGAGTGTGTGTGTGTGTGTGCTGGAGTATGTGTGTAAAATAATGTGTGTTGGCATGTTTCATATTCTTATTTGTGTTGAGCGTGAAAAGGTGTGTGTCTGTATGTGTGTGGGTGGTGAAGGGGGCGTCGGCCAGGCCTGGGGCAGAAATTGATTCTCCGGTGAAGGAAAGGAAATGAGGAGGAAAAGAAAAATGGTAGAAGGTCGCGCGTGTTACAAGAGCAGGAAGGAAGACAGAGAAGAATAAAAGGGGAGTGGACATGGGAGGAGGAGGAGGAGAAAGAGAAGGAGTAGGAAATAGGTGTGAAAGAAGAGGCGAGACAATAGAGGAATGAGGAGGTGTGGGCGTAAGTAGGATGAGGAGGATGTGAGTTAAAAGGGATGGAGGAGTCAAGGAGGAGGAATAAGAACCTAATAGGAGGACTGAAGAGAAAGAGAGAGAAGTAGAGAAGTATAACATTTTTTGAACATAATTCAAATCGGAACGCAAATGTGAGTGAAGAGAAAGAGAGCGAAATGATTACCTGAGGTTGAGGTGCAACAAAGATGGTAAGAGAGAATAAGTAGAGGAAGGAGCTCAGGACATCAAGATTTGTTTGGTCGATCCCAACCTCCAAAAATCCATTAAGTTAGGGCCTGTGTCCACTAATTGCAGTTTTTGATGCTGGCAGTGACTGATTTCTGTACAAAACCAATGTAGTTTTTCAGAACCCAGGGTCTTAAAATGCCCCCTTTTGGCATGCCTGTAAACCCCTCTTTTTCAGCCCTGCTGAGAACAGGCTGTTTTCTGTGTCTGTGCCTTTAAATGAGAATGAGCTCTCTGACCACGCCCCCTCAGGAAATGGATGTGGCCTCGGCTGTCCAGCACGTTGATCTAATGTTTACATGTTGGCTGAATATACACGGCTGCTCACAGACCTGTGTTACTTCAACCCTCTGAATCTGATCCATAATCTGATCCTGATGGAGAGGCGCCTGCAGCAGGACCTTTCTGAACAATTGGTCACAGATTCTGTGTTTCTTGTTGTCTTATTTGTCAGTCGACGTGTGTCTTGGTACACAGCTACGGACATGTAGCTATGTGGCTATGCTAATTAGCGTTAGCACTTTTCCATGAAAAATAAAAATCATCCACTAGATCTTCAAATCTGCAGACGTGGGGAGTAAAACCGACCTTTGTGTTTATTAAGACAGCCTACAACTAGCATGCCTCCCTCCTAAGCTCCTTGTTAGCACACGTGTGCAGGTAATGAAAAACAGAGGAGGGGTTGAGTTGTATTTTATACAGTCTATGGGCTGAACAAGCTCCGAGTTCAGACTTCAGTTACAGACCGGATGGCATTGTGACATATGAAAAACACTTAAAACTGAGCCGGCTCGTTTCAGCACACATTTACAGAAAGGTGGAGAAATCAGAACAGGGGCAGAATGGATTTTTAAAAATTTTGGGGGGTTTTCTAGGCATGCCAGGGACACATTTCTCAGGTAGAGAACCACTAAAAAGTCGATTTTGCATGATGTGTCACCTTTAACCAAAACGTGCTATGATAAAAAGTGACATGTTGGTGGTTAAAGGTAAACATTTTGATGCCCCATGCTTGCTTTCATTTGTATATATATTTTTTTTGTTGAATACTACTTTTATAGACTCTAAATGATGGCAGTCACCATACCCTGACTCTGACTCGACCTAACTTTCAGTCAACCCAGAAACAAAGTGGTGGAACCGTTTTCTGATCAGGCCATGGACATGTTTCATTTAGCTGGTAAGTAAGTTTGGATGTTAATAAGGATTCCTGAGCTAGTCTCAAGTGGATACTAAAGAAACAGCAGTTTTTTGCACTTCCGCATTAGCTTCATTTTTCAACACGGGAGCATGTTGCTTGGATTGATCAAGTCCCTGCTGTTACTGATTTTGCAGTGGCCTCTAAGTAAGTCCCCCAGGACAGTCTACAAAAATCCAAACTTACAGAGAGTGCTCTATCTGGCATTGTTAAGTCTGCATCAGAGCACCCACACACTTAGTGTGACAGTGGGACGACACTCACACACTTACCTGGCTTGCCACTCAAAGTCCATGAGTCTGTGAATGTGGAGATGAGGGCTGGGCTGTTGATGAGAGGAGACAGGATGAAGAACTTGAAAGGAAGGAAAGCTGGGAGGGAAAATGACACCATTAGAGGAAGATGAGTTGTCTAGCTACTTATTGCAATTGACAAGTACAATTGCATCCAAGATGGCTGCACGCACGTTTCCATGTCTGTTTTGTTCTGTCATCAGTGTTTATCGAGCTTGCTTAAGACGTTTTATGGTCCTAGACCAAAATAACTATCTAATCAAAGCTTGGACGAGTTGGCACAAAAACTGAGGCTCTGACCTCTGTCCTGGAACTTCGGCCACATCAGCCGTCATCAGGAGAGTGTACGTAGGTTAAGAAAGGGAAAGTGCCCTCTCGCGATCATGCCCAGTGCGTTTACTAGCGTTCTTTTCCCGGAACCGCACGAACATAACTGAGGCACAGGGATTTTATTAAGTCCTTCGACAATAAGGGGCACTGTGCAGCAGTTTTTAATGACTTGATGAAAGCTTTCAACACTGTAGACCATGTAATGATGAAACAGAGACTACCTAGTGTTTGAGTGTCAGGACAATCTGACCGTTGGTTTGAAAACTGTTTACCAAACCGATCACATTTTGTCCAGGCTGAAGGCATCGCCTCTAGATCTACTAAAATGATACATGGTGTGCCTCAGCGCTCAGTCTTGGGACCACTTGAATTTAAAAAAATGTTATCAACAGTATTGGTCATATTGTTCCCTACTCAAATCTTCCATTTTATGAGCACGATACAGTGATTTACTGCAGAATCAGGCTCTCTGTCACTTACAAGAAGCTTTTGATGCTTTACAAGACACCTTTCATAAGCTAAAAACGATGTGAGTCCTGATAAAACAAAACTCATGATGTTTACAAATTTAAAGACAAAGTCACTGAATCTGCCATCAATAACTTTGTCTCAGGGTGATGCAGTTGAAGTTGCAGCTGGGCTTCCATTTCAGAAAAAATAATGTGCTTTTGCTGCAACGAAAAGACTTGTTGCTGCTACTTCCATGCCTTTGATTGATGTTGCTGTTTTATGTATGTATGCATCAACTCAATGCCTTCCCTCTCTGGATACTGTTCATCATGGAGCTTTGGGTTTCATTACACATCTTAAGCCCCTAACTCATCTCTGCTACCTTCAATGCTCGAGTTGGCCGGCCTGAATTGTCTAAAGACTGAATCACTGGCATGTTCTGATTTATGAGGCGGTTCTGGATCTGAGTGAGCTGGTCTCGCTGACTGTTTTTAAAAGCAGATTGAAGGCTTTGGAGAAAGATGCATCAGCTTATAGACGCTTTGACCGATGACTCTGTTATGTGAGCCAGGATATATTAACATTTTTAAATGATGTGTTGGTGGTCTGTAACTTTGTTGGAATTTGCTGCTACTTAGCTTGGCCCGGACACTCTTGTAAAAGAGATTTTTAATCTCATTGAGGTTCTTCTGGTTAAATACATTTTACACAAGAATAAAAAGATACAAATAAAAATATTTCATGTATATCAGAACACCAGGGCCCCAATATGTTAGGGACTGCCTGTTCACATTTTCATCTTATGGCAGGATATTTCCTTTGTTTTGTGCACCTTTAAAATGTCAAAAACTGTATTGGCCTGAATATAAAACTACCCTGATTATAGGACAATCCCCTCTTTTCAAGATTAAATTCTGGAGGAATTCTAACGAAGAATCATGTTTATTCAACAGTAATAATAGAAAACATGTGTTTTACCACCTTTTGATTTAAACTGTGTTTTCTTTATCTCTCAGATCTAAGTGTTACGTTTAAACTAAATCTAAATGTAATGACATATGAAGCATTTGTGGAACTGGTATTTACCACAATAATACAAGACCATGCAGGATCAGGATCTAATTGGTGTGTGACAAGTTTAAATTGAACTACCGCTACTGCTACTACTACTACTATTACTACCATTAACACCGTACAAATTAACGGTTGTGAGGCCATCTGTCTCAGTTAGTAAACAACTATATGTAGCCTCCATGATGATCTCCAAGGATTCAGTATCATACTCACAGTCTCCTGTCAATCAATGCTGTCAATGTTCAGTCACTCACATTTAACATTTCAGACTACATTGTCGGCTTCATTCACACACCCTCTCACCTTGAATTCCTGTAGATTTTTTTTTGTACCGGGGGAATGGCAGGAAAAAGAGTCTGCATGACGCCAAGGAGCAAAGATTCAGCTCTTTGTGTTAACACATGCAGCCCACCAGGACAATATTAAGAAACTTTCAGGAGTGCTGTGCATGTGCACAAAGGGCTGAAGAAAGTCAACTGCTGTTTGTTGCATAAAGACACACACCAGAGCTGTCCCCTCAGCAACTCATGTTGCACAGATAAACCATCTCTTCCTCAGGGAGAACTCCAGCACAGTACAGCTTGTGAGGATCCCCACACTTTGTCCTTCACACTTCCTAAAGCCTGGTCTTGCTGTGACAGAGACTTACAGTAGCTACCATTGAAGACTCTGAGGAAATGTCCTCAGTAGTGGTTAAGACAATTAGAGGCTTGGATGTAAAATTCCAGTTTTATCATACATCGTACATCAGGTCCACACAGTGAACACAGATATAAAGGACTTAGTATTTCTTTATCGGATTGTTTCTCTTTCAGCACAGAGAAGGCTTTCAACAACTGACCAAGCTACAAAGTAAAAAAAAAAAAAGGTTGTTTTCTAGTAATTTCGATAAGAAAGTTGTTTGTTGGATCCCTGGAAGTAATTTCATAATCTCAGGACTTTTCTTAGAATTTAATTCCCCTGTTTTATTTCAAGAAGAAATAAATAAAATATGTGTCTAACTTTTGTCTTATTACGTAAGTGAGTCATACTTCTTCCATCATTGAGCATGTTCTGGTTGGTAGTCGAAGGCAGATTCTGTAGAGAGATTCCTTTCTTGCCTTATCTCTATTTTTCTTTGGAACAGTTCTTAGATAATGACGATCCAAGATAATTCAATGTGTTCCTTCTTCTTCTAAGTCACGGTTTGACTCTGTTTACAGGACGATTTTCTCGGTTTACACACGTTAGATGGTTTCATTCCAGTACAACCTGCACTGGGGGTCGTCATGATGGTGGTCTGCTCCACAAAGTGCAGGAGACACAAAGGAGAGAAATTGCATTAATATTTGAAATAATGAAGCCGTGTGGTCATTAAGCTGGTCTCCTGTGCTTCCATAGCAATACATTAAGCCAAGACAAGCGTCATGTATTTTACATGGTCCTGTCAACGCTGAAGATGGATCCTGCTGCATAATGGTGTCCTTTAGAAGGTACCGTAGGTATAAAGAAAGAAAGACACAAAGAGAGGGGTAGAGAGAGAGAGAGAGGAGAGATATAAAGGAGATAGAGTGTGTGTGTGTGTGTGTGTGTGTGTGTGTGTGTGTGTGTGTAGCAGACACCAGACTGCTCCCTGTCCCCTGGTCACACCACTGACCTGCTGTGCCTTCTAAAGCCTCCAGTTTGCCGTCTAAGGAAGCTCATGCTGGTATACAGGCATGTCCTGTCTTAACTCACCTAAACACACAAACACATCACACATATGCTCACACTGGTTGCCCTACATCACCTTTCGCCTCAGTGGAGATTTTGGCCCAAATCCCTCACAGCACATGTCTGAGCCACTGATGACCTCAGATTCTTGACCATTTCATCCGTGTGTGTGTGTGTGTGTGTGTGTGTGTGTGTGTGTGTGTGTGTGTGTGTGTGTGTGTGCCTGATAAAGCTAGATGAGGCGGTACAGTGACGTCCAGCCGGTAATCGGTAATTAGGCCTCAGGGTTCAGAGCCCTTGAACTATTTTCACTGATCAGGTTATGGAACACGTCCATATTTTTAACTCTTGGCCTAATTCATGCATGTTTTCAAGTAGATAGAAAGATGCCACATGTTTTGGAAAATTCCCTTACTGAGCCTGAGGAGACAAGAAAAAGGTCTATAATTCCTCCTTTTTCAACCAAACACAGTAGTTACATCGCCCTCAGTGATACATTCTGTCATTGAATTGCTGATGTACCACTAACTCAATTGGCTAGAGGTCGTGGGTTTGCAAATCCCTTCCAAAAGCCATTGTCTGTGAAATCAGTTTATCGTTGTCCACTAACACAGGTTGTGGTTAAAACACAAATCAACTTAATCCAGAAATGTTGTGCGACTTTTCTGAACCTGAGCCCGTCTGAAGTAGACTGAGATGAGTTGAAAACTGTCCTGTAGTCTAATGAATGGGTTTCAGGCATGTATTTTTACTTATATGATGTACTGATACTGTATATTGGATCAGACAGTTGTAGTCAACCTTTTTGTTCGGTCCAACTTCAGATGTACAGTATCACTCCCTTACACTAAATGGCACAATACGCTTAATTGCACCATTTGTATATCTTATATATGCTCTTGTGATGTATTGTGTTTTCATTGTAATGCTCTGCTTTGACCTGCCATGGACTACGGATGAAAATTAGCCTTATGGCTAACTTTGGCATATTTACATGGAATGCATGCTGAAATGTTCATTAATATACACTGTACCTTTATATGAATAATAATTACAAAAAATTGAGATTCTTTTTGGAAATCATGGACACTGTCTGAGAGGGACGACCCAGCTTATTGTTAGGGCACATTTCAAAAGCCTGTAGGCATGGTGATACATAAGTACTTGGCACAGAAAGCTTACACATCTGGGATAGCATCAATAATGCTGAACAATATATACAGGTTTTGGAGGAACACATGCTGCCATCAAGTCAACACTTTTTCAGGGAGCACCTTGAATATTTCAACGATACACTGCCAAACCACATTCTGGACGCATTGGTTACGGACTCCCCCGAGTAGAGGTATGAACTAACACAATAACCGGCCCTAACATGAAGAGTGAACCTTAGAAAAGATTGAAAGGAAGGGACTGGTTCTCATGTATTGAAACAGGAGACTGGGTCAGCTCACCTGCATGCCGGTTAGTCAGGTTGCTCTGGACGGCGTGACAGTGAGTGGCGGGCCTAAGCTTTGTCTGTGAGTTCAAGTGGGTTAGATTTTAAAAGTTGTGGACTGATTCTCCAAAGTTCATGGGGTATCAATCGGTGGTTGAGTCTTGTCGTGGTTCTCCCAGTCGGCGATCTCATCACATCACAGTCACAGCCCATCACATCTATCTTGTGTCGTCATTTTAAAGGAGACCAAGCACCTTCTTTATGCGCCCCTCAGAAAAGGTGCTTTAAAGTATCTGACAAACCAGTGACAGGACCACACCCATTCCTTATATTCTACATAAGAACCAGTTCAAGTCAATAGAAAAGAAAGGAAAAGAAGAGGAGGCTTAAAGCACTTATATCTCCTAATACATTAAAACAGCATGGCTCTGTAGTAGAAGAGTCTGGGTGCTAAACTGGCCTGTCTGCAGTGCCAACTTGTCATACATTGAAACGTTTTGCACATAAGTAAACAGCAATTATGATAAAGGGTACGCCAAACTGTCGCGTCCTAGATCCAGCAATGGAGCATTTAACCATTGAACAGTACCAGTCTAAAGCTAAATCCCTTAGCATTTTGTGCAGCAGCAGAAGTTTAGAAACAATAAAGCATTTTCCTAATCAATCATAAATCTATTTTGCAAAAGGAACCTACAGGGCTTCATGGGTAATACAGTCCTCATGAGAAACTTTTCCCCCTTTAGAAGTTGTCAGAAGATGTTTTTTATTTGTATTTCTATTCAACAATGAACTTTTTCCCTTCTTGTCCTCAGCGTCCAGTACCCTTGCCCAGGTCTGACAAGGTTATGTCAGGCAAGGGGCTCAAAGGAGCTATTGATTTCCCCTCCTCCCTGCTGCTTGTTTGCAGCATGGGAAGGGATCACACTCACAAACACACAGCCAATAACTCACTGTTTTTCTGTTTGAAAGAAAAGTATTTAAGCACATATCTTGAAGTTTTTCCACGTGAATATAGAGTGGTGTTTAGTACTACACAACACTAACACATAAAACACATTAAGAAAAACTGCTGTACATAAAGTGCTAATTCTGATGCGCCGCCCCTCTTCCTTTAAGATTTAAAGCTGCAGACTTGCCTGAGGTGATGAAACTGGCATTTGAATGAGGAAATCAGGCAATAAATCAGATTGGAGCTCCATTTGTTTTTTAGGTGGTGTTGACATTTGTGTGGTGAAAATCTGTTACCTGCTCAGATTTATGCCTTTTATTTTTGGATATGTAAATATCAGTTGAGAATGTGCTTCCCCGAATCTGTCCTGAGGCAACATCAAATATAGTAAACAACAGACTACAAAACACCATGAAACTTTCAGAACATCATTTTTCCTGGGTTTTGACAAATTGGCAAAGAGGATGAAATATGGCAACGTTTTTACATTATTGAAAATATCGTCTAAACTGAAGTTTGAATTAATAATTATTCTTTACGAGAGGTTTGTCTCTAACACTTTATTTGTCTGAATAAGTCCTGAGAGAATGCATATTTATGTCATGCCTGTTTGTAATCACTTGATAGTGTGCAGTACTTCTATGTAGAGACTGAATACAGCTCAAATCTGCAAAAGCAGTTCAAATCTGGTCAGCTACATTTTCGTTATCTTCAGCTCCACAGCTCAGTCTGAATAAAAGTACAGCTCACAAACTCCCCAGTTAGAATAAATGGACTCAAATCAGTCAAAGTTACAAATGTGTAGTTTAAATGTATGCTGAAAATATGTTGTTGGCTCTGAAAAATCCCATATTTATTCAACCCAAAGTGTAGAGACAATATATTTCTGTTTTGGTAATTGAACACTCCCCCTAATTTCACCCCTCTCCCCAAACTTGGCCTGTTTCCATAAGAAAGGGCTTTGCTAATGTGATTGCTGTGGTCATGGGTCTGCACTGATCTTCTTTTTACGAGGGAAAATGAGGTCTGATTGTTGGAGGCGCGTCTTGTGTCGAGGTCCCACAGCTAGATAGACAAGAGCGGCCGGCCGACAGTGGTGAATGAGTGGCAGTGTGCCAAAGCCAATAAGAAGCAGCAGTGGGAGCCAGGGGGAGGGGAGACACTCATGTATTATTCATATTTATTCGAATAATCCCCAGACAGAGGAGTTTGATGGGCTGTGTGAGTACTTACGTGTGTGTGATGGTAGTTTGAGGTAGAATATAAATTAAAGATGGATATATTAAAGAATTATATGAAAATTGGATTATCTGTGGGCGTAAATCTTATTTTCTATTACAAAGAGAACTACCTGGAATTATGAGTTTATTCTGCACAGTAGTTCAACCAGATTCAATTTTACCTCCTTATAAATCTAGGGTCAGCAGTTCATGGTATCTGAATGTGTGGGTTAAAAACACACTTACATGAGCATTGTATGCTTTAATGTTTAGATTAAAGATGGATCTCTGTGTCTGAAAAACAGTTATTTCTTTCAACCTATGAAATACAAAGGACATGAATGAGTATTTATGCATCCCTTTCCCCATACAGTATATTTACATTTGTGAAATACAGTGTTTTTGATCCATACGATCCAAACCTCTGATGGTTCCCACATAAAACAGTAGCACACTGTTTGTTTGTTTATCTGCTGGTGTCAGTTTCTCTCCAGCAGCTGGTTACTATGAAACAATCGACCTATCGAAACTTTGCAGATAAACTGTGTTTAGACCAGAATCAAAGCAAATTTGTGCCTGAGTTTGAACACAATTAGTTATTTGTGTTCATGTTCACAGGTTACTAATGCTTGAGCCATGAGAGATTTGTTGTCAAACCAAAACCTTTAAAGTTCAGGTCAATACCATCATGCAGAGCTGCAGCTTCTCTTTTGTTAAATGAAGTTCAGATTGATCATTTTTGCTACAATGACAGGAGAACGTTTAAAACATCTATGATGATCATCATGCAAATCTCTTTCTTAACTGAAATGACCTCTTACCCTGCGAGATGATTGGCTCTTCAATGCTGTCTTCTTCTTCTGTATAATGTTGGGTGGCAACTAGCGTTTAAGCATAGGCTGCATAAATAATGGACGTAGTATCTGTGATGTCACCCATCTGTTTCTGAAGCACTGTTTTGGAGCTGATCGTCGGCGGGAGCCATATTTGAAATGCTGAACTCAACCTAACTTCTGTCAAGCGAGTGTGAGGTAAAGAGGCGGGCTTTGAGCCTCCTCGCCAACAGCTACAGTGTTCCTGCCTTTCAATCAAGTCAGTCATGTCCTTATTTGGGCATAACTCGTAATCTTAATATCTTCTGAACTGTAGCGTTATAAAAAAATTCACCCCAGTACAACGTGTGCCGACAGAGAATTTAGCTACAGGTTGTGTAATTACAGTTTTAAATATATCACATTTTTATCAAAAATGTGGTATATTTATATTGAGAAAAATTATATCATGCTAATTATTGTTATAGTTTCACCGCCCAGCCCAATGTCATGGTTGAGCATGTTTTTTCTAAAGTAATTTTTTGGCATTTAATTGGCATTTATGAGATTGGACAGCTGAACACAGATAGGAAATGTGAGGAGTAGAGCGTGGGTGAGGACATGCAACGAAGGGTCCTGGTCCAGAGTCCAAAGACGGCTGTGACCAGGAGCATAGCTTCTGCACAAGGGGCACACGCTTAAACACTAGCTTCATTTGCGCGTCAAAATCGTGAGTGCCCAAGATGCAAATTTTCATGAGAGGGGAGGTGCTCTCTTCAAACGCCACACCAGTCTGTCGTCATCAAGCACAGTTGAGTTCGATAACATTGAATAGGGATGCAAGTTGTGCTAAAGGGGGCGGTGCTAACTTCCTCATATACAACCGTTAGCTGGAATCTAGTGACAGAAAAAGGTTTTCACAATTTACCAGATAATCTGACCTCCTCACTCACTTTCCTCACAGTGAGCTCCTGTTTATTCCTGTTCTTATAAAAAGTAGGGGATGTCAGAGTTCGGGGAAGTCGTGCAGAGATATAATCAATGTGTTTGATATATTTCAGATGAATGAATTTCCTCCACTCCGCATGTCACATCCCTTCACGATTCGCTGGAGTTCAGATAATTCAACAACAAATAATTTTGCGCCTATAATTTGTGTCTTTCAAGCTGCCCATTGAGAACTTGCATCTACTAGTGTCTTTACATTGACTTTACACATAATTTATTCGTGGGAATTCATTCATTCCTGTTTGGTGTGAACTCCTCTTAAGCCCTTCATGAACACTGCTGGTTTGGGTGTTGGCCTGTTTACATCCACACAAGCATGCTCAGTGTTAGTGTTGATGAGAGAAGTCCTAACATGTTTTTTTTGGCTGGAGCTGCACTAATGCTCCCTCCACCTGTCTCTATAACAAGAAGGAATGACGTTTTAGACAATTAAGAGGAAGAGTTGTTTTTAATATTACCTCTTATTTTTCCCTAACTATAATGCCATCTCCTGCAGATCTTAAATAAGCTCTGTTTCCATGCTCTTTATATTACCATGGCTACATAAGTTTTTCATCTGACCTGCCTCTTATGGTTTGAAGTGTCTTCTATTGTGCTTAATAGCAAAGACAACACCACTCATAGGTACCTATACCTCTCTGTATATGACGACAGTGCCAACGTCATGTACCTTTATTCTTCACCATGATCAAGGCTCATTATAGAGCATGTTGACAGGATGAAGTCCTTTATTTTAAACATGGGAGTCAAAGGATCTTTTATTCCACGAGCAGGCTTTGAGTCTGACATGCATCTATGTGTGTAGGTGTATATCACGATGCATCAGTGTCTACATGTGTGTTATTGCCAGTGTCCACTACAGGAAATAAACACACATAAGTGTGGGTTAAATGAACAGACTTTAAACTCACTGACTTCTTGTTGTATCTGGTACTTTGTATCTGTACTGTGAGATATGGCACCTTGAACTTGTAACACCAATCTGTGCTGCTCAAACACTGGAAAATGAAACAAACACATATCTTTTATTTCTCAGATATCACTGTCCACAATCGGAGCCCCTGATTGCAGGAAGTACACCCAACCAGTCACAGTCTATATAGAGTGGCAGCTGTCCTTTAACTGTGCTCAGATTACAAGTGAAGCTAAGTTTGGCCTCACTGGCACCTTATGATCTCTCTAAAGTGGATACTTGCACTAACTTTGGGGTAATCCAGTTATTCCCAAACCGAAGGGCACGACCCCTCGGGAGGTGGAGTTATGACAGAGGGTAAGAAGCAAGGCTTAATAACAACAATGCACACAGTTGTGCACGGCTGGATAAGTCAAGTCAAGTCAAGTCAAGTCAAGTCAAGTCAACTTTATTTATATAGCACATTTAAAACAACCAGTGTTGGCCAAAGTTGTTTTGTCTTTAATGTACTCATTTAATTTTAATGTCCCTTTGTCATGGATGTCTATACTGTACATTTTGTTGCAATTGGTGTGCATTACTCTCTTCTTCTAAATCATTTTTTGTAGTATATTCAGTCATAACATATTTGATTTTTATTTTTCACGCGCTGTAAAGCACTTTGAATTGCATTTTTTTTTTTCATGAAAGGGGCCTTACAAATACATTTTGATTGATGGATTGAATCATAGGCAAACATTACAATTTGGAGGTTGTATATTTGCAGCGTCACTTCTCCTTTATAAAAGCGGCAGGTTGGTTTTTCAGTTTGATGTCACACTGATGGTGCAGTTGCAGACCGTGTCCCAAATATAGAATTGCACTCATATAGCACTTTTCTCATCTTTCTGATCACTAAAAGCGCTTTTGCACTACTAGTCACATTCACCCATACACAGCTATTTCACTTACTGATGGTAGAGGCTGCAAATAGTGTTAAAGATACAGGGAATAGGTAGCAAAGGACGTGTTTTATAGTGGGTTTTAGTGTATATGGTTGGATGTTTTCTTGTTGGAGTGTAAAGTCTGGACACCACTGGGTAAATCCAACTGTTTGGGTTATTTCTAAGACTTTGGGACTGTATCCGGATTCACTTGTCTTCTGCTTTCAGCCCAACTTCATATTGACCTGTGCCACATTTGATAATCTGTTGGCTTGGTCGAGTTTCACTGTTTTCAGAAGTCCCTCCAATCAGGAAAGACTTCTTACTTACAAGTGAATAATAATTTATTTTACAAGATTTAGAGAATTATGTTATTGTGCATTGTCTCCAGCAATTAAACCCCGTTGTGTCTTCATATTTGCAAAGGGCCGATGAGGCCGCCTGCAGAATAAGATTACCCTGATGGAGCCTCTGGAGGTGGTGGTGCTGGTAAAAGAAGGATGCAGGATATGATGAGGGATGGACATCTGATGAACTAAACCCAGACACTGATGAGGAGTGGAGGTGACAGGGATAGAGGAAGGTCAGGGTGACCCACACTGAAACTGAAGGAGCAGAGAGGAGGATGGATTTAAAGTTTGGCAGCAGCAGGAAAACCTGGTAAGTGAATACATTTTAGAGTAAATGCCCGTGATCAGGTGAGGTTGAATTAAAATAGCAGGTTGATTAATCCCAAACCCCTTTCCTTCATGAACAAGTGTTTCCACAGGAGCAACACTGCGTCCTTTTTTCAATAAACAAGCATGACACTGATGAAACTGATGTCACCATGTTAAGTCCCATCAAACCTTCTATCAGTTTGGAGCCAAGGAAACAGACAATGCATCACTGTCCAAGTGTCTCCCCATCCAGTCTGCATGTCTGCATGCTCTTGGCAGGACTCTCTTTCCTTAAAATGAGCTGGGGGAGGGCCAGCTCAGCACCCTCCCTCTCCCTTTCTTTCTCTATGTGAAACGCCTCGAGCATCTACGGTGCTGAACTGTCTCTAATCGATTTGTCTGTGAAGGCAGAGCGTCACACTTAGAGTACCACAATGCAATTCTCCCTCTCTCTTAGTGACACTGCGCCCCCACCCCGAACACCTAAGGGAGTCTGAGTGACGCCGAGAGACTCTTCTGCTGGGATAAAGACTCTTCAATACATCACCACTACCAACAACAACAATAACAGCAACAACAACAGTGTAACACTGATACCAGTACTTACAAAAACCACAGAAGGAGCTGTTGTTACTGTAGTTACTAAAAGAAGGTTTCTACAAATACAGGGGCTACCAGAGTAACACCAAGAAAATAACCATGCATGGGGCGGGTGTGGGGGGTGTATACATCTGAGAGGGGTTGAATCAGATCGCACAGGGATTTAGTTTCATCTCTCAAAAGTGGATTTAGTGAGCCTGAAATCTCCAGAGAACCGCAGATATACTCAGCCAGAGAATTTTAGCTGTTCGCCTCTGAAGACGCTTCCTCCTCTCAGATCGGTCCGTGTTAAATACATGTTACAAACTGTTGTATGACAACACATTACATTAAATAACAGAGTTAAACATGTCTCTTCAACTCTGGAGCAGTGAGATGGTCATACTTTGCAAAAATATATGTTTTTTGTTTTATTCCAGTGGAGGAAATGAGAGGAATTTAGATACACTACTACTATTCGTCTCATCACTATCATCTCTTCTCTCTCTCTTTCCAGCCCCAACTTGGTCTCAGCATATGTCTGTCCAGCATGAGTCCGGTCCTGCTCGAGGTTTCTGCCTGTTAAAAGAATTTAAGGACAAAGTGCTCTGCTCATGGTGGATTAAGATGAGATCAGACTGAGTCCTGTCAGTAAGAGGGGACTGGATCTTATCCTGTCTTGATGTTGGGTCTTTGTTAATAATAGAACATACAGTACGGTCTAGACCTACTCTGTTTGTAAAAAGTCTTGAGATAACATTTGTTGTGATTTGGAGCTATACAAATAAAGCTTGATTGATGATTGATACAGAACAGATATTTTAAATCCGACCAATAACACTTCTTCCAAAGTAGATTTACACACTGCAAAACTCAAACCTCAGCGTACACGGAGTGCATTTGTGTAATTTATTGTCAAAGTGTTTCATCACATTCTGCACAAACTATATCAACCTGACAAGTCCTGATATAAGTCTTATTTCAAGATGTTATGGGATAAAAAATGAAACATTTACAATTCTATGAGTGAAATGGTTAAAGAAAGTAAAAAGTATTTTATCTTGTTTGCATTGACATTTTTTTTTAACTTATTACCATCAAACACCTTAAAAAAAGATTTCCACCTGCACTCAGATGAAGTGTGCTGACTCATTTTGATTGGTCATGACAGTGAGTGAATTTTACACTGTATGCTTTTTTTTAAATTATTGCATTATGAAGAATGTATCAATTTTCAAAGGTTGATGGAAGAGCTGTTATCTTTGAATATGAATGGCAAGCTATAAACATAAGACAAAGAATACTTCCTTTGACAAATGTTGACTTTTTTGTTTTTTTTAATATCTTTTAAAGTATTATAATTCTGTATTTATATCTATATTTTTTGTTATTTATTTTCGTATTTATGTTTATATACATGCTGCTCATTGTTTGTCAGACACTTTCATATGTGCTGCTACCTCTTGGAAAAGAGGTTTTAAATCTCAACAAGTCTCTCCATGTGTAATAAAGTTGTAATGCATTCATTTATTTTTCAAAGAAATAAAATATACAAGTAAAACTTTGCAGTATGTACATTTCTACTTGTGTATTTGGCAACTACCATGAGATACCTTAAGAAACCTTATACCCACAATGAGGAGGTAGACCATGCATTTAGATGTGTCATGTTAACACTTTTTGAGCAGACTTTATGTTGAACTATCAGTTTGTTTATACTTTCAATTGAAATGTCAAGAAGAAACAACAAACAAACAAACAAATGTTGTTTGTGACATGTTTGTCAGCATGTGTTGAGGGTCAGTGAGTAATTACCTCAGTGAGCTCTGTACCAGCTTTTAAACAGAGTGTTACCTCAACACACTGCTGCTAATCTATGTTGGCACCACGCTGAGGTACACAAAGACAACACTGACCTGCTGTGTACAGCCTGACCTGGCATCTGTATGCTTCTGTTTGTGACCACCCACTGTGTGTGCGTGTGTGTTTGTGTGTGTGTGCGTGGGATGAGGGTGTGTGGTTGTTTGTGTGGAAATGTGCGTGTGCAGTGGGCAGTATCTCCTGTTTCACAGCAAGGTCACAGACAGATGGAACGGACAAACACACACACACACGACAGACAGGTTGTGATATTATTGCAGCAATTAAGGAACATATGGACGGACCAGAAGATGACCCGTCTCAAACATGAGCAATGAGGAGCAGGAACACAGTCTTCAACGTTCAGTCCTGCGTCTCACACGTTTCCCGTTAACTCTGTTCATGGAGCAGTTGAGCCGGGCTCAAATAGAAACGTGGGTTCCCGGCAGAGTCGCTGATCAAAGCCCAACTTTAGCTCGGTGTGTGGCGCTCATAACAAAATGGGGATCATCACTCTTAGAGTGGAAGCTCTGTGGCTGGTGGACATGCAGGAAATCCATAGGCCACATGAGTCATTTTATAAGGAAACATATAACATGACACTGCTCTGTTGAAATAATATAAAAAAAAGAACCATCTTCCTCGTCTCTTCCTTATAAGAGACATCTGCTCTTACAAAGCACATTTCTAGATCAATTTTCTGGTGAATCTTGTGTTCATTTGCTTTCATTAAAATTTCTATAAACTTTAAAACTCAAGGTGCTTAACCCATGCATTTCAAAAAACAGTTTGCCTTTTAAAAATGATTAAAATAATTTAAAACAGGCAAAATTTCAAAAGGAAATAAAAACACAATTGTTTATTGCTGATTTTTTTTTAACATGAAAGGGTGGCTGCTGATTCTTTTAGAGCTAACAGTGTGTGTTCAGTAAGGACATGTAGTCTGCTAAATGCAAGTTGCACCGTGTTCCCTTTTTTTTTAGAGAATCTTAAAAAGAGGGCAGCGCTTTATTTACTGTCTCTTGAAAACCAATGAAGCACTCGTGTAGACTAAGCAGCATCCTCCAGTCTTAAAATATGAAGCCAATGCGGAAGTGTTAAAATCTGCAGTTCATCGAGTGTCCACTTGAGGCTAGATGCAGAAACACCGGAAACCACATACACACCCATTCAAAAAAAAAAGCTCTTTACAGCAGGAATAAACATTTTTACAGCCTGGTACAAAAAAACATTTCTCTATCAGCACATACTATATAGCAGGTTAATTATTTTGTAATTCATTATATTTGAATATAATAAAGTTAAAAGTTTTGCCTAAATAAAGACATGGCTGACTTGACTGACAGACGGGAACACTGTAGCTGTCGGCTAGGAGGCTTAAAGCCCGCCTCTGTACCTCACACTAGCTCAACAGAAGTTCGATTGATTTCAGCATTTACAATATGGCATCCGCCCGACAATCAGCTTCAAAGCAATGCTTCAGATACAGATGGGTTACGTCACAGATACTACATCCATTTATCATACAGTCTATGGTGAAGACATGTCATATCAATATCTTCCTCTATTGGAAATCGAGGGGGTAGATTGCGTAGTAGCTTTTAACTTTATGACAAAGCTATAAACTTTTTTAACGCATGTCTGCAATCTTTTGGTGCACGTTCTTTGTTGAATTTTACCAGATGTGCACGTCTTCTTGTTTTTATAGATTTCTGGTAGGCTGTACGTTGTGGGGTGTGATGCTGCCCCTAGAAGTAAGACGGATGTAATGCAGCGACTCAGTGTTGTCAATCATAAAAGGTCTTTAGACTGGTCATTTGACAAACCTTGGATCGAACACACTTAAGTGTAATACTACTCAAGATAGGTTTAAAGGTGACATATCATGCAAAATGGACTTTTTAATGGTTCTCTACCTGAAATATGTGTCCCTGGTATGTCTACAAACCCCCCGAGAATGAAAAAAATCCATTCTGCCCGTTTTGATTTCTCCACCTTTCTGTAAATGTGTGTGAAACGAGCCGTTTCAGACTTCCGTGTTTTTGTTACGTAACAACAATATCCGGTCTGTCACGGAGTCAGAGCTCGGAGCTTGTTCAGCCCATAGACTGTATAAAATAAAACTGAATCCCTCCCCCGTTTTTCATTACCTGCACAAATGTGTGCCAACAAGGAGCTTAGGAGGGAGGCATGCTAGTTGTAGGCTGTCTTAATAAACACAAAGGTCGGTTTTACTCCCCACGTCTGCAGATTTGAAGATCTAATGGATGATTTTTATTTGTCATGGATAAGTGCTAGCGCTAGTTAGCATAGCCACATAGCTACATGTTCGTAGCTGTGTACCAAGACACACGTCGACATACTGATAAATAAAACAACAAGAAACACTAAATCTGTGACCAATCCTTCAGAAAGGTCCTGCTACAGGCGCCTCTCCGTCAGGATCAGATTCTGGATCAGATTCAGAGGGTTGAAGTAACGCTATCTGTGAGCAGCCGTGTATATTCAGCCAACATGTAAACATTAGATCAACGTGCTGGAGAGCCGAGGGCACATTCACTTCCTGAGGGGGCGTGGTCAGAGAGAAAACAGAGTGTTCTGAGGAGGGTTGAAGAAGAGGGTTCTTCAGGCATGCCAAAATCTGATTTCAAAGTGTTTTTTTGAGCATAAACTTTAAAGACATGTTTTGGGGACCTCTTAGACCAATATATATTGATGAAAAAAGCGTGATATGTTCCCTTTAAACTGGAGTCGAAGCCCAGCAGAATTCATGCAGGTCTTAAGAATAATTTTGATGTACACACCACATCCATATTTTAGAACTTGACATTAAGGATGTATAGAACCTGCAGACTTTCTGGTGAGTGGGTGTTAAATACACTTTAAAAAGTACTTTCAAGTGTATGTTTATGGTAGATACATGTAGACAGTGCCCTGACATACGGTACCACAAAAAACATTTTTTTAGTGCTTGTTTTGAACTTTTTAGCAAGGTACGTGAAACTTTGCAGCAATGAGCCATGTGCATCACAAAGCGTAAAGACATAACTTACTTTAAAACTGCACATTAGGATCAGTCCCTTGTTTTTTTACTGTAAACTCTCACCTTTCTTACAGTATGACACATGTTAGAGATAAGACTTTGTTATAGCAAAGGAGGAAAGAAGGATAAGAGACAGAGAGGGACACTGAAGACAATCTAAAGAAAGAGTCAGTGACAATTAGAAAAAACCCTGGACACAGAGCAACATAAACGAGGGATGAGGTGAAAGATAGACAGAAGAAAAGGAGGATGGGGGTAGAGTGAGCAGGAGAGACAGGGAGCCTTTAATTGCTTGGAGGGAGCATGACAATTGAGAGGAGAGTAGAGGGAGGAAAATCTCCAGCAGTATTGATCAGTCCGGCTCTTCCATTTCAGTCGCCTCCAACCCCCTCCTGCGTCTCCCCCTTCACCCAATTTGCACCCGTAATTTAGATTGCAGTGTGTTTGTGTGTGCGTGCATAAGTGTGTACGTTGAGGTCATTTTGCACAGGGTTTGTCCTTCACTGTGTGCCTACATCTCTTTTGTATTCATTTACTTGTTAATGCGCCTGTCTGTCACGTGTCAATGCAGAGGAACCTGATGTATCACCAGAAATACCGCAGTAAACAGACCGGACACTTACTTTGTGTCTCTGTGTGGATCCGTGTGTTTCCATCAGACTTTTTATGTATCGGGAAAGAAATATGGTGATGTGATGAGTTAGAGTATGTGTGTGAAACTAGACGTTTGTGTGTGTTTTAAGGTGTTGGGGTGAAGTCTGTACTGTAGTGTGTTATCTGAGTGTAGCAGGTGACGGGCATGGTGGTGGTGTTGGTGTTGGTGGGGGGTATCCTTCCTGATCGATCTCCTCTCTCCCTTTAGAGTGACCCTGCACCTCCTCCTGCGCCTCGGTCTGGGCCTAATGAGACACTGCTCATCACAGGACCAACACATTCACCCACAGACACACACACACACCTGACCTCTGTCCAAAAATAAACAAACAGAAACCTATGTAAATATTTGTGTATTTAAAAAAAGTAGAAAACATATTTTTGTTTATTTATGCATGTCCAAACAGAGACGTTTAATCTTCAGACATTAAGAGCTGGAAATATGGAATCTATACACACTGATTCTCAGTCTATCCTGGGAGGTCAGAGTCAAGGCTATGACCTTTGACCCCTGTCTCAGTGCCAGACTGAATCAATTCCTAACCAGACAGCCCCCTCCCCTCCCCTCCACCCAACCATTCCCTTAACACAATGACCAGAGCCCTGCTGGTTCTGCAGACAATAGGAGGGACCACCAGAACCTTAAAAGACTCTGCGTGTGTGTGTGTGTGTGTGTGTGTGTGTGTGTGTGTGTGTGTGTGTGTGACAGAGTGGGAAAAGGTGTAGTCTTTTAGAGACACACTTAAACCCACCAGACCAGTAGAGTGCACTGTTATTGTTAAACACATCATCTATGAAGTGATGTTTGGAGGGATTTAAGTTTCCTTTTCAACACTGATTATGGATTTCATTAGTCTCATGGTATTTTTTAACAAAGTGAGCGACGTGATGGAGGAGAGAAAGCGGGTTAGGCTGCTTATACGTAGAAACCAACCCTATCATCGTAGTAGATGAGTTTATGAAATAATATCCACATTCATGCTCCCAAGAGGATGGACTCTCTCCAGTTGTAAATGTCATGATTATTGGGAGCATCCTTCTTATAAAAGCCAACATTGTAGAGGAAAATGTGCACAGGCTAATTGGAGCATTGATAAGGAATTTGCTGAGCACTTTCACGATCCCATCGGGATGAATTCTTTAAATTTTAATGACACTGTGACCTTTTCTCTGGTGCTACACAACCCAGGGGTGTTGATTTAAGAAAAAGACTAATTAGTCAGGGCCTCACATTATCTTGAATAACCTGTTTGTACTGTCCAGCCTTTGTGTTGTACTACAAATACAGAAGCAAGAGATTAAATCTGAACATTTCACAAATCAGCCGGTAGTTTTAGTCGCGCTTGCAACACGGTGCATAAATGTCAGTGTCTGCCGGTTGGTCAGTTAGTCCACCTCTTTGTTTCACAACTGTCTGACTGATTCTTTTGAATTATCATCAACGGAGAACATAAAAAACTGCTGACTTGATGGTCCATTTAGTTGTTTTTGAAACCACCATGAGGGTGATATCTGTGAATAAGGCTGAAGTGTATCTGCAACAGCTGTATCAATCGCAAAGGAACATGTTAAGGGTTGGAAGTAATGCCTTAAGTGGCAAAAAACAAAAAATAAAATAAGAATACATAAGTGCCGGTAGTCTCCTTATTCACTTGTTGGCATTGGCGATGATGATGTTTTGACGCCTACATAAAAAGAGTATTGAACTTGACTCATAAACCTTGCATGACAGAAACCTTATTACGTTTTATTCATTGAAAGGGGCATCCAAAGGGCACTGTGTCATGATTTATCTTCTTGCAGCTGCAAGAGCAATTTATCATGCATTTTCCACTGAAAGGGAATTTCCCAATGCATCAAAAGGGCTTTTCCAAGTCCTTTTTTTCAGACATGAGGGCAAGGGGCGGCTGGTATGTATATCTTTCCGCCAGTGTCCCAGAGCTGTGTCCAGTTTTGCTTTTGGTGTCCTCTTTGTGCCCTATGAACCAGGCTAACATTGCTATCCTCATCTTTTACTCAGATCTTCTTCACTTATCTAACACTGCTTTGTTGATTTGACGTTACTCTCTGACAAAGACATGTGAGCATCATGTGACGCCTGCGAAAGGAAGTCCTGGTAAGCCATATAGGGTTCAATTTAGAAGTGGAGGTTCTACATAACGAAGCTTACTGGCCCACTGAAAGCGCTGGTTGCAAGTAAGTTACTTCCTGAAGCCAAGCAGTACAAGAGTCTTCCACTTTGCTTGGGAGCAGGGATAAAAGTTATAGTGGGAATGTTCGACTGATCGGTGCAGAGTCAGGAGAAAGGCCAGCGTAGTCTTGTATTTGTGGGTTGAAGAAAGAGCTGATCTTGAAGGGAAAGCTTTTGAATGACTGGTGGTTCTGAGCCTCACCTTTGAAAGTCAAGAAAGGGCACCAATTTGGTCTAATGGCTAAATCGAAGCGGTTGGCCCAGGTTCGATTCCGGTCTGCAGCCCCCTCCCCGCATGTCATTCCCCAGCTCTCTCTCCCAGTTTCCAGCTTTGTCCACTGTCCTCCCCTGTCAAATAAAGGTGCAAACCCCCCCATAAATTATAACTTTTATAATTTAACAATAAAAAATGAAAATGCAAAAGCAAGTAACCTGGTTGACTCTGGCCTCTAGACATATAAGGAGCACCTTCATCAAAGGCAGGTCAGCTGAGGTTGTTAGGGCATCTAAGTAAGATGCCTCCTGGATGCTTTCCTTGGAGATTTTCTTGTCTCCTTAAACTAGTCGAAGGCCCTGGGGTAGACCCAGAACTCGCTGGAGGGGCTATGTATCTGCTGTAGCCTGGGGACGTCCCAGGAGGAGCTGGAGAAAGATGCATCATCTAACTTTGCCTGCTGACTCCTTGCCAAAAGATGTTATGAAAAAAAAAAGTGGTTGGATGGATGAAAACCTTCAGAGTCAAGATGGTGAAATTGATAAACTCCATTAATGGTTACCGTCAGCATGCAAGCACTGTAACTGTGAATATGTGAGCATGGTGACATTGAAGTTTACTCCATTTTTTTTGCTGTACTTATAAACTGCCTGTTAAGAAACCAAAGCTTGACGTCAAATAGAGAAAAATTATAAAATGCACCTTGAAAGAAACATTTGATGACAACTTGTATGATTAAAACTGCTACTCATACATTCAATAACATTCTGTTGTATTGGTGGTGACTGTTACAAGAAGGCATACAGAAAAATGTTGGCATATTTTTTTTTATATTATTTAACCAAATTTATTGAGGTCAGTTAAACCAGTTGCTTGTCTCACACAATCTTACAGCAATAAAGTTAGCTTTCTGGTAAAAGTTATTTACCTGCATTGTATGGCGATGAAGCTTATGCATAATTCAGTACAGGTCAGTACAATAAAAAAACAAAAATTGCAGTGACTTGACCCAAACGTGTGAAATGTAAAATAGGAAAGCTTAACTGCTCTGGCTAAGTTAGCTACATTTCTCTGAGAGGTAGCTTCAGTGAAGTGAGGCCTATTTGAATGTGGAGCAGCTACTAGCTAAGCTCACTACATTTTACAAGTAGCCTGTGTAGGTACAAGAGCATATGACCTCAAACTTCTTATATTTAGTGAACTCACCATAAGTGCTGATAGTGTGCAAGACTCCACCACCCTCTCAGGAAGTCCAACCAGACAAATCCATGGTGGTGTGGGAGGATGTTACATAACTGAGCAGAGCACCTGCACTGAACACAGTCTCACCCTACCTTAAGAAGATGCTCAAGTATCTAAAATTATTTAATCTGTCTGGATTCTGGAAAGTTTCTCTTGGGAGTTTTAGCGTCCCATGGCCAATCTTAATGCTTTATCAAAGGCTTTCCACTCCCAGGCAGAGAGACATCTTGGGGAGACACAGAACCCTCTTGATTGTTTCCCTGTCTATTTTTAAAGTTGAAGCATGCCAACAGCGCGGCTCTAGAGATGTCAGCAACGACCCATTACTCAGGTTCATGATGATTTATCTCAACAGCTATTTTATCATTGGACATAAGACATGGTGTTGACATTCATGACCACAAGAGGATGTACCCTACTCATTTTGATATCTTTGACCCCTTCATCCACCCAGTACTGCTTTACTTATATTGATCTGTTGGACATATATGTTGCCCTAGTTCATTTATTATCTTATCCACCTACAACAATGGCACATTCCCTATACTTCTTAATTTTTTAATTTTTAATTTGGTATGTATAGATATGTATGTATGTATGTGTGAAAAAATGTGTGAAAGTATATATTGCTGCTGTGCAGTTATTGAGCTAACTTTGTTTCTACACCATTGCTCTCTGGCCTTTAAATTACCCGTTTTTTTAATTGAATTATGAAGTCGATGAGATTGTCATTTATGGTACATCCAGAAATATCTCTCCAACAAATATAGTGGATTGCAAATACACTTCAAACAGACGTACAAGTTTTCCAAAGGAAAGATCTTACCGACTGTTTCTGACTCTTTACTCTAAATCAAACAACTGTTCAGTTTTTGACTTCTTCAGCAAAACATGTTTTCATCTAATTTTAATGGATTACCAGATAATGCGACAAACATACATACTCCCTGGCTGATATATATATATATATATATATATATATATATATATATATATATATATATATATATATATATATATATATATATATATATATATATATATATATTTCAACGACATTGGTGTCTGTGCATGTTGTATAAAAGGTGCTCTTTGAAATAAAATTGACTTGCTTTTGTAACTTGTGGGATATTTACAGTATTTCCCTGTAAAGGCACACTGTATTTGTGTTATTTGGGCTTTAGATAGATAGATAGATAGTTAGATGGATATATAGATAGATAGATAGATAGATAGATAGATAGATAGATAGATAGATAGATAGATAGATAGATAGATAGATAGATAGATAGATAGATAGATAGATAGACAGATAGATAGATACTTTATTCATCCCCAACAGGGTTAATTTGGGTGTCCAGCAGCATACAGTTTGTGCCATACACAACCAAGCACTCTCAAAGTCAGGCAGTACAGAAAAAAACATTAACAAGGTAAAGTGAATAAAATCCGTTGAAAAGTCTTATCACAGCCAGGGTGAACGACCTCCTGAACCTCTCAGTCCCGCAGTGCATGGAGAGGCTGCTTTGCTGAGCGACCACAGTGTCATGCAGGGGGTGACTACTGTTACTGAGGATGGACTTCATCATGCTCCTCATTCTGCTCTCCACCAGTTCTCCCACAGAGTCCACTCCCCTCCCCATCACTGATACACACTTCCTGACCAGTTTGTTGAGCCGGTTCCCCTGTCTTGCAGTCATGCAGTTTCCCCAGCACACAACAGCAAACAACACAGCACTGGCAACAACTGACTGGTTTAATACAATTCACTGACTCAGGTAGCACATAGTGTGCCAGCTCAGTGTATAATGTGTAAAATAAATAAGATAAACTAATTGTTCAGAATCTGTTCGCCTGTTTCTGTCAAACAATAAAATGCATTGGCGATGCAGCTGGTACAGCATGAAGTCAGATTTCCTGTACTTTACAATGAAGTAAGCAGGCTTTCAACACGGTGCTTTTTATGTGCTGAGGACTACAAAGCGTGATTTATGCCAACAGAAAAAAAGCCCATTCCATATTGAGCACCTTTCAGCAGCCTCTTTAAAACACTTTGGCCCTGTTAAACCATGCAGCACCTGACCGCCCTGCTCAAACTGTTTATTTGACTTGCTGCTGAGAGCACCGCTGGGTGTGTGTGTGTGTGTGTGTGTGTGTGTGTGTGTGTGCATTGTGGCAAAATGTGTGTAGAGCTGTGCATGAATATTGACTTGTATTTGTACTTGTATTTGTGTACGTTGATGAGTTTATGGAGTACATGTGCATTCAAGCTTGTGAAGGCAGTCAGATGTGTGTGTGTGTGTATGTGTGTGTGTGTGTGTGTGTGTGTATGTGTGTGTGTGTGTGTTTGTGTGTGTGTGTGTGTGTGTGTGTGTGTGTGTGTGTGTGTGTGTGTGTGTTCAGTGTGGCGTTAGGCCTTGCTTCCTTCCTTCCTGTTCAAGGGGACCTGCTCCCTCTACCCACTAACGCTTCTCTCCTCTGGGATGGCAGTTTCAATGTGTGCATTCATGTGTGTGTGCGTGTGTTTAGGTGTGTGTGTGTAGTAGTGGCTTGACACTTGGCTGAGCAGGGTGGTCCTACAGGGACTAGTCTATCGGTCTAGTTCCTGATTCTCAGAAACACACACACCTGCACCGTCACACCAGCCAAGCGCCCCAAATATAACCTAAACCATGTGATACACTCAGACTGACCCGCTCTTTGTTTTGCACCTGTCCTTCCTTGTTTACTTTCCTTGTTCTTCTGTTTTTTTCACCCATTCTCAATTACTAAATGATAAAGTTACCTCCCTCTGTCATGCATCCAAAATAAGGAAACAACGAACACACACACTTTCTCTTTCTCACTTGTTCTCAGACACACACGCTGAGTTGTGTATTGGGTTAGTGTAGGAGCACAGGCAGGTTTGAATATTGCATCATTGGGATGCGGCGCGGCTGTGTTTGGGGTCAGAGCGCTATCATGTTGCCAATCAGCAAGGCAGCTCAGAGCCCTCATCAGCTTTTGATTGCATTTAGAATGGCTAATTAAATAAAATATGACATTATGTAAATGTCTGTGTCTCTGCCATATGGCCCTAGGCGCTGTCCCCCACCCCCGCCCCGTCCGCCTCCAGCACACCAGGGGCAACCAAGAGGGCTCTAGATGTGTGTATGAGAGAGAGTGTGTGTCCGAGAGTGAACAAAGCGGCGGTCACGAAAACATTCTCTAAGTTTCCTAAAGCCTGCTGTCAAAAAGGAATCTTACAAGTTGACCATGACTTTCTTCTCCATTCTCTTACCCTGTGTCTATTCCTTTCAAACGAAATAACTTCTCTGACAATAGTCAGGTGGCTTAAAGAAAAGCTATGTAACAGCTTATCACGCATAGACTCATACCTCATCATATCTCCTTTATGTCATATTTTTCCATGAAATGATATTTCATAATAATTCAATTTTGGTAATTCAATAGACACCAGAACCATTCAAGTGGCAATGACAAGCACTTTGATGAGATACACATTTCCCATTGATGTCGATCTACCACTGCCATTTATTAAAGCAACACACTGAACCAATCCAAAGGTTGGATTTACTTTAGTGATTTACACCCCATAATGGATGAAAATATGCTCAAGGTTTCATCAATCTCATAATTTAGCGCAGTGGTTAAGCTCAGCAGTTAAACTGCACATGATGTACAGAGGCTAAAGGCTGATTTATACTTCTGCGTCGAATTGACGCCGGGGGTCCGTGTAGCTCCCGTACCTATGCAGAGACCTCCTCCAAAATGGAACTACCTGTATAATCAGCGCGGACCGCAAGCCCTGTAATTGGTCCACTCGGCGGCATTGTGTTTCCCGCATTTACAGCAATTCCGGGATCCCCGCTCATCGGCCGTGTATTTCATCTCCTCTCTATTCTTCATGTAATCATGTCTGTATGATAAACAGCAACATGTATCAGCTGTAGATTAACATAACACACTCTGAATTGCTGTGGAAAAGTAAACAGAGATCGTAGCCAGGCCGGAAGCAGGCGACCGACTATCATCGCGACCACACTGTACTCAAGCGTTTCGGCGGAGAGTTGCTGTGCGACACGGACACATCGACGCACAAGTATGTGGTGGTCAAATCCACGTCAGCCCCTGCTGCGTAGGGGCGACGCAGAAGTATAAATCAGCCTTAAGGCCCTCAAAGCAGAGAGTCCAGGCTTCATCCAACCTGAGGCCCTACTGCGTATCATCCCCAGCTTCCTACTCTACCAACTGTCCCTTATCCCCAGTAAAGGCATTACAGGCTCAAAAAATCTAAAGAAAAACTCACAAAATTTGTGATACAAAAATATAACCCAAATCTAGTCCCAAAAGTTTGGTGTAAAAAGCACATTTGTACCTCTGAGAAAGAGCTTGTGGTTTGTCCTATTTATTAGCTTATTTGTTATGATATCTAGAAAAAGTAGTGGAAGTGTCAGCTCATCTACAACAGCAATGGGATTTAACTTGATGGACTTAAAAGACTTTAACAGCACTGTTATGTTGTGTACTGTATAGTAGTGTGGCTCCCAAAATAAGGCCCCAGTTATGAAATAACCAGGAACAGTTTTAGCTACAATTTACAGATAAACAGGAATAGAGGTGGGGTGTGCTGTTAAAGATCATCTGGAAGGCAAAGAGATTTTGGCAAAGGGCGGACAGAAGTTGGCTATCATCGAGAGGGGCAAGGCACACTAATCATTTCAATATGGGTTACATGGAGCACGCAATTGGACATTCTTTGCTGGAAAGCATTTATAGTGTTGCATTAACATCAAGGGGAAAGCTGAAGGGGTGAAAGGAATTAAAAATAATGAACTGATTGGTTCAAACCCTGCCTCCTTTCTCAACCTGTACACCTGGCTTATTCCTGAAATCTGTCCGGACTAAATTCCACCACATTTTATCAGGGTTTTTCAGTGATTAATATTTAGAAAAGAATAAAAGGATATGTCTTTATTGTCATTGTGACAAGACACCACTGAAGGCTTCCTCGCACAAGTAGAATTTGGAAAATGTAATTCTGTCAGCCTCTTGTGTCCAAAGAAATTCAGTTAAAAGTGATACGATTTTGCACAGACTGAGTATCTTGCTCACTTTCTTTGAGATGACAGATAGTTTTCTTCTGGGATGATTCACTATCTTTCTCTTGAGATTTACAATAATAAATGGAAACAGTAGACCAGAAACAGAAGTCACTAATGCCACAGTGACTCTCATCAAGTGTAGATGATTGAGGTTGTAACATTAGCTGTGTAACCATTACCAGCTGGCAGCTCACTCGTTAAACATTTTTGTTCCTCCTATTTGAATCTTTCCAACAAATCACTTGAAATGTATTTATGTCACATTGGCAGTACCACTTGTGTATTCAGGAGCTTACTCCCCTCGGAGTTCCCTCCATGTTTAGCATCTCTGCCAATTGCTGCTTCAGGTTTGGTGCTGGACAGTACAGATGGTTTCCAATTTCACATCAATGAACTTCACTGTTTGCAAGAGCAAAGAATACAAACTAACAATAACATAAAGGATGTTTTATTTGGCCAAATGTATGTATGTTTTTGTCAACTCTCTGCTGGACAGGGTTCTGTTGTTCCTTGGGCAGCACTGCCCAGTATTGGACTGTTTATATAATGCTTTCTCTAATCTTCTGACCACTCAAAGTGGTTTTACATTACATGTCACATTCACCCATTCACATCACATCCATACATTGATGTCAGATGCTGCTATGTATGATACCCATCATTTTTTTTAAACAAAGTACAGTCACACACCACTGGTACAGCCACCAGAGGCAATTTTGGGGTTGAAGGGTTTTTGCGAAAGGACACTTTGATACATGGACAGTAGGACCTGGGATCAAATCCTGGACCCTCTCAGATAGAGAGTCGACAATCTCTACCACTGAGCCACAGCTCAGGAAAGCAAGGGTGCTTATGATGTGCCAGGAGTCCTCACACCCTACAGTTGCTTTGGCAGTAATGCTTGTTAAGACCAAAAGGAAGGGGCAGGCTTAGGAAGCGGTCAGTGGAGTAGAGGCCCAGCTGTGGCATAACATTTTGGTGGGTACTGTGGCCATGCCAAGGCAAGGACTGGGCAGCTTTCCCGAACTGTCCTGTCACAAGGCTAATGGGAAGGAGGGGCATTAGCTGGTTCAGGGTGAGACATAAGCAGAGGTGGAGGGAAACATGCACAACCTCATACAATCACCTGGAAAGTGCTCCGAAGAACCATCAATGTCAATCAATCAATCAATCAATCAATCAATCAATCAATCAATCAATCAATCAATCAATCAATCAATCAATCAATCAATCAATCAATTTTCCCATCCTGTCAGTCTGTGGTGTTCTCCCAACCTCTGTCAACCTGCATACCTGGGGAATGGCAAGCACCCATATTTCAACTGTGTTCAAATAGGGGCACACTGGGGCACATACTAAATTGGTGAAGGGTGATACCACTGGCATCATGTCCAAGTCCTGGGCTTCGGTGGACCCAGTCAGCACTTGAATGAAGAACAGCAAGAACCGGCATGCCCTCATAAGGTTTATCATCTTCCTCAGCTTGGAAGAAGGGTTCATTACCAGAGGAGCTCCATTGGAGGACTTCCTGCCACCGTATGGTAATGGCGACATAAGAGGACCACTCAGCTCTGCTCAGACATGGTGGTAACATCAAAATCTACAAAGCAAATGGTCTTCTGGTCAATGGCTAGTGTGAGCCAGTAGAAGTTTGGTTCCTGGGTTCGTTGGCTATTTGTTACTGAAAACTCTGAAACACCTTGGTGTAAGAGGACTGCAGCACAGAAAAGCAACCCAGTGCATTAGAGGCTCCTGAAAAGGGTTTCTAGTTGCAGTTGATCCCGAAGGTGTACGTATACTCCTATTGGTGACCCCTCGGTTCATTACTGATGTGTCCAAGGTGCACCAGATGGGGTTTCCAGAACAAGGTGACTAGCATCATCTCAAGCAAAACTCTTAGTTTCAGTCCAACATTGGACAATTATCAGTGCCAGAGAAGCCACAGTTGTTTGGTTTACTGCCAGGCTAAGAGACAGATAGAGGGACAGTTCTCTAGCGTATTTTGATCTTTATACTTTTTTTTAGTTAACATTTTAAAGCAACCAAAATAATTGGCTGATCAAAGCATTTTAGAAACACCCTATACAAGATACACTTCAATTTTATTGTTTCTTTCTGCATTATAATTGAGCTTTGAACTTGATATAGTGACCGATTTGTCCCTTATTATACACCTGGACAGCACATCTTCACGTTCCACTGCCTAGGTGATAGTGTTGTAGGAAAACTGCTAATTTCTTGGCACAAGAATGGCTAACCCCAGTGATGTATGATCTGATTCTTGCAGTTGTAACTACTGAAGTGAAGTGCAGCTAACCTTTCCTGTCAAGACCTCGTCCTCAGTCCCTTTGCCTGCTCATCGTGTGAACAGGAAGACCATTTCCACAATAGTATGCAGGTTTGCAACCACTGACTTTGCCTGGGTATGGTTTATATATCTGTGTGCGTGTGTGTGTGTGTGTGTGTGTGTGTGTGTGTGTGTGTGTGTGTGCGTGTGTGTCTGGGGGGTTGCCGCCTGTCCAAGTGATAAGGTGTATGGAGCAGACCCAGTGTTACCAGGCCAGTCACACACACAGATAAGGGTAGATAACATTCAGAGGAAGGACTGCTGCAGGCTCGACACTATACTGTACACCACACACAACACTGAGTGTGTTTTCTTGCAGTTGTATTTGGGCGTGCGTTTGTGCAGACATATAGGCCTATAAACTGTGTACATGTGTGTGTCTGGGAGCAATCTTTTGCACATGGCTGTGTGAGCGTGCCTTCCTACAGAAGATTATGAGGGGTTATTACTGTAAAAAAAGGAGTTTTAAAGAAATCCTTTGTGCTTGCAGTTCCCTTTGCTCTTTAGCTGCTGATTTAATATGGCAGCTTTAAACAGCTGCAAAGAATGTTCCAGACAACAAATGTCCTTGTTAATGTACAACCCCAAGTCCAAAAGCGTTAGGACAAAGTGTAAAATGTTAATAAAAACTTAAATGAATGGTTTACAAATCATTTAAACCCTTTATCTAACTGAAAATAGTGCAAAGACAACATATGAAATATGAAGGAAATTTTTCATTGTTTTATAAAAGAGACATGCTCATTTCAAATTTGATGCCAGTGACACATCTCAAAAAGGTTGGGAGAGGGGCATGTTAGCCATTATGTTAAAACACCTCTTCCATTAACAGCACTCTGTAAACGTGTAGGATTTGAAGGATACCAGTGTGTGGAGTTTTGAAAGTTATATGTTGCCCCATGTTTGATAAAGGATTTCAGCTGCTCAACATTTCAGGTTCCCCTTCAACATATTATTCAAATCATGATGCATTGAACATTTTTAGTGTGACAAGTCAGGACTGCAGATGGACCAGTTTAGCACCTGGTCTCTTCTACTACAGAGCCATGCTGTTGTAGTACATGTAAATGTGATTGGGTATTGTCTTTCTGAAGTATTCAAGGTATTCCCTGAAAAAGGCACTGTCTGGATTGCAGCACAAGTTCATCCAAAATTGAAATCCAAAATCGCTCAATTTAAACAGTTGGGCTGGAATGCTCTAATTTCAAGTCTGCACTGTCCAAATGTAGAAGATGTCAGCCTTGAAGCTGAGAAGCCTCCATGTGTAAAACCATTTTTGCTCTCTGACTGAGAGAGAAAACCATACACACTATTTTCCCTCGCTTTATTTTTCATGACATAAAGTCTCTCTCTTCTGTCCATACACCATAACCAGACCACAGAAGGGGCTGCTGCAGAGCGAGAGGTTGTGGTTGGCACACATACGCCCAGAGGGGCCCAGGCCTGTCAACTCTCTAGCCCCACATCTGGAGCCTCCCACTGGGCCAGCAGCCTCCCTCCAGCCCTCCTTCCACCACCACCACCGCTCCCTGGAGACCACTGAGCACACATACCACACACACACACGGGCACACACACTGATTGGGATGTATACATGCATATACATATTCACACAACTCAACACTTCATTTTCATGGATGCACACACACACACACACACACACACACACACACACACACACACACACAGAAACACACGTACGCATTGATGTCTTTTTTGTGCAAACACACATGTTCAGAAAATCATAGAGTACACACAAACAGACATGAAACCATCACACACAGAAACGCATACACACCCAAACGCCCACTCACACACAATTTACAGGCGCACACATTAAACTCTAAAACATTATGCTAATCTACAGCCGGCGGCAGAGGATGGCACTCTGCTCGGCCTCATGCCAAAGTCCCTTTCATTTTTATAAGATTAACCACGAGGAAGGACACAGAGAGAAGAGGAGATTCTGCTCTGAGAGGAGTCGACTGGACAGCAACACCTACTCTCTTACTCTGATGCTTCACAACACATCCGCTAATCAAAAGCACATGACAACATCAACAGACAGTAGAGGTAAACAACCAACTTTATGTCCTGGATCAGTAGCTATATATGCCTCTAGCAAAGAATAACAAAGAGAAGTTTTCAGCTCATGTTTTGTGTTTGACTGATGTTTGGTTTTTGAAGGCCATAGCCAAACGTACCAGTACAGACATTTTATACCCAGGAGGATAATTCTTCAGCACTGAGCTTCATAGTGGTCTTTCTCTGACTTTTTGCTAAATCTTTTTTTTTTTTCACTTTAATTGTCGCTCAGAAAGAATCCTTTGTGAATCCATTTAATTGTGCAAACCCTCTCTCATAATCCTTCAAGTTTATGTTCTCAAAAGACTCCTGAAGGTTATTATCGGCTGTTATGAATATCTTTGCATTTAACCTGGAGATATACATTCTTCTCTGATGTTTATCTTTGCACATGACCTGTTACAACCCTGACAAAATTAACACAAATAAAAAAATACAATAAGAAACACAAAGCAACGACTTCATGGAATCCTTTAAAACAACGGCACACAAAAACCACAATGAACCATTCAAAGCTTTGAGAGATAGCGTCCTGGATACAACACCTATGTGTCCTTTTCCCATCATATTATACCCTGTACCCATACCGTAACGCCATTAAACTATATTGCACCAATGACATCCAAATGCCATGTTTTTTTGCGCACAACTAGTGACAGACACATTTCTGTTTGTGACGAAGAAGAGGAGAGTGGTTGTGTTTGTTATGAACAAAATAATTTGAATTGATAGATCTTTATTTAATCTATTTATTTTGTAAAGTTATATTTTGTGCATTTTTGCCTTCATTTGATAGGACAGATGAAAAAAGGCAGGAAATAAGGGGAGCAGAGAGCAAGCAAATGGTTGCAGCCAGGAGTTGAACCGGCAACCTCTGCGATGAGGACTACAAGCCTCTGTATGTGGGGCGCCACCAGTGCTCCTGTATAAATGTTTTTGATGGTACAACTTAACAAATGGAGTATCATACTTACTCCACATCATGGTAGCTTCTTGTCCACCACCATCACTGCACCAACAGGAAGGGTGAGCAAGGGAGTGTTTCAGTAGCGGGCAGTACTCAGTACTCTTGGCGGCAGTAGCTCAGTCCATAGGGACTTGGCTTTGGAAGCGGAGTGTCGCTGGTACAAGTCCCAGTATGAACTAAGTTTGGCTAGTGCACTGGTGGCTGGAGAGGTTCTGGTCCATTTGCCTGGGCACTGGTTGATGGAAGCCTCCTCACTCTGACATCTCTCCATTAGTGCATGCCCACAGCATGATTGTATGTGTATATATCCAATCTATGTGTTTGTAGGATGATCAAAAAAGGACACGAGTGATTTTGAAGTACGTGTAAGTATAATCAGACCGCTAGATATAATGATTATAATAATAATTGATAGGACTTGTATAGCGCTTTTCTGGGTACTCAAAGTGGCTTTAGAGAAAGTGAAAAAAATAAAGCTAATAAATAAATACAACAGAACAACGTGGGAGTAGTGGTTATGTGTTGTGTGCTTTTTTGAACATGAAGGCCTTGAGGTGGTTTTTAAATGAGTGAAGAGAGTCAGAGTTGAGGATGTTGGGAGGCAGAGAGTTCCAGAGAGTCGGGGCAGTGATGGCAAAGGCTCTGTCCCCCAAGGTGTGGTGCTTGGTCTTGCTGATGGGGGACAGGAGATTGGCATTTGATGATCTGAGGCGGCGAGATGGGGAGTGGCGTTTGAAGAGGTTGGTCAGGTATGAGGGGGCAAGGTTATTGAGGGCTTTTTAGGTGATGAGCAGGATCCTATTTCTACACTGTACCTTTACTGCAACAACCTAAACTGAATCTGCAATTCTGACCAGGATGGCATTTCTATTCTTATCTTAACCAAGGTATTTTAACTGAATGTATTTCTCTAAAAGTAGCTAAAAAAAAAATGAAAACTGACCTAATGAAACCAGGTTTAACCAGGTAGTCAGTCTGTCAAAGGTTGTACACATATAAAACACAGAGTGTTAACTATGTTTAACTCTGTCTTTCTCTTTCAAAATAGTGTGTCAATCCTTGGACTTTCAAGCAGTGTGCCATCATTCTCCAGCAGTTAAATGCTTTAAATGGGGTGATGCCTGCAAGCTACTTGAGGCAGGCAACCTGAGCTGCATTACTCTCACATTTGCCATTGCATCATTTTTACAATCACCTGACAAAGCATCCTCCCAATCAGGCGGCCTACTTAAGCTCTATTTAAGACATCTGGTCTCTGACTCTGCTCTGCCAACGACACTGCTGCTTCAAACTGTAAGCCCCATCTCATCCCCAGCATCCATCTGCAGGTTCAGACTACTGGGGGTTAAGATACCATGTCATTGCTCCTTATTTTCTGCATGTAAAGTTAGTGTAAAGTTAAGGAGCAATTACATCAGAGTTGTCAGAGTCCAGAGTTGATTGAGGTTCTGAAAATGACGACCAAAGAAAGGCTAAAGTAATGTTATATTTTTACAACGCAGGTGAAATCCCACTTACATAAAGTAAGTCAGTGATGTCACCAGAGAGAAATGCAAAATCTACAGAGACAAGAAGCTGTGTGAACTCACTGAACACATTAAGAAATGTGTGAATAATATTCATAACATAAAAAATATCATTAGATAACAAAAAGAAGCAAGTATTACTCGTTCACTGTGGCACAGAGCGAGCCAGCCGAGGGCCAGAGCACACTAACTCATTGCCAGTCAGTGTGGCATTGTGTGATGATAATAAGGATAACTTCCTCCAGGATAATGGAGTCGAAGCATATTCAGGCCTCAGTGTGCGCTGTCCCCGAGGATGGCCCTGTCTGCTGTGAATATTCTGCATTTAAATGGTCCATTAGAAGGCAAACAAACACAGACAGGCCTCCATACTAATGACCAACGGGGTCCAGGGGTGAGGCAGGGCACCCGCCATGTCTCAATGTGTGTGTGTGTGAGTGAGTGTGTGGATGCGTGGGAGAAACTCAGACAGTGTATGTGGTGTGTTGAAAGCAGACAGGGAGCGTTTAAATGTGTGTGTATGTTAGAATGGGAGGATGATTGTGTGTGACACGGGTCAGGAGGGTATGGGGGGGTGGGGGTGATGGAGAGCATTGGCTCTTTGGCCAGAGGGGAATCCTCTTCTCAGTCCCAATGGGTCCACATTTGCATGTCTGTCCCATTTGTGTGTGTGTGTTTGCATTCTCTAACACTATCCATCTTCTGAATAATATGTCTTTGTTGGCTCGCATGCATTTCCGTGTGCATATATGTGCATATTGCCTGTCATATTGTCATGTGCAGAGGTTCATGTCCATATTCACTTGAGTGCATATGTGTATATGTGTGTGTGTATGTGTGTGTGTGTGACAGAGAGTTGCAGGGGTTATTCTAATAAGGGGATGCTAGTTGAGGGCCCGGGGCCCTGGTCAGCCCTTTGCTCATTATCATTATTAATATTTGAGGAGTAGCCTGTGCAGGGCGGACAGATGCCCTCTTCTCTCAGCACTCGGCTTCTCATGAAATGTGACAGGGCACATCCTCGCTACCCCTCTGCTGTTTATCAAAATATGAGGACTGAGGATGAAAGTGTCCAAACTGAGGGGGAAATGAGGTTTGATTTGATTTGATTTTGATGGATACTGCCAAGATCCCAAAAAACAAACAAACACTGCGGTGAAGTTTGAATTCTGATCAAATGACGGTGCTAAGGTGAATTCAGATCAAACTCTGGGAGATTGTTTGACTCACTTTATGTATGCACATGTGACCGCGGGACTGTCTGTCCAGTCTAGCCCTCATAAATTCAGCTGGAAACATCCAGTCTGATTCATACATATGTGCACTGCAGACACAATAGCTGGATGAATTTCACCATGGACCATATTCATGTGACAGCCTCTGACCTGTGATGTCATCATGCACTCATGGTGGGAAGCATCCAGCCACTACCTAGCTAATATTTCTACTTGAGATGATGGATGTACCCAGTAAAGGTGCTGATAACTCTAGCAGTATTATAGTTAGGTCACCAAACCTTAGGTCAGGGTCAAGTCCCGAGTCACCATTACTGGAGGATCTATAAAGAGGTTATCATTTATAGCTATTTGTTGCATGAACCTCGACTAAGTGTGAAAACACATTTCATTCATAAACATTAGACTCTGAATGAGCCTGTTGCTGTGTCTGATTATAAATAATCAATAAAGTTACAGCATTGTGCATCATGCATTAACGCCTCACTCAGCAGGGAGACACTCTAATCGTTTCTGCTGTGTTGGGATCACTGCAAGTGTCTTTCATGGTCAAAAACACCTTCAACCTACCTGCTAGTGACCAGGATTTAACTAACCAAAGCACTTGGACACATTGGTTGAGTCACCTTAGAGGCTAAAGTTTGTTACCTAGCAGCAATGATGTCAACAGACCAAGTAGCATCTCTCTTACTTCTCTGGCTGCAACCTGGGCAGATCTTTGTTAAAGTTTGAGGTTGCCTCTGTTTTCTTCTCAATGTTTTTTTTTTTTTTTACATATCCAACATGTCTAAAAGATCTTGCTTTTCGCCATACAATTTTTGAAAGCCAAACACGCGATTTATGGGATTACCTCAGCCATTCTGGCAGGAGCTGCTGCTGAACATGTGAATACACATGCAGGTGAACACATGCTCCTGCTCAAAACTGAATAAAAATACATTTAGAAAATGATAAAAACAATAAAATAGTCCTGATCTTCCACCCCATTTTACAAGTGTATAACATTAGACTTCCACCAGATTTGTGCTCTCTCTCTCTCCGTCAACACCCACCAGTTGCATTTTCAGAAGGCAGCACAGAGCTGCACCGCCTAACAGCATGAGTATTGTGACCAAGGTTTTCCCCCGGGATAATTACTGCATTAATGAATATCCTCACCCTCTCCTCATTCCTGTTGTCTTTATCGTCCTTTGAAAACCTCTGACTTGTTGACTCCAGGCCTGGCTCCGCTCATCATGACGGTTTGTTGTCATAGTTAAGTGAAATACGATCTGGTGATAACACCAAGTTTTATTGTGAAAATTTACAGGATGTTTTCATTTTATTTTGGTGCCTGACTTCCTGTCCCGCTCCATCTGTTCTTTACAGATTGATGCTTTCGGAAAAATAGAAGTCAGGATCAGAGACGCAGTCCGAATGCAACGGAGGGATCCAGTCCTTGACTAGATTAGAAACATATCAGATCTGGTGTGACGGGTGGAGACAGACTGGACATGGATCATGGCTGAGTTAAATTTTACCTGATGTGTAAGCTTTAAGTGCAACTTGCAGGATAAATACTCACAACATTAATACATAACTTTGTCTGAAATTAGCTGCAGAGAACATTAACAATTATTTTTATATGTTTAACATATAGGTACTCTACTCAAAATCCGCTTTTTTTAAACATCACGTCACAGTAGGTCACATCAGGGACTCAGGCTCTCCCACTCTGCCTCCGCTCAGCATGCAGTAGTAGGAGACGGAAACTATGGGCCGACTTTTCCAACCCAAACATCTATAAAACAAAGTATTAAGAAATTGTTACTACTCTCTCTCCCTGTCTGTCTGTCTGTCTGTCTGTCTGTCTCTCTCTCTCTCTCTCTCTCGCTTCACTTTCATCTACTATAAACAAAACACAGTTAAAAGAAAGAAAAAGAAAAGACAGAGATGCAGACGCACACAGGGAGAGATGCGTGAGGCGCGGTGTGTAGGATAATTATGGACTAAAGCGACAAAGCGAAATAAAACTTTGTTCATAAGCATGATGATTCCTCTACAGCTCTATTATCTGTTGAAAAATAAGTACTAAACTTCAGACTGATTACAGTCCAAAGAATGGATTCAGGTGATGAGCACAGTATCATTCTTTACCCAGCGGATCATTGGGGGATCCTTTAAACCTCATCAGCCTATTTGCCTGTTTGTTTGAAGGAAAGCATTAGTTTAGGAATGTAAAAGTACATGTATCCGTACCCAACTGAAACGGATCAGTGCAGTCCGAAAGGTAATGCAAACCCAAGGTCCCCACTTTGACTGATAATGGGAACAGACCACACACACACGTTGTCCATCAGGTAAGCTACCAAAACTTTGATTCAGTAAAGTGACTTTCTCAACAAATCACCTCAAAACACTGAGTTTATATGCAGTATATTTATATATTTTTTGCCTGTGATCAGTTTTTTTGCTGTGAGCTCAAACAGTGGTTCCCTGTGATCATCGGTGTGTGTGTTTGTGAAGAGCGTTGTATGTGTGTATTGGTTGTATGGAGAGCGCACTGCAATCAGTGCGCTCTCAGTGTGTGGAAGTTTGATCTCTGGACCAAAACAAAGATTGTTTGGTTAAACATAAAGTATGTAAGTCAACAGTCTCATCTCTTTCTGGAGTCCCTGAGCTCCCTCTCTCTCTCTCACTCTCTCTCTCTCTCTCTCTCTCTCTCTCTCTCTTTCTCTCTCTCTCTCTCAATTCAATTCAATTCAAATTAGCTTTATTGGCATGAACAACGAGATATTGCCAGAGCACATAAATTCATACAGTACATTATATATATTTACAACACATTACATTCACCATATATACATTAATCACACACCATATTCATTACATATTATATTCATCACATACATATCAACCATATATTACATATTTTATATGCATTAATGAACGATGGTGTCACCTATACAGCATATCTCAATGTCCTCACCCGATGCGGCGCGCTCACAAAACCTCCACCCAAAATCAAACACCATGGGATGGTGCGTCCCTCAGGCTCTTCTTTCTCTCTCTCTCTCTCTCGCTCTCTCTTTCTCTCTCTCTCTCTCTCTCTCTCTCTCTCTCTTCATCTCCCTCTATCCCTCTCAGCAACGCAGTCTCAGCAGATGTGTGTCTAACATGAGTCTGGTTCTGCTCAAGGTTTCTGCCTGTTAAAGGAAGTTTGTCCTTGCCACTGTGACTAGCTAAATGTTACAATGTTACAATGTTACAATGCTACAATGTTACAATGTTACAATGCTACAGTGTTACAATGTCACTTAGCAGACGCTTTTATCCAAAGCAACGTACATAGGAGAACAAGAACAACACAAGCAAAGATCTAGACAAGAGGAAACAAAATCAGTAAGAGTAACAAAGTGCTTCAAGTCCATTTGGATGCAGGTACTGCCAAGCAGTGTAAAGGCAATGCACAAAAGTAAATATGTTTTTTTTGTAAAATAAGGAACATGTACAATGAAGCAACCAAACAATTTAAGACCTTCCATTATCATTATCAACAATTAACTTCACCACGTCATCACAACAATAATTACCAAAGCACCTGAACACAGATTCCCAGAGTAGAGCAGGACAGTGCGAGTCAACTGTAGCTGGAAGACATGATCTGCCACTGGGGACAACAGTGGAGAATAGTCTAGCTTAGTGCATTGTGCTTCCTAAAGAGCTGGGTCTTTAGCTGTCTTTTGAAAGTAGAGAGGGACTCTGCAGATCAAATGGAGTTGGACAATTCATTCCACCATTTAGGGACAACAGAAGAGAAGAGTCGAGCTAGTGATTTTGAGGCCTTATGTGCTGGAAGCACTAGGCGCTTTTCTGAGGCTGAGCGTAGTAGGCGAGAAGGGGTGTAGACCTGGATGAGGGGTTCCAGGTAAACTGAAGCAGTTTTGGTTACTGCTGCAAAGTGCTCTGCTCATGGTGGATTAAGATGAGATCAGACTGTCCTGTCTGTAAGATGGGACTGGATCTTATCCTGTCTTGATGTTGGGTCTCTGCTAATAATAGAACATAGAGTACAGTCTAGACCTGCTCTGTTTGTACAGAGTCTTCAGATAACGTTTGTTGTGATTTGGTGCTATAAAAATAAAGATTGATTGATTGAGCTACAGTGCCAAGTTGGTTACTTATCGCTGGCTCAGGCTCCAGTTCAGCTGGTTGTAGTGCCAGTTCATCTCTTCTTGCTGAAGAGAGCGGGTGCTGCCAGCTTCACATCGTAATGCAGATTTGTGAAACACTGACTTCATACTCTACCTCGTGTGTCCACAAGATTAGACCAGAATACTTTTTTTTTTTAAAAAGTGGACTTTGGATTATTTCTGATGGCGGAAAACAGGATGTAAGGGTAATATTGTAATTAGTAAATTATTATAGTAGTGATACACCTTGACACAAATTTCTCACTCAAGTTTAAAACTAAACTTTTTTAAAGAACAAGATCTCATACAACCAATGAAATTAGCATCATTAGCTACGTCCTTCCAAATATGCATCTCCAGTAAGCTTTGCATTAACGTTTTTACTTTCTGTGTTATCTGAAATCTAATGAAGCAGAAAGCAAAAAAAAATGTAAAGAAACTAAATCTAACTTTATCTAAAGTAAGTTATCTTTACAGAACATGATGAAGAGGGTAAATCCACATCTTAAAATAAATAAATCAAACAGGCAAAAACATGTATTTTTCTATTTCTGAATCTGTGAATTTAAGATCTGAAACCAGAGGATAGTTTGGGCAGAGAAGCCTCCACAGTGCTGACATTTGGGAGGAAAGAAAGTCTGCACTCTGAGCTTTAATTTAGATGTATGAAGTTGAAAACGAAGATGTTTCCTTCTCTATAAAGTCTGAAAGGGAAAATCTTTTGAGGCACAAGAGTTATAAACAATTCAGGAGCTGACCATGTCAATTTTTTTCCTCAATTTTTAAATGTTTGGTTATTCTGGATCTATCCATCTGACTAGCATTATTATTATTGCATTATGTATTTCCTATTTCCATTGCTAATCTCAATCCGTCCAGGGAGCTGGATGAGGAGAGAACTGTATCGACTTTGCTAACTATATTCATGGACCAAGTGAGGAAGACAGACAGACAAGAGAGGGAGACAGACATAGAGACAGAGAGAGAGAGAGAGAGAGAGAGAGAGAGAGAGAGAGGAGAGAGAGAGAGAGAGAGAGAGAGAGAGAGAGAGAGAGAGAGAGAGAGCAGTTGTTTGTTCTATTAATTGCTGGAAACAACAGCAGTTGTTCTTCAAACAAGCAGCGACTCCTCTGTGATATATCTGCATATTTATGAGATGGAAACTTTTTTTTTTTTTAATCTTATCTCTGTTGTTAGCAGGGGGCTGTTGTTTTGTTAGGGTTATTTGTTTCTTGTGACATTCTGGGAGTTTTTCCCTGAATACAAGCCACCCAAAATAGCCCAACAAGAGGTCAACATGACTGCAAACACATCCATGCACAATTAACTGCATGGATGCACACACAGATGCTAAAATGCCAGATTTATTATCATCAGAGTATCCAGGATTGATAATCGTCTGAACTTTCCGATGCATATTTTTTTGGTGCACACATATATTCAAAATGATCAGGGCCATGATGCAAAGGTGCAGCAGGAACAACAGATACACAGCCCTCCGTTCTTTTTACCAAATGAACTGTGCAGTCTGATCATCCTCTGATAAATATGTGTGTGTACATGTGTGTGTGCTCTGTTTACATCTCTTTATTCAAACAAGCAAGGTACAGCAAAGACAGACACCAAAACATGTTGTACACACACACACACACACACACACACACACACAGAGAGACATACAAACACACAAATGAGCAGTACAAAAGACGAGGAAAGTAAGACAGCAAAGTAACAAAACGCAGCAGCAGCAGAAACAAGCGGCAACAAAGCGAAGGCGTGTTATTAATGGAGCGTTGTGGAGCGAGGTGTTTATTTTCAACACGTGTGCTAGTTAACTGCAACAAACACTCTCTGTGTTGTACACGGGGCCACAACAACACGCTCAGGGACCGCACCGAGCCAAACAAATGATGTCTTTTTTTAGTTAATCGTATGTTTATACAATAGGAGGAAGGGAATATGCAGGCACTGCATGCATTAATAGGTAAGGATGTGGGTTTAGGAGATGTGGACAGGGAAAGGTGTTTCAGAGAGAAAGGGGTCTGTGGGAAATGAAGGTGACCGTTTGAAGATTATAAAGTTGCACTTTCCATTAACACTCACCTTTTCTACCTTAAGCTCTTCAGGTGTTTAGTCGACATTTTATTTTATGGTTTATTTTTGTTGTTGAAATGAAAGGTGAGATTATAGAGACGAATGAACTGATTGAAACCAAAATGTCAGAGAGCATCCCTGAGAGTGAGACAGTATTTCATGGGACTTCAACCAGATCCGTGTCTGGTCCATTTCTGATCCGCTGCGGTCCGGCTCTCTCGTCGGTTATGTTTTCAGAACACAGCACGGAGCAGGACCGCCGGACAGCTGGAGTCATGTGACTGAGGTTTTCCCACAGTAATCACTGAATCAACGCTTATCCGACTCCTCTCTTAATCCTTATTGTCTTTATTTGCCTCTGAAAACCTCTGACCTGTTGACTCCAGGCCTGGCTCCGCTCATCATGACGGTTTGTTGTTGTGGTTAAGTGAAAATGATCTGATTGATGATTTTAATTTTGTTTTGGTGCCTGACTTCTTGTCTGCCCCTCTTGATCTGCTCTGTTGAGATTGATGCATCGTGCTCTGGCATCCAGCAAAAACAGAAGTCTTGCGTATCTGATCTGGAGGGCTCCAACCTGCCGGATCAGAGACGCAGCCGGATCCAGTGGAAGTCCATAGAAACCTATCAGATCCGTGATGGATCGAAGGTGGACCGGACACGGATCTGGTGGAATTTGACCGTGAGTCACAGTCTCCCTCTTCCTCCTCACCATTTACTTTTCCACTTCCCTAGAGTCCTCCTCTCCACCAAGATCCACCCTCTTTTCTCCTTCCACACACCTCTATCCAATTAGAATTAAAAATGGACCGGACTCTTTTTGTTTCCAGTCGGTCTTCATCCATAAACTGCACCCTTCTGCCTGACACTGTCTGCATTTGAGTCCTTCTCTTCTGCCTGCACCATGGCTCATGAAATATTTGGCTGAAAATGGCAGTGAAATAGCACAAGAAAGTGTTGCTAACTTGAATTATTACCTCTGCTTTGGACATTATGTTAATGAAGCAGTTTGTCAGGTCTGATTTCTTTGAAAGTTGATCGAGAGTTCTACTGTAGAAGATCACATAACATTTTATGTCAGATCCTGATTGTCCTTACAAGCAAATCAGAGATTCAGTGAAGGCGACACCGGGAATGTTGTCAATGCAGGACATGAGATGCTACCTAGTAGACCAATCACAGGGCTTGCGGCCTGCATTGTTACATTTTTAAGAGATGCATGTCCAGGATTCACAATCACGGATAAGTAAGGAGTGTAAAAGTGTAAAAGTTGTATTGATTTATATCTTTTCACTCCAAACAATGACCTCGTCTGTGACACAAACCAGTGATCTGATCTGACCCCCACAAAACAGTCCCCTGAACAAGTAAAGTGTCTGGACACCTGCTCTGAGATGCCGCACATTTGTATTTAGAACCTCTCTGTTCCACAAAAGAACACGCAGAAGTGTCATAATTGATGTTTTAATGGTATTCATATCAACCCTTTGAGAATATGTATGTGTTCTTCCATACAGAGATACGCTGCTGTGGCATGTTTGCATTTGTGCTGTGACACATTGCATATATTTGTGTATCTACATGTATGTGTGCAGCAGAATGAAGTTTGCGCTTTATGGCTGTTTATTCTTAGATTCACAAACTAAGACCCAAAGCTCCTGCCGTTCAAACAGGGAAACCCCCTGCGGCTGTGAGATCCAGCCTCCCCACCTGTCAATCTCCACTCTGCCCCGGGCCCACAGCGAGTCTGTCCGGGGGTGGGGTTGATATTAGCAGTATCGCCTTTTTCCACCCCTAAGTTGTTTATTTTCATTTTAAGCTGACATTTTAATACACCACTGTGCAGGTTGTCTGATCTTTTGCCAAAAATGGAGCAAAAAAAATCTCCCCTCACACACTTGTCAGCTAGAGGCAGAAAGGCCAAATCTGAGGTTTGACGAAACTGAAGCCCGTAATGATCGCTAGCATGTGTAAGGCTGTACATGTGTGTGTTTAGGGGACCGTGTGTATTTTGATGGCGAGGTGGGGGTAAAGGCGTGTACACACAAATATGTGCCTTCAAGGTCATTTTGATTACAAAGCTACAGTAACTTTGGGGTAAATTGCCAGTTTTCTTTGACTAATGTGGGTTTTTGAAGGCCAGTCGCCACATTTTTTGGGTTAGAGCTGATCTGTTACAGAATGTTCCCTTTTTATAGAGCGTTACATGAAAACAAAATCTGACTATTTCACCATTTCTTAATTTAATTCTTATCATACAAAACAAATTGGATGAAATATTGGAATCCACATTAAATGATAAATTAATGTTAATTATGTTCTGATGTTTATTTCATATTTATTTGTTCTTTAATTTATTTGGAATTTCTTTCCCTCTAATCTGATATTGCAATGGACACACCACACTCTGATGAAAAGACACATTGTGCCTTCAACGTTTTATTTGCTTGCACTATTCTGAAGATCTCTCTTCAGGAGAAGGCATTTTGTAACCTATCCATTCAACCTCGCAGTTATGCAGGGATACCCGTTGCTGGACTACAGAGCTACCAGAACAGCTTCAAATATGCAACCTAATGAGTCTGACCACCAGGATTCTGTTTTATTTGTTTGTTTTGATCACTTTGACAAATCGTCAAACTGGACTTTTATCAGAAGAGTGAAATTTCCTTGGTCAAAGTTGACTTCTTAAAGCGTTGTATAATGAATGACTTACAAATGTGTTTTGTTATCCTGTCTTCAGATCGCATATTGTCGTGTTGCCAAGTATGTAACTTCCTTTCATCTGCATCTCAAAAGTTAAAGCTCCTGTGATGAAATTTTAGCTCATTTTAAAACAGACTGAAGTCAACACTGATGCCTCTCTATGAGGCAGTAACCACAGCCTTCAGGAAGCTACGAGAAGAGACACCATTCAAACACCTTTATTTACATTTTCTATGACTTAAATTGACATGATTCATGGTTAAAAGCAGGAAGAATATTTTATGTCAGATCTTATCCTATAAGATTGTAAAGGATGAGATCTGCATCGAGACAAGAGTGTCCCTCTTTAAACAGAGGACAGTCCTGCACTCAGTCCAACATGTGTGGAACTGTCCAGCTGAGCTGACTGTGCTTTATAACACCTTATAACGGCTTATTTTTCTGTGGGATCTGGTTTATCCTCTGAGGCTCTATAGGCAGCAGAGTTGTGATTTCAACTCCTTTTGTTCTTTTTTGGGGAAAAAAAAACTTTTAAGTTCAGATTTTAAGAGCAAATTTCAATAAATATAAATCAATCTTCTGCTTGTTTCCATTGCCAGCTTCATATTAAACAATATGAATAAAAAATGTTGAGAAATTATGATAGTATATTTGTTTTTGCACAGTTTCCTCCACTGTAAATAAACCCCTCAGAGCTCTTTATTGCATTTCTAAATTTTAAGGGTGTGCTTAAGGGAACTGCAGTAATGTTTGCGTCACTGTAAGGACACATTGGAGGTCAAACTAGAGCTCACTGTGTGCAGTTTTGTCCAGTAGCAAATAATAAGGAATGCACTTTATTATTTCTGGAGTCCCTGAGCTCCCCTGTCTCTTAGGATCCTCTGGATCTCTGCCGTAGATGGCCTGCTGCTGTGGACGTGCCAGACTCTATCTGCTACTACTACTATCCATCTCACCACTATCATCTATCTCTCGCTTCATCTCCCTCTATAACCTCTCTCCAACTCCAACTCAGTCTCAGCAAATGTCTGTCTAACATGAGTCTGGTCCTGCTGGAGATTTCTGCCTGTTAAAGGAAGTGTGTCCTTGCTGCTGTAACTTGTTAAATGCTGCAAAGTGCTGCTCATGGTGGATTAAGATGATAGTCCTGTTTGTAAGGATATTATCCTGTCTTGATGTAGGGTATTTGGAGTATGGTCTAGACCTGCTCTGTTTGTTAAGAGTCTCTAGATAATGTTTGTTGTGATTTGGCGCTATATAAATAAAGATTGATTGATTGACTGACTTTGTTTTACTTATTTAGCCTTGAGGGATACTCTGGAGGTCATTTTACCCAGCGTACTCCTCTGGAAGGACATCACAGAGGACGCTTCAGTTTTGTTTTCCACTGAGAGTACCCCCTATAAGGGATGTTATTGTGTTTTCATAACAGGGGGGGGGGGGGCAGCCAGCAGGGCACAGAGGATCTTGTTTTGTCTGTCATAGCCCATTCAAGGTGCATCAACCATCTCTGAATCCAATAGTGAGTCCATCTGGTCGACCAAAGCCCCACACATCATGTCTGAGTCCACACCACTGTGACATGAGTTCAATTCCAGCATGGGCCCTTTGCTGCACTTTATCTCCTCCCTCTCCTGCCTGTCTCTCTTCATCTGTTCTATCAATAATACAAAACTAAAATGCCAAAGAAGAAAAAAAGAAGGCTAAATGTGCTCATCCTCAATCGCGATTTAAAATGTATGAATTCTCATTTCTGATCATATCAAAGAGCTGACATGCATTTTGAAGCTGCAGCTTTTGGTTCTGCTCTGCTTCTGATTTACAACCTACAGGATGAGATTTAGGTCATCAACAGGTACATACGCTTACACACACACATACATACAAACACACACACAGACACACTCATGCATTTTCAAAGCCATCAGTGTGACCAACTACCCTGTGACCTTGTGGGACTTAGTCTCAATTCTGGCACTTAAGCTTCTCTCTGTCTTTCTTCAAAGGCTGGCTAATACTTTCCCTGAGGGCAGACACAAGCTGGCCACCATCTCCATTTTTCTTTCCCATTTCTCCTTCACTCTATCTCTTTCTCCACATTTGTGTACCTCTCCTACTCCTCCTCCTCTTCTGGTTTGCAACTCCATCCCTCACTACAATTCCCAAATCTACTCTTTTTTCCCCCCACCCTGTGTCTTTTTTCTTTTTGTCCCCCCCCTTATTCCCAGTCCCCCCCTCCTTACTCAACCCCCATCTTCTTCTTCTTCTCTCTACTTTTTGCGTGGTGTTCAGCGGGGGAGCCACAGGGCACAGAAATAATTCAAAGTCTTTGCATATTGCAGGCGCTCTGGTCAGCAGCGGAGCCCCTTTGCACTGACACATTAGTTTATCTGGACTGACCCGGCAAACAGCCTACGCCATGACAAATAGCCTGGATGCTGCTGCACACACAAACACACACACACACACACACACACACACACACACACACACACACACACACACACACACACACACACACACACACACACACACACACACACACACACACATACAGAAGGCAAGAATATGCATAACACACACTCTGCCGCTGTCTGTGGGCTGGGATGCATGCGTGCCTGCGGAGAAGACAGCTTTAAAGAAATCTCCAACCAAAAAAAGGAGGAGCGAGAAAAAAAACAAATGAAAGCGGCAAGGGAGAGACGGAGTAAAAATAAAGATAAAAAACTAGAGAGATGTACTGTAGCATCCCTTTAGGTAACAGGGTGATTTTCTGCATTGTTTAATTTTTAATCACTTTGCCTTCCTAACATTCCTCAGCTCTTTTTTGCATATTCTACATATAAATATAAAATTAATGTCTGAGAGGCAGATAAAAGAGGGAAAAATACAATTCTCACAAGAGAAGCTGAGAATCATTTGTTGTTCTTGAGAACAAATTAATGCCAACGATAAGAAGTAGAGCTGCTGAGGCCATGCTTTTTTCACCCTCATCCTCTTTTTGTATAACTTCACACGTTCCTTTGTTCCACAGGCGAAGCTTTGCTGGTCATTTTAGTGTAATTCTGGAGCAAATTGTGTCCCGGAGGCTGGCGGCTGGTTGCTCCTGAATGCACCTCTTAAAAGATGGAGAAGACTAACTGTGTAGCTAAGGCTGAAGCTACTGTGATAGGGCAGTCGCTGGTTACTGATGTTACTTAGCTGGATGCCAATGAGAATCATTTATATTTCTATTTATACTCTGAGATCTGCACGTGTCACACTGTCACTGTTATGACTAAGCGGCAACCTTTGAAAAAAGAACACTAATGCAGGACTGGAGGGCAGTTCCTGAAGTGTCCACTTAAGGCTGGCTCCAAAGAGTCCTCAAGAAGGGTGACCATATTTCAAAGATCTGACTAGAAAGACTTCAACTTAACCACAAACCCAAATTTATATGACCTGATGGTACAATTTAATATGGTTTGTGTGTATTCCGGGGTCTACTCAATGCAGTATATTCTTTTCGTGGTACTTTTTGAAGGAAGCTGTATATTCTCCCGGAGCTCTTTGTATAATTCTGACTTCCTTCTTGGCAGCTAGCTTACCTGTCGCAGCATGTCCTGTCAGTATTAAAAGCCAGGCTAGCTAAGCAACAGCCACACATTGAAATTGACTGACACAAGTACAGACAAATCCGTATATAATGTTGGCTTGCTATAAAAAAAAACAAATGGTAAAAACTTCTGAAAAAACATAAAAGCAGCAGCCTTGGTGACGACATTGATTGACATACTGTATATACAGACTAATTAGTGTTCCAGGTGTGCTGCTTTGTTTTGGTATTTCAATTGGTTGAACATGGTACAGAGATTGTTCAAAACCAGGACATATTACTTGACTTGAAAACAGGATGGCTCAAACCTGGATTTATCAACCTACACTGAAGTCACGCCAATATGTAAACATTTTTTATTTTTCACAGCAGGACTTAATATATTTACAATGTGCTAAAGAGTAGTTCTGGTCTCTATACCTCAGTCCTCATAACTCATGTCTTTTGGTTATACTAAGACTAAGAGTTAGCAAAACTTATGCCGAATAAAAAGTGTGGCTGATTTGACTGAAAGTTTTGTGCATTGTGGCTCTTTGCCATGACTATTGCCTCAACTCTACTTCTTTCGTGGATTTGTAGGTTAGCTGGCAGTTAGCTGGGGTCAGCATTTCCACCACCTCTTCAGAAAACAGTGGGTGATGATTTGAAAGGTCTTTGACTCTGTCCTGAAAGTCGTGCCCTGTGATTGGTCTATTTGAAAAGAACAACAATTCACCTGTTTCTGTGGTGAAGTGAGAGTGTCTGTTAGGAAACCTATTGTCAACGTTGATCCGTTTATTGTGAAGTATAGTATATATTTAGAAAATACAGGACCATGAACTTTTTCCTCAAATGAACCCATGGGATGCTTGAACTGTACCAACTTCTCCAGGCGCCTCGACATGACCACTGTCACCGTGTCGCCAGTTTAACCCTGTGGTGTTGCCCATCCAAAACTCAAAATGTGAAATGTTTCTCAGCAAGGTTTGTTCTGAAAGTCTTGGTTGTTGAATTGAAATATTGTTAACTTGAGACCTAAAGTTACAAAAGTTAAGTTAAAGATGTACACAGTCGATCATGGGCTGTTGGCTGTGCTGCTGTATTTGATCAATTTGGTGTGCGAAAGATGTAATTTGCGATATTTTGCAATGCACTTGCATTAACAGGATTTCTAAAGGAATGGTGTAAAGACAGTGTTACATTTTTAAGTAGAGGTGGTTTTATGCTAACTAGCAAGAGTCAAGCTTTAAGGTCTGATACTTACCATTTAATACCTTGATAAGATCTTGCATTCCATTCATTAAAGACAAACAGATCTTTAAAATGCATGCAATGCAGGCCCCACTGAGTCGGTTTGACTTCTAAATGTAAATCCCTCAAACTCAAGCTTTTGTAACTTAATAAACATAACTTTGACATGATCAGGATTATTTTCCATAGACTGTCTCTGAGGTTTGTGGAGACATTTTTAATGATTTTGGATGCAGAGTAGCTTTTGAAGTGAGTAGTAAGTCACTCTAATGTTGCTACTTTTTCACTCTCATCTCTGATATTCAAAGGTCCATCACTGTCCAGCTCTTGGTGCAGACTGGCTGTAGTCAGAGGCTGGGCTGAGGATGGCATCAGGCTGGCTTTGGATTATATCATGTTTTTTTAAATAAAGTTTTGAAATGTTTGAGGGTCATGAACACCACCTATTAAGAATGACTCATCAACCACTGTGACTGATGGACCCCGCACATCCTACTCACTTAGTCGTTACCTTAAAAAGTCAAGCTGATGTTTTATATTTATATATTTAAACCCACCCATCCCTTTCCCTTCAATTCCTGGCTTTTCTCCCTCTCGCTCTTTGAACTGTTCGAGCAGCGAGGCTCAGGGTGTTAGCGGGGAATTTGTCCGGCTTTGACAGGGCCGAGTCGTTTTCCCACAGCGCTCTTTGAAGAGCGGCCGCTTATCGACACCAGGGCTAAGCGCCGGCCCTCTGAGCTCGGGTTCCATCACCGCTGGGAGCGTGCTGAGGCCGGCCTGCTTCACGATCTGGTCTCACACACACATGCATATTGACACACATGCAAAGCCCAATGCTTGCACACCAAATCTGCTCTAAATGTTCATCGTTACGTACACAGAGAACGAAAATCAGACATGCTCGCAAACATATGCATGTAAAGGAGACACACATGCGTTCACAAATCACGCACACAGGAAGACATTTGCAAGAAAGATGTAGTGACATTTGGATGTGTGGGGAACGAGATAATAGGGATGATGGAGATATGGGCACAAGCATATGCACACATTCTCACACACACTAACCTTTTCCCTTGGCATACAAGGGAGGAAAACATAGAAATGCTAGCAAGAGGAAGATCAATGGGGCTTTGTGGCCTCATGGTGTGAAAAAGGTGAGCTGAAGAAGGTGGAATTTCATATTGGAATCTAACATCTATTGTGGAGAATGGACCACCGCTTCAGTCTGCAACTTAGATTCAACAGACATAGAAAACATTTCCCTGTTGTGGCCTTGAACCTTGACCTGCTTCATCCTCTTTCAACCAAAGAAAAGTTTTACTTCAGTTCCCCCTTTCAGCAATTTGTACTGTAGTCTCACTACAACGAGATCATGTGCGTGGACCGTGCTCAAACTGTTTCTGAGAAAATCACCACTTGGCATTATGTCCAGCGCACAAAGCTCACTTAGGTCCAATGCAGGTATTTGATCAAATCATCCCAGCTTTTGGTCATGAGACCTTCACCAGAGCAAATATTTCATGAAAACACCCAATGTACTCTCCTAACTTACAATTACTGGACACTCATTCAAAAGAGTACAGCTCAGAGTTATAGTTCACAAGGTCATAATTCACATGAAGCTCCTCAGATTGAACATATCACAAAAAGGAAGATAAGTCGACCCAGAAAGCAATCAGAGGGGCACAATATATGAAAACCAAATATAAGACAAACTGCTTAAACTGAGGCTTTAACTGGATTGTAGAAAAATGTCTGATAGTCTTCTTGTTCCAGGCTGCACATTTCAACATGAATTTCAAAAAGAAGTATTTCAATTAAATTTTACATCCCATGCAACAAAGACTTTCGGTTGTCTCTACCATAGATGATTAAACAAACACAAAAGTCTGTCAAGTTGGTAAGACCAATGGCCCTATTGTTACAGCTGTATCTTGTGTGTTTTCTCTTCCTCTTCACTCTTTTTCACTTTCTTCCCTGCAGGTGACTCATAATTCATGTAGCAGGGTTCATCTGGCCTTGCACCCTTAATAGTCCACTGCTGCCTGCAGTAGGAGAGAGTCCTTTTGAGTTGGGGTAGCTGCCCGTCTGCCTCTCATTTGGGGGATATGTTGTGTTTTGTTAATTTAGAATGTAGTTATTTTTGTCATTTTCTATAAAATCCTATTTAAAGCTGGGGTTGGCAGTCTCGGAAAACTAGCATGAATTTGAATGTAGCATGTCCTCATGACTCCGTCTAACCCCTCCCCTCCTCCCTCAGAGCTCCTCCAAAACGACGCCCCCCCCCCCCCCCCCCGCTCACATGCACGACCGCCGCTGACTTGCGATCATATGATGGTGACTGATTCAAAACCAGTCCTCACCAAAACATTATCATAGTGAAAGTTAAAAACACAAATAAATATGGCTGCTGTTAGTACTCACAACTGTTATTCTAGCATTATCCAGTTGTACTGGTGACACGAGATCAGGAGAAAAGTTATAACACATATAATACCTTAACATCTCTCCTATTTGTTAAACGTATTCAGTGTAGATGCTCTTAATTCCAACAGTGTTGACAGTCAGTGAAGGCATCAGGAGAGGTGTAGAGTGTGAGAGGGCGAGAGAGGAGAGACAAGAGGAGAAGTTCTTCATTCATTCAAACATTGATTGTTGTTTTGTTGGTTGTCGTGATCACAGCCGACAGTGACCGGTTATTAAAACTCAACGTGTTCACGAATCGGCTCGTCATCACTACAGCGTCCGGACGGAAGCTACAATACATATACATTTTCTGTAGGATTTAGTAAATGGCATTCATTCTTCTGCTTGTCAGAGCCCCATGGTGAGAGCTTTTTAGACTCTGATCCGGACTACAGTCCTGAGCAAAGCACCTCATCGGGTCAGAGGGGACAGGCCCAAGGACGAGCGAGAGGGGCAGTCAGTAGAGTCAGGGGAAGCAGAGGCAGGAGACGAGACTCGGAGGAGTGCACGCCGGGGAAATGTACGCGCAGGAGGTGGGCAGACCGGCAGGACGGGATTTGAATGGTTTAAAATTTTGGCACCCAAAAACGGTGATTGGTTGGTGTTTTCCCAGGTTTACTCTGGCTGTAGATAGCAGCTTTTCTTCGCTCTTTTTTAGGAACACATCATGTATTGATTGCCATCAAGACATAAAGATCATTTTAACCAGTATGACAAAAAGTGTATCTAAATCTGATTACCAACCCCAGCTTTAAGTGTTCTTGCTTTTTCATACGGGTCATGAGCCGCTTTAGGGTGGGGTGTAACCGTAGACTGTGTAAATAATGGACGTAGTCTCTGTGACGTCAGCCATCTGTTTCTGAAGCGCTGTTTTGAAGCCAATCGTCATGCTGAAGTCAACCTAACTTCTGTTGAGTTAGTGTGAGGTAAAGAGGCAGGCTTTGAGCCTCCTCACCAACAGCTCTATTGTTCCCACCTGTCAATCAAGTCAGCTGTGCCTCTCATAAAGGAAAGCTTGTAATCTGAATATCTTTGAATTTGCCGTGTTATGGAAAAATTCACCCCTTGTACAGTGTGTGCCGATCAAGAAATGAGCTCTCAAGACTAAACTTGTTTTTTGTACTAGGCTGTAAACATGTTTATTTCTGCTGTAAAGATCAGCTTTTTTGAATTTGTGTGTATGTGGTTTACAGTACTTCCAGACCCAGCCTCAAGTGGACACTCGAGAAACTGCAGTTTTTAACACTTCTGCATTGGCTTCAATTCTCGCAGCTGGAGGTTGCTGCTTGGGTGTAACACTATTTTGATCATCTAAAACGCAAAAGGGTTTTAAGCGGCCAAAGTGAATAAAGTGTCTGAACATATTTTGCTGGTTAAGAGGAACACAAACTAGCCTGTTTGCTCAAACATTCTAAGTGTGGTGAAACCATTTAATAATGTTTTGTTTTAAAAAAAAAAAAAAACATCACCCTGTCAGGAATAGATTTTATGTTTATGTCAGGGTGAGACACGACCCTGCTGTAAAGCAGAAGGGGGTTTGTCTACAAGCTGTGCCTCTTGCACTTCCACAACACTCTAATGCAAAGAGAAATCAACCGCTAGGACACCAATATTACATCATTTCAGGGTGCAATGTGCAAATTAACAAGCACAACCTCTGTGCTTGAGAGGTAAAGCCAATGCTGAAGTGCTGAAAACTTCATTGATGCCACATACACACACATTCAAAAAAGCCAATCTTTACAGCAAAAATGAACATGTTAACAGTTTTTTATAACTCATTTGCGTTAAAATTATCAAGGTTAATTAGAGACACATGTTTTGACTGACAGTCACAGAGTTGTACTGATGGGGGGAAGTTCTTTACCTGAACCAGCAGCTCAGGTTTGCTTTCATTTGACACCTATCTTTATCTGAGATGTAGAAAGAAAAGGAAAAAGGAAATGTTTCCCAGTTCTGTTTGCATGGTAACACTTCTTTGTTTTTATTTCCTTTATATACGGTCTTCAAAGAGTTATCAAGGGCCAGATGAGAATACTACCTTTGGTCACGTCTCTGCATGTGCAACGTTTCTTTGTCAAACAGTAATTCTTTTGCAGAGGCCTTACACATCAATGAGGTATGTCATTTCTTTGGTCCGTGTCTGAAAAGAGACATAGACCATGTCATGATGAGCAAGGCAGCCTTGGCTGTAAAATGCTAATAATGGAATGGCTTAGACTATCGCCTGGAAGGAGATTAGAGTCCAAGGCTAAAGCCAGGAGAAAGGCCAGAAACATTTGATAAAGACTGAATGTAAAACAGCAAGGTAACTCGAAGAGGAGAAGCTGAGAGAGATATCTGAGAATTTCAGGGAATGATAAAAAGCTAGGGATTGTAAAGGCAGGGAGACTCAGCTAGTTTTATCATGGTGGAGGAATTTAAAGCAGATGAGGCTGAGGATTTTCATCACAGCCACACAGGAAATATTTTGACAGCTGTCCACAGACCACGTTTAAAATTAACTTTCACCTTCTAATGACGGTCCTGTAATGTCTGATACTTTGAAGATAACAGGTCCAACATGAATTTCTCCTTCATTATCCATAATCTGTCCTCATGCATGAGATGCCAGTGCAATTTAAGCTAAGTCTGACTAAGGACAGGCACGGAAGGAGTGAGAAGTGCAAACCAGAGAAATAGAAAATATGAAAAAAGATAAAAATGTCCATATGTTTCAGAGGCCAGCTATCTCTCCCTCTCACTTTCTCTCCCAGTTTTTTTCTCTGCGTCTCCCTCTCTCGCTGGTTCCAGCACTGACCCCACTCATTAAAGCTGATTAAAACTTTTCCAGAGAGCGCTGTTTGCCCTCAGAAGAAGATAACCTCTACAAGGCTGCTACATAAAAGAATAATAGCCGACTACAAAAGAGGGTTGGACAAAGAAAAAACCCTTCGCCTGGGCCCAGCAAGGCCCCAATTGGAACATTTTAGAAAATTAATGAAATTTTAGATCAAATGAATTATAAATTAAGGAGAGGGAGAGAGAAAAAAAAGATGAATAAGTCATAAGAAAATGTACTCTTGCTATCAGACTGTAGGAACATGTTATCCTCCACAAGGCTTGAAAAAACAGGGTCAGGTTCAAGCCATGAGGATTGGGAGGAAAACAAAGGTTCCCGCTCAGCGGAGCTTTGAAGATAATTGTTGCAACTGTACTTGAAAGGGGACTGTGGCCCCGGCCCCTACTGAGAGCGATCCACTTTGACTCAGTCGCTGTTTTTGTTGTTTTGTTGTTCACTGTTGTTTTTTGGCGTGGTGGCAGTAGGGATTTGTGACATGTGGGAATGCTCCTTTTTAACAGAAATCACATCAAATGGAAACACAGGCTGAATGTGTGGCACTCTGGCTTCTTGTATCTAATTAATAAAATCCCCTTTAATGGGTTATTAAAAATAAAAAAGGAGGCAGTGTGGTGGAGGCCATATAAATTGGTTCGTGTGAAGTTGGAAGCCTTGGAAAAGTTGTGGTTTGCTGGACTTTTTTCTCTCCCGTGTGCGAGGCGGTGGCTGCCGTGTGACAGCACTAACACGACATTATCAGAGACGCATGTGACTCCCCTCAATACTTGTCATGTTCACATTCAGGGGCTGTCAAATGTGACTGAAAAATTCATAAAAGCGAGAGCTGGGCCCGTGTCAGCTGTCACTCTGTGCTGTTAAATGTAAGGTTACATGTTGTTGAAATGTTGGATGAAGTACTTTACAACAGAACTCTCTCTCTCTCCCACACACACACTTACAAGGCATGCTGCACACTCACACGGCTGAAGGGTGTTAAATGGATCATTAGCACTGAGCTGAAGAGGCACTCAACCTTTCACCAGCTGGGGTCAGAGGTCATGGACTAGAGGAAACAAACCACTCTGTGATCAAAGGGCGGTCTACACTGGTCAGCCCTGCTGAGTTCATTCACTTTTACAAGCTTGCCTGTGCTGGGTGTGTGTTTCTATGTGTGTGTGTGCTCAGAGAACAGCATTAAAGGCAGGATTTAAGAATTTAGGGTGGTCTGAGTGACAAATGGGTAAAAAAAGTTCAGTCAGCAGCCTCAACACATGCTGTAATGACTGCAACCCCATCTGAAACGTGCACTTACAGAAGTGTTCTTTCTTTTGCAGCTGACAGCCTCAGGTTATTGTTTAAAATATTTCACATGACATAAATGTAAGAACTGAAAGAGACCTTTTTGTTTAACGAGATTTATTAACAGTATTCACCCAAATGTGACACCCCTGATTATATGATGACCCACTTTTATTACTAATTCTTTATGAAAGAGTCTTTGAAGACCAAGTCTTGTTTTTAAGACATTAAACAACATTAAATTAAATTAAAAATACAGAAACAACAAACCTCATAAATTCAATGAGGTTGGTTGTTGTTTACCCCCTTTTTGATAAAATCATGCTTTCATATCTTACTAAATTAAATTGTCACATTTAAATTAAATGACATATGGTCATGTAACTAAACCAAACACTTATAGTTTTTGTATTTAAATACCATAAAACATTTAAACTACCTGCAGTTTATTGGAGGGATGACTGCTGTGGTATTGAGCAAACCTTTCAAGCATTCTAAGACATTGTTGTTGTGCTCATCACCTTCAGACAGTACACCCAGTGACACCATTTTTTAGGGCTATCTGACAGTCGCTTAAGGTCTCTGCTGTTTTTATAACTATTTTCTTGAGAAAATACATCATAATTCCACCTCAGTTCAAGGTAACTTTGTGCTACTCTGCTTTGGATACCATGTATCTTCATCTTTCAACCTTGTCCACTTTTGTAATGAATACAGACATTTAATTACTAAACTGTAAATATAAGACCATTTTTTTCAGATGCATTTTCTCATATTCTGTTAACATAGTAGGCTATCTTATCTTTTTAACCAGATACAGTCATTACATTGTTCCCTTTACAGACATCCAAATTCAATGGTGAAAACATTAACATCACATCTCAAAACAAAGTTATGACTTTCCTCCTGCTGACTCGTGGGGTCCTATTGGCCCTTAACTAAACACTGTGCTGTGCTGGATCTCAACTATTCTTTTAAAACCTAATAGTCAAATTCCAATAAGCCTGTTTATGGTGTAAAAAATAAGATTTTACCTCAACAAAGACTGTATCTGTTGCCAGTCCCACCGACAGGGGAAACATCGGAATCGATGTATTGATCGTCTCTCTCTGAGGATGTTAAAACATCTGCTGGAATAAATGGAATAAGTGGCATTTTTGTAAAATATGTGTAATATTTGAGTCACATACAAAGCTTGTCCATTTTTCTTGATGTACTTTCCATTCATGCCAGAACAGTTTAGCCTTGACATTGTATGAATTCTCTCCCGTCACTGTAAACGGCCAGTCGTCAAACATTAGGTGGGAAGAAAAGACAGAATGACAAGAGAGGTGTAAAGGAACTCATGAACAAATATTTTACGAGATGTGAAGTGGACAATGAAGAAGGAGTGACACTGGATAATCTACAGCAAGGTGAGACAGCATGGACACTGACGACCAGATTTCAACCGATTTAGCTTAAATGTTAAAGTCTGTTAGCTTGTGTAAAACCACACATCTGCTCTGACAGTCGATGACGGTGGAGTAGGTGAGGCAGCCGAGGCTTGTTGCTCTGAAGGTGAGAGACGGAGAGGAGGAGAGAGCAGGTGAAGAGATTAGCACAGAGGTGCTGCAGCCACCAGTGCATGGTTGGAGAAAGAGAGAGAGTTATAGGGATGCAGAGGGGGCTCATAGCCAGGCCAGAGGAAGGGAGACCTAGCACCCAACTACGAGCTTGCCTGTCTATTGCTATATGTCAGAAATGTGAAATAAAAAAAGCTCTTCAGTGGATTCTCTTGGTTGCAGCCTTAATGAAAATAGCACCAAATTATGTTTAAATGGCCTTGAAACTTCAGAATTTAACATTTCCCATCTGTTCTTTGTTTTGTTTAAAGTCTGTTATACTGTGTATTTCCATGAACTAAAAAATATAACCCTAACTTATTCCTAATTATGACTAAAGATATTTATAAATTAGTTAAATATTCATGTGAGAGAATATATGCTCTGAGTTTTCTCCCTCTATCTAAGTTTGACCCACACATTGTTGTTCTCACTGTATCTACTACTGAGCCTCCAAGTCACTATTCAATGGCCTGATTCTGTTTGACCATGAACACTGAGCAGCGAGCGTGAATGCTTGAAATTCTCATTAACACCAGCAAAGCACTATATTCAGCGAACAGCTCACTGCTCAGCCTTGATATATCCGACTCAGAGATCACGTCATTATTGTACCGTGCATGTGTGACCACGAGAGCCACTCTCCTCTCACATTTGGATTATGTGTTTTCCATGAGCCTTTGCCTTGTACCTGCTCGCTCTGTGATGACACTGATACAGAATGAGCTCAATGGGCGACACTTTCTGGTGCTGCAGGCTGCGAAGAATGGACCGCCCAACATGGCTGTAGTGTTCATAAAATCTATAACAGAATCATAGATTGAATATGAAAAGAAGAAGAAGTCTTTCAGTTCCTTATGCAAAGCAAATGAGAATGTTCCATAAACATGCATTATGTCCAATGACCAGCAGGGGGCGACTCTTTTTACAAAGAAATGGCATATAGATATTGTGTGAGAAGTGTTACCAGGAACAATCTGTTTCCACATAAACCAATCAAACTAATCTGCAAGAAGGAGTTTGACATACTTTACCTCTGCCTGTTGACACACAAATGTTAGTTTCTGTTAACATTCCACATCGGTTGACGCATGAAGGACAAAAAAAAAAAAAAACCTGAGGGGGAAGAGAGTGCAGGAACATCGATGGAGGTTAAACAACACAAGGAGCTGAATTGAAGAAGACCGACACAGATCGATTACAAAACAGAACACTGCATGGGCTTAAGCAGAGTTAAAGGACTGGTAAGATAAATGAAAATGTAAACAGACTTTAGATTTTAATCTGGTACTGCAGTCATTTTATGCATCAGTTCAAAATGCTAACAGGAAACACTGATGCTTCGACTTAACAGTGAGTGAAAATGTTCAGTTCACTTTGACCTCTGAGTAGACCGGTTAGAGTACAGTCGTCATGCAAGTGCTACCAACTGTGGAATCTGAGGGATGGCTTTTTTAGTAGGGAAGGGCATTCCGAGCAAAATTTGTATTTGATAATCGCCGGCAACTATTTGGCGATCAGTCGGAATTGACAGTACATTTATGTGGCAGTCACGTTAACCAGCACTGGGACGAGGTGCTGCTAGTAGCGGGCACTGGCAGCGTCTGTCTTGAGACCTTTATGCCAATGTTTCTGTGACGCAGCAGCGTGGCGTGTATGTTTACATTTTACAGCCATGTTCAATCTGGAATTTTCTGTTTCTGAATCTCACACCACTACTCAGCGACTATCACTAATGTTCTCTTCTTCTCTTGCTTTTTTAATGAAGTTAGCATTGTTCTTCTCCTGTTACTTCATGCAGTTAGCAAACAGCTTTAAGATGCACTATAGCCACCGTCTGGTGGGAATACTATTATTGCAACCAGGCACCAGTGAAAACGGTAAAAAAATTGTACTTTTAAAGTTAGGTGTACAAATATTCGAGCATACGAAAATACCATCCCTACTTTTCAGTTGTATGAATAAATCATTTTTAAATCAATAAAAATCATTATACCAATATTCTGTGTGAACTTGTTTCTAAGCAGGATGTATAGTGAGCTTTATAAGGAATTGAAACCCCTCCATTTAGAGACAAGATCCCTCTTCTTTGCTTTGGCATCTTGCTCACCCTGTCACAATTCAAATCCACACTCACCACCTGCTCAGTGACTCTGTGATGGAGTTACTGGATACTGGAGGAAAGGTAAAGCTCATCATGACCTCATACCTGGCCTGCATCTTGTTGCTCTTGCTTTTCATCATGAGCACTACATACTTTGTGTTGAAGTGTTCATGTGGATCTGCAATACTCCACCTAAACTCTAATAGGCAGCGCTGTTTCAATGCAAATCATGTCGACAGTTTCCAGTTCAGCTACATTCTCTGCTTGTTTGTGAACAGAAAATCAAGAGTTGGAGCTAATAAATAGTGAGCAGCAGTAGATCATACTCCAATTGTTGCAAACAATTGTGCTGGTTCGGCCACTGTTGCAGGAAATGTTGTAAATGCATGGAATATGATGCTACCCTGAGACCAGCCACCGGGCTGTCTGTCCGTGTTGTTTCAATGCTTAGTTATATTTTTAATGAGGTGCACATCAGGCAACGTACAGAGGCATAGCATTTCCAACATGGCAGCCACCATGGTCGGGCTTTATAATGAATCTCCAGAAACTAATGTGTGGCTGAGACTTGATCCATGTTTTATATAAACTATGTTTCATTCATATTCCATCCAATACAATCAAGAGACTAAGCACAACCTGGCTGTACTTTGTGCCCAGACTGTGCTCCGTTTAACCGGTGAAAGAAGGTTTGACATCTCTGATCCGTGTACCTTAGACCATGAGCTATAGATCGTTTAAATAGGGCCCTTTGGGTTGGACTGAACTCTTATCCTCAAATTCTCAGTAGAGGTAGTGAACAGCAGCCAGCAGCATGTCAGCTTTCAAAGAGGAAGGCAAAGTAAAGTATTGAGGCGTACAGAGAATTGTTGCAAACAGCCTTTTTGCACTAGCAGGTAGCTCGGTCAAAATCCCCCGAGGCTGACATGTTATTCCCCTGTTTGAGACAATAACTTGCCCTTTGAGCCATCCAACTTTGTGTGTGTGTGTGTGTGTGTGTGTGTGAGAGAGAGAGAGAGAGAGAGAGAGAGAGAGAGAGAGAGAGAGAGAGAGAGAGAGAGAGAGAGAGAGAGAGAGAGAGGGAGATTGTTGGATATTGTGTTTGTGTTTTGAGTATAATAGAAAGCCAAAGAAACATTCCTCAGATCATACCCTGACGTGTGTGTTTGTATGTGTGTAAAGAGAGAGAATGCCCTCTCATAGTCTGCGTTCTCAGACAGGAAAAAACGAGGTTAACAATAGATAATCGGACATGGGGTGCTAGTCTTCCTTACAATAGGCCATCACTGGTGCTCACAGCTTGTTACCGTATGCTCCTCAATAATTAATGTGCTCTTTCCTGGCTGCTCTGCTACATGCCAGTCTTTGATATAGGGTTACTGCGCTTCGGGTCCCACCACAGGAGGGGCAGCCGCTCAAACAGTGCAGCGTCTCATGTTTTGCTATTTTAAATGCCCATGCAGGCTCTTCTCCAGTTTGGCCCCAGGTGTCCTGATAGGAGCAGGTCACGACCAAGGTCACAGGACTTTTCAAGTTAGCGATCACTTTTCCTTTCTCTCGTTTTGTATTGGTTTTTTATACCAATGCAAAATTGTAATGTTTTTGCAATCTTTTGTAGACTTGCTGCTTTTGATATAAAAAAAATTCAGATTTCAGAAGCGCATAGAGAAATTAATGTTAAACAGTTTAGATTATTCTCCTCACTTGTAGTGGCACCCATGTAAAGAAACCACATTTGCTTGTTTTGTCTATGAGAGAGCCAAATTTAAAGTCTTTTAGATGAGACACATGGAAAGCATGACAGACAGAGGACGTGCTGGAAAGGTGATAACGAGTGACTGCAGGAAACGCAGTAAACTGTGGATGCATTTCAATGGCATAGACTGTTCAAAGGCAGAGTGTAGACTGTGAAAGGTGAAAGTGTCATCAATCAGGGTCCACAAAAAACCTGCAAAGACACATTAGAAGTGTCTGTGAAGGATCTCAGTCATCCAGGTCATGGACATTACAACTGTTTATCCATCAGTGCAATAAGTGAAGAATAAAGACAGTGAAGGTAACCTCCTGTTAATGAAGGTGTTTACAAGTTTATAAATAATATACAGACAATCAGAGGTTGGACCTTTTTGTCTAATTGAGACGAGTCTTGTTTTTTGTACTTTAAAAATGTATATTATAATTATTATAATTTAATTTCTGTAGAACTCTGCTCCATGTTGAGAATATAAATAAAGCCTTTTAAATGATACACATTTGATATAATGTATGTTTTTTACATTAGTAATTAATTTGACATATAATTTAACATTATTTTAGGTAATACAGTCATTCAAACAAGAGCAAATCTGAGGAGCCACTTGGGAGCCGAAAGAGCCGACTCTTTGTAGTGAGCCGAGCCAAAGGAACCAACTCTGTAAAAAGAGCTGGAATTCCCATCACTACAAGGTTTTCCCGCAGTAATCACTGAATCAAGGATTATCCTCCTCCTCTCCTCATCCATGTTGTCTTTCTGGTCCTCTGAAAACCTCTGACCTGTTGACTCCAGGCCTGGCTCCGCTCATCATGACGGTTTGTTGTTGTAGTTAAGTGAAAATAATCTGGTGATAACACAGAGTGTTTGATCCTGAAAATTAACCGGATGTTTTAATTTTGTTTTGGTGCCTGACTTCCTGTCCCACTTGATCTGCTCTGTTGAGATTGATGCGTCATGCTCTGTCATCCAGCAAAAATAGAAGTCTTGTGTATCTGATCTGGAGGGCTCTGACCTGCCGGATCAGAGATGCAGCCGGAACGCAACAGAGCGGATCCAGTGGGAGTTAACACATTGACTACAATAGAAACAGATTAAATCCGGTGCCGTGACCGATCAGAGACAGACCAATCACGGATCCAGTGGAATTTGGCAGTCAGGCTTTTGGCTTTAGGCAGGTGTAAAGGACACGACTTACTTTATTTTGCATGCACTGGTACAGTTTAACTCAGGTTTTGAGAAACAAGCATAAAGTCAAGTGACAATGACTTTCAGAGGTGACATGATTTTTTTTAGAGATGATTAAAAAAATGAAATATTCGTAAAGAGATTGTGGATATAATCCAGGATTGAATTGCTGCTGATTACATTCTTCCTTTCACCCCTCATGATCTGTGAAGGTGACCTTTTATGACCAATGTATGTAGCCGAGCTACCAGACACCAGAATGTGATTGACACCAAAAACCATGCAATTTTCATGCAGTCTGTGTTAACACTTAACAATAATGGTACACATTTTTTAGTGAATGAATGCTTACTTAATGTTGAATTAATGAATAACTCATGATCAATTTCTGTTTGAATTCATGGAGGATGCACCATTAGTTCCTGTTACTCATCATGAATGAATAATCAAGTTACTATGACTTCAGGTACTGACTCCGTGTTTAAGAATGTGACTAGGATTAAACACGTAGTAATTCTGGGTAGGTTTTCGTACGTAGGAGACCAGTCCCCGGTTTTTCTCGGCCGTTGGCCCCACCAACCACCTCACTTCCTCAGACAGCAGCCTCATCTCCATTTGTTTTTCTGGACAGCCAAAGCTAGCTCTACCCTCTCTCCAGAATGAACACTTGGTGTTCACAGTCCTTGATCTAGAAGTAAAACAAAAGCAGTATAATGTTCACTGAGAATCAGGGCTTCCTTTGATTAACAAGGTTTACACGCTTCAACTTTCTGAGTGAAATCAAAGCTTAGATCTATGCTAAAGGAGGGGGAGGAGGAGGGGGAGCTGAAAATCTTGATAGCTAATGTCATAAGCTTGTGTATCTTTCAGCAGAAGGATGATGGAAAACGTGAGAGAGAGGTGCATCAAATATCTGTCCAGATTAAATGTACAGTAGAAAGTTGACATGGTAAGCACATCTTCACCAATCAGACACCAGGCTACCAAAGTTAATGCTATTCTGGTTTGGAAGAGGAAAACAGTTTTTGTACATTCCGTTAATTCAGTTTGACAAGCTCCATTCCTCAGATACTAAAACAATGTGTCTTGATAATGGGAGACACAATAGACTGTAAAAAAGTGGATGTAGTATCCATGACGTCACCCATCTGTTTCTGAAGCCTTGTTTTAAAGCCGATCGTCAGCGGGTGCCATATTGGAAATGTTGAACTCAACCTAACTTAATCCGAGCTAATGTGAGATAAAGAGGTGAGCCTTTAGCCTTTATGCTAACAGCTACAGGGTGCCCACCTGTCAATCAAGTCAGCCATGGCCTTATTTGGGCAAAACTCGTAAGTTTAATATCTTCAAAAATACTGAGTTATAAAAAAAAAATTCACACCCCGTACAACGTGTTCGGATAGAGAAATGACCTATTCAGACTGTTTTTTGAACCAGGCTGTAAACATGTTTATTATTACTGTGAAGATCGTCTTTTTTGAATGGGCGTGTATGTGGTTTCCGGTGTTTCTGCAGCCAGCCCCTAGTGAATGCTCGATGAACTGCAGTTTTTAGCTCTTCCACATTGGCGTCATATTTTAAGACTGGAGGATGCGTCTTGGGAGACATCCACTCTGCGGCTCAGAGTCCTAACGGAACATGCATCCATACATTTCATTTACTCAGTTGATGAGTACTTTTTAGCTGTTTTTCTTGAGATTTCCACTGATTCATCTTATCTCAAGACATCCACACTGGTTTCTCCGTGGTAATGACTTCATTCAAGTTATTTTCTGAATTCTTAATTGATCACATCTCAAGATTGCTGGCAATCGAGTAAACAGAACTATAATCGGATCACCGACAGCCCAGACCGCAACATGCCAGGCTGCCATTCACACTCATGAGGGAAGCACAGCTTATATCTACATTATGTTTGGTTTGTGCTTTTGCATCTCTGATACCAGTTATGTTCATCTAATGCCCTCTCCAGATCTGCAGTAAGTAAAGTGTGTGGATGCATGTCTGCTCAGGCTTTCTGTAGGAGGGAAGAGGTTTACTAAATTTGCCTTTTTTTTATGTAACATGGTAAATATGCATGGGTCCATTAGTGTTGTATTTGTTAACATTTTCCTACACAAAACATAGAGGAAATTTAAATGCTAATTTGACTTTAACATTGTTGAATTAGTTTTTGTTTCCTAGCAGGAAGGATCTCTATTACATAATCTGACAATCTTCACAAACAGCTCACTAATAACCTGCAGGAAAACGACCTTACGCCTGGGGACAAATATTTGCTACAGCACTGCTCCCAGGAGAGAAAGTTCAAGATCGCTGACTAAATAAAGTGTGAAAACTGTAACAGGAAGTTAGCGGACCCCTCACTGTTCTGACATATGCAGAAACCCCCACGCACACAGATCTGTCAGTCAGTTTCAGGGGCACAGCTGCAGTGGGGCATGGGGAGAATTAGCCCCCTACTGTGCCCCCCACACCCCTCTTGTCCATCTCCACCCGTCAAGCTCCCCTCCCTCTACCTCTCGCTCTTCCACCCATTCACCCCCCAACCAAGGGGCCTCCTTTTCCTTTGGTCCTAATCATGGATTTTCTCCAAATAATGTGGTTTATTTTAGTAACGGGGCGGGTGAGAGTCAAGCTCGTCAAGCCTGTTCCCTCCTGCCTCTTTAATTCTGACTGTATGTGCTGCAGAGAAATGTGACTGTACTTACTCTGATACTGTACAAAGACAAAGTAAGTGATAACAAACGTGGTCAAGCATCCCTCCACATTTTATTCTTTTGCACAGTGGATCAGTGATTTTCTCAGTGCCCAAGTCTAGCAGCTCTTCATGCCTTTGCTTCACATATTGAGACACATTTGTGGCACTGAGAAGATGGACAGCAGATGGGGAGATGACTGACAAGCAAATGAAAAAGAGAGGAGGATGATAAATATGTAAAACGTGCGTGGTAAGGACCGCAGCAGTCATTTTCTCTGCTTGCCATCCTAAGAGCGAGGGAATGAGTGGCCATCTCTCTACACCGAGGATTATGTCGGTCAGCTTTTGTGTGCAGAAGGGTTTAGGGGTTCACACCAGATTAAGGGCTGGAGGATTAAATTAGGGGACTTCAAGAAAATCCCTCAGACTCTGCTCTGTTTATCCCTGTGTAGGCAAACACCAGGCGAACTTCATCATAAAGACTGTTGTGTGTATCACTGGTCAAAGTACATTAAGTACTTATGCACTATTAATTACCAGAAAGGCTTTTTTGATCTACTCAGAGAGAGGAGAGAAGAAAATTCAGTTTTGTGATTCCTGGACTGTTGACACACTTTCTATCATTTATCTAAATACTACGATTTAGAAAATGATGTGTTGCATCCTTTGGGCTCCAGATACAGTTTATTTTTATAGTTATCCTCATGAAACTGGCAGACTGTCAGGAAGTGAATGTATACTAAGAGGATTATTGATTGATTTAAAAAAAGAGTACAAGCCTGGTGGATATTTGGACAATCAATGGAGTGCTAATAGTTTAGTAGAGCTATCGGTGACTTTGTTGTACTACCCAGGGTGGCTCGTCCAAAGGTGTGGCATGGTCCCCTTGGAATCTGATTGGCCACTCCTGGTGTCACCACAAAATCCTCAGCTATGATTGGCTGTTTGCCTTGTCAGAGGCAGGACTGTGTTACAACAGACTGCTAGCTTTCTATGCTTTTTAACGTTTATTTCTTTGGTACTTAAACCTTATAAACATAAAGCGAAACTCATAGCATTGATAATAAATGTATTAGTGACAGCTAGTATGCAGGAGGTAGCTTGCACTTTACAAATGCCTTGACTTTGAAACTTTGGGCAAACATCTTATTTATGAATCTTAAAGAGTTTAGATAAGAAGATTAGTATTTGCCTCTCTGTCATGTAAAGTAAAAAAATACACATGAATATGAACATTTGTATATACAATCTGTATTATAGTTGCAGGCAGTGTTGTCTGACCCATCACACCCTACCCATCTGAGTATGAATTTTTAACCATTGGACAATCTGTTTCGTCTATAATGCCCACCTCGATCCAAAGTGTAATATTCCTTGATTCTGTATGGCTTGTGCATTATGGGTAATATGCTATATTTCTTGTAGTTTATTTTGGTCTGTGTTCCTTTGTTATGAACTCTGTTTTGACCTGCCGGGGACTACAGATGAAAATTAGCCTTATGGCTAACTTTGGCATATTTACATAGATGCTATGCTGTAATGTTAATAAATATTCCCTGTCCCTTTAAATAAATAAATGCCTCAGTTGGGCCACTCCAGTCATAACAAAACAGAAGAAAACACACACACACAAATTTAACAGAAGTATTGTGTAAGATGTGTGTGAATAACCTCTGGTTTCACCAATCGTAAAACATTTGTTTTTGTCCATATTTCCAAGAGGGGAACTGTCAAACCTTAAAATAAAATAAATCATGATTTGAAAAAAACATAAACTTGACTTACATTGTGCAGTTACACTTCAGTTTTTTTTTTTAGCTGTGTCATTGCACAGGTCTACTCATCACAAAAACAAAGCTGACTGGGTAAAACTTTCAAGCCAGTAAAACCTTAAATTAAACATTTTCATCTTCATATTTGTTTCTATCATCATCTTTTTAGCAAGATTCTGTGGCTGCAGGCTGAGTTACCACCAACACAGGTCAACTGGCCATCTTTAGTAACCTCAAAAATCTGCTCTGGTTCAATAAGTCATTCAAAACTAAATAAAAAAGAAAATTGTCCAAGGTCTGTAAAATCAACTGAGCAAAAAGCTCTAGTTAAGACGTGATCTAAAGATGTGATGAGGTGAGAGTCACAGACAGAGACAGTTTAATGTGGAGCAACACTGGAAGAAAAGTCAGATCATAATATTGAACATTAAAACCTGATTGGCTGACAAACTTTTCATCATCACAACACCATCAGTTATAAGGTATCTGTATCCCTGGATCCCTCAGGCCTTCACAGTATCCATGCTTTTTCCATCCACTCCACATCGACAGGCATGTTAGTAATCCTGCATTCAAATCCAACACTTCCTTTCATGTATGGCCTCGCACCACATGGTCAACCACAAACCAGCCTCCAAAAAATCTCTAAAATAAACATCTGAGCTGTTTTTGAGCACACATGAACACTGTGTGACGCTCAGGCCCGTGTTTTACTGAAACGTCCAGGGCTCTTAATGACCTCGACGTCTTATGTTTAAGCAAAGAGGATTAAACCACGTTTCATACCTTCGTTTTTTAAAGAAAGCATCCATCTGTGCAAATCAGAGGGTGAACGCTTGCAAACCCAAACACTAGACCGCATAATGACAGCCAAGGCCTCTGGCAAAGACGCCGCAGAAGTTGTAAAATAATGTGGGGAGGGAGGGAGCAGTGGGGAATGACCAGTGCTTAAGTATGGGTTTCCTTCTGGGTTATACATGTCTTTATGTGTGCGCAGGCCTTGTGATCAGCGGGCCCCACAGTGGGATGGTCGCCTCAAATAGAGCCCAACAAGCAGCATCACAAGTCAGAAAGCCTGGGAACCGTGTGACAGTCTGCTGGGAGGTGATGCTACACCGGTGTCAGAGGGGAAACAAGAATCCTGCTCTGTGTTTTGAAACCACCCTGACCAACATGTTCATGACTAATTGTACGGCAGGTTATAGCAAATGACAAATTGCAAGCTTCATCTCACTGCGGTAAGCATTCGCTCTCTGACATTCACTTAATTTTAGGACGAGCTTTTGAACGACATCCAAGTCCTTGGGTTTGGTCATTTCATGATCAGCATTTGTGGTCGGAGCTTAAACAATCCCGTGCGGCACTTTGTGGCATTTACAGGCTGGTTTCCTCCAGATGTCCAATGCTGATGAGAGAACTTAGAGGCTTTCTGGATTACTCTTAAATTTGATTTACTTTAACTTGGTTAAAAAAACAACAAAAAAAGACAACAACACAGCCATGATTGCTTCTTTTGGATATATAGGTTTGGCATTAACAGATCAGCATGGACCAACACAAACTGGAACATAAGTTTTGGTAGTAGTTCAGCTTTTTTAGGCATATTAATCTACAGTAAAGTTATTTTGCCACAAGTCAGGACGTTTCTTGTTCTGTTTAATCAAGTACTTAAAACTGATATTTAACTTAAAACTTCCGGTCCAGTACCTCTCCGATCTGTCAGGGCACCAGAGTTGATAGGTTTCTATTCTAGTCGTTGTATCAAATTCCACTGGATCCGCTCCATTGCGTCCCAGCTGCGTCCCTGATCCGGCAGGTAGGAGCCCTCCAAATCAGATATGGAGGACTTCTATTCTTGCCCGAGCACGACGGTTAATTTTCAGAATAAAACACTCTGTGTTATCACCAAATTGTATTTCACTTAACTACAACAACAAACTGTCATGATGAGTGGATCCAGGGTCAAGTTGACAGGTCAGAGGTTTTCAGAGGACCAGAAAGACAACATGGATGAGGAGAGGAGTCAGATATTTATCAATGCAATAATTACCACGGGAAAAACTTGGTCACATGACTCCAGCTGTCTGGCGGTCCTTCGCCATGCTTCCTTCTAAAAACACAACCGGAGGGTGTTGAAGGATGAGAGAGCATGGAACCGGACCACAGCGGATCAGAGACAGAGCTGACACAGATGTGGTGGAAGTCCCGTGTTAGAAAGAAAGACGTGGAGCTCAGGCTGAACTTTCACACTCCTTCCAAGCAGCTACATTGGACCGTTAACACAGCCACACCTCTAATTATGTAAACCTATGCATACAAATGATGTATACGAATGATCGAATAGGCAATTCAGACCTTTACAATTTTTTTTGTACCAGGCTGCAAACATGTCTACTCATGTTGTAAAAATGGCCAGTAGAATGTGGGGGCCCATGGGGATCCCTGGAATCAGCCTTAAGTGGACACTTGAGGAACTGCAATATTCTGAACGTCTGAATTGGCTTCATTTTGTTAATACTATTGGTTAATGCTTAGCTAATACTTACCAGTCTTTATTCCTGTCATTCGGTAAAAGTGGACAAGAAAAAATGAATTCAACTAAAGGATGATGCAACGACACATGAAATAAAAAAAATGCACAATCAGAGCTTTCCCAGAACAAAGGCTACCTTTATTTGCCTTTGGCTCACACAACTCTTTATGCAAGAGCTGCAAGTCGAGCCAGGGTGATGATATCTCAGAGACACGTTCACAGTGAGAACGGTGGAGAGGTGTGACATGTTAAATATAGCCAATGCTTAAGGTCTAAACATTCCCACCTGCCTTTTGTAGCAAGATTCAGATTATATGATGTAGAAAATGTAAGGCTAACTAAAAATGATACATTTGTTTATTCTGCTATGGAGCTGGTGGTCAGAGCTTATTTGTACAATTTAGTTTTTTCAGTAATAAATGAAACATTTAGAAATGAACCATGAGCAAGGAAAAAAGAGTTTCAAAAAAAAATTCACAAAACAATAAAAAATGCATCACAGAATAATATTTAAGGGAAACATAGAAATACTAAAGATATAAGTTTAAGATATAGGGCACAGACAGGAACATCAGATATACAAATATAAGTTCCTCCTCTCATCTCACAAAAGAACTCAGAGTTCAGCCAAAAGAAAATTAATTTTCATACAGTCCCTGAGTGATTTATTTCTAAATCTCTAGAGAGCTATATATTGATGTAATCTATGCAAAAATGTAGATGCATAATGTTTGCTGTGGACATCTATGTTATGCAAATGAAGGTGCATCACGCCTTAATGCAGAAAACCTTCAATGTGCCTTCTGTTCCGAGCTCACTTAATAACCACAAAAGCTCCTTGAGTGGCAAAAGAAGGACAGATTGCGCCAAAACCAATTATTGTGCCTTTGTTTTAGCGGTTGTTAAGTCCACAGATCTCCTAAGAGCTGGGGCGCTGTTTTGATGTCTTTGAGTCAGGGTTGTTGGTGGATGGCATTAGCCACAGCAATAGCCACAAAGAGCCAGGCGGCGACGGGGGCCCGAGCCTCGGTCCAGATGGCACGCTGCCACCGCGACCTTGTCAGCACCTGCTCCCCAGGCACTTTGTCCGGGCATCGCCGGCGGGAACTGAGACGGGCACATCATGCCACCCCATCGCCATGGCAGCTAATGAGTCCCGTGCCCGCTTAATTAAGGAAACCAGCTTAATGCAAGAAAGAGTGGAGGCGGGGGGGACATAAAAAACAGAGCATATGCTGGACTGCAACCAAAACAAGAGAAATAAATAATTAGCCCCTGAAAAAGGGAGTGATCGCTAGAGCCAAAATATCATTAAAATTTGAAATGTAAATCTCCTTATCAGCCTCCCAATGTCACGAATTAGCACTACAGCTCGACGCATTAAATCAAGGCTAAAAATATTCAATTAATAAATGAATGAGTGGTGATGAACTTTTGATTATTTTGGGCGACAGTCCAAGTGTACCTTATCAGGGAATGTCACCTTGGACTGGGCCTCGTTGGTCTGTTAAATAGTGTCAGAGCATCCTTTTTTATCAGCGTATTTATTTCGTTTTTCTTAAAGAGCTCTCCATATCGGGAGCCTCTCTGCTGAGACGGGGGCTGTCCGTGTTTATGCCTGATTAGCCAGAGCACCACAACATGCACTTCTTCTTTGCTCCAGCAAAAAAAGGCAATAAATCATTTAGATTTTATTAAACTCAAATTAAAGCCCTGTGCGTGTGATGGAATTACGCCGTTTAAAATGTTACAACCCCACCCCTCCCTTTGGATACGCTCCTACACACATGTATGCTACACCTTCTGCTCCTCTTCTGCTCTCATCAGGCACACAAACACACACACACACACACACACACACACACACACACACACACACACACACACACACACACCATCTACACTCCTTCGCCCTTATTATGCAGGACAAAAATGTCCCCTTTAAGAATGTCAGACAGTTCCCAAAAAAAGAAGGCTCAGAAAAAATAAAAATCCTGTGTCCCTCCACATCTGAGGGCCCAGAGAGCGAGGGAAGAGGAAGGAGAGAGGAGGAGGAAGAGGGGGGGCTAATGTGCAAACTTGTTTCCGTCCTCTACGGCTCGCCCATCATTTATTCAGCAGCTCGGCGCTCGAGACGGGCCACTCGCATTTGCTTGATACTCAATTATACATTAGTGTACATCACTTGGCAATCTGTTCATATCAATTTAATTGGATTTTAATATTGCCTCTGATCTTGTTGTCCAATTAACAGTGCTGGCTGGCAATAAAGCAGAACCACACACTATGTGACACCTTTGATCCCCGCCATATGGAGCCCTTCCATTGATTACCGGCACCGCCACTGAATTTCACTCCCTCAATATGGCCTGTGATGAATGGAGGTGGAGGGTATGTGTGGCGGAGGGGGGAGTGTGTGAAGGGGTGGGGAGTGTGAGGTATGTGTGGAGGCATCATCATCATGCCCCCCCCCAGCTCCCTCCACACCCACCCAACCACCACTGATGTGATAAAAATTTCACTTCACCGCGCAACTTCATTTATTCTGTTGACATTCGCCTCTGATTAAAAACAATAAAAAAAGAGAGAGAAAGATGGTGCGACCATGCCCTGAATAGCATATGCAAATCCAACCCTGGGCATCTATCTTGTTGAAGCCAAGGGGACTGAATGACTGACTGACTGACTGCATGGCACAGTGGCACTGCCTTCACAATGACAACATGTTTTAAAGCAAAACATTTTCTTTTTCTATTTTTGGTCTCTGTCTTTCCTTTCTTTGTCCTTTGTTTTCATCCTTCTGTTCCAACCCAACTCAACTCAAGAGATAGGGCAGTCTTGAAAGTGGCCAGCCCTTCAAAGTAAGACACTGTAGGTGTGCTAACAATGACTTTGACTCTCACATCAAACCAAAGGTCAGTGTGCATTTTTTCTTTTAAATAAATGTACTTATTTTCAGTTTTGCAGCATTCATCAAGACATCATTTACTAGCAATTATGCAAACCTAATCGATGGTATGCACATGGCATCAATGTAGGCAGGAGTCACTGCATTTACAAAAGTTTAGATAACATCTAATTGACGAAATGTAAAATATATATACGTATATACATGGACGGAATGGCAGCTCCCCAAAAGTGAGGTCAAAACACTTAAAGCTCCCCCAGGTAACTGGGTTTAATACAGGTCATAAAGCCTGCCTCCTCTATGTCTTACAGATGTGTCATGGTGACATCCCTGGCCGTAGTATTTGGCCCGTGCAGGGCTGAAGTGAAACAGGTGTGTAAGGCGATAACAGTGACGGTGTCCAAAAAGCAGTTCCATGATGGAAACAAAGGGAAATACTTGTGTCTGCATTCCCTCTTTCCCACCAAAAACATAATGTCACTGTATCAGCAAAATCTCTGATATTTTAATATGAGAGGGTGCACAGCTGACTCTGTTTGCAAGAACAAAGCGAAGGAATGTGCATTGTAAAATCATACTGTCTAACTAATGCAGCCTCTAAATATTAGGAAACAACTGCGTCACTGACTTTAGACTTCAGACCAGGTTTTAGTCGGTTAAGGTGCAGACAATATCTCAAGCAATGTAACTTTGGACATCACCACACCTCATTTTAAGATTAATACCTGATTTTCGAATGCTCGAATATTCATTCATGAATGAAAAAATCATAGAGCTAATGCAAATATTACCTCATTTTAAAAGTACAATTTACATCTTTGTCGCCATGTTGCTGCGTCACAGAAACACGGCGTAAAGTTTGAGACAGACACAGCCAGCGACTAGCAGCACCTCGTCCCGATGTCGGTTAAAGCGGCTACCCCACAATCTGACCGCTAACAGGACTGGAGTCCCATCGGGTTTGTACGTTTACTGTCTACACCTGCAGGGCAAAAAGTGTTGTGTGAAATGCTGTTCTCTCGACTTAACCTTTCAGAGCTGCTGTCAGAGAGCTGGACCCATAAAAACAGACTGAGAGTCCCAAATCCATAACATTGTGATTGTACGATTGAATACTCAATTGTTTTACATAAAACACACTACATTAACCCCTGGTACTATCTTCTTAATTGTATCTGAATATATTTATATTGAGCAAAAATGTTAAAATACCAGTTGTATTCAATATTAATGAGCCTTGGTCTGCATTTTTCTTTTGGGGGCTTGATTAAGAATAATCACAGAGTAGATGCCAGTGATTATCAAATAGTATTTTGGTTTGAAACGCCCATCCTTACAACACACCAACTGCACATGGTCACAAGTTTATCTGCTACATACACTTACAGTGAGCACACAAATGCTCAGTGCACCAGGTAGAAAATTAAAATGACATTTTCGCTGTATGCCAGATCCTTTTTCCTTGGTCAATGATAGGACCCTTTGTTTTTACAGGATTCTGCTGATTTGATCTTGCTAACTTGGCTACTTTCCTGCACATGCTTTATAGATTGGTCTTTAAATAGTCATATTTTGAAGCGCAGGACCATAGACCATGCTGTAGTATTTAAAGAGTTTGGAGTGAGAGTGTGTCTGCTTCCTTTTTACCCTCTCCTCTCTCTCTCTTTCTCTTGCCCCTCTTTTGTTCCCTCTTTGCCTTCACCCGTCCCACCTCTCTGTGGAGGAATCACGGCGAGTGTTGGCCCTAAAGGAGCAACAGTCAGGCAAGAAAAAAGGAAGAAGGAGAAGAAAGGGGAAAGTAGATGGGATTCAGATTATTCCCTCTTTTCTTAAAAAAAGACAGAGAGGAGAATACGGAGACATCCATTATTTATGGGGACTTACATGAGTTTTCAAAATGCCAAACAATGAAAGCGACATGGGAGGGGGTAAAGAGGGCAGACCGCTCACTTGGACAGTATGAGCTGAAGTGGAGGGAGTTGTGGCAAAAGTATTAAACTAGTTCTGTTAACGTCAAGCTCAGGACAAGCTGAGATGAGTGTGTGGGGCGAGGGGGTGGACTCGTTCAGGATCTAGGGATGCTGTTCAGGATAGGGGGGCTGCATGGAACAAGAAAGGGGATGGATGGTGGTCGTACAGGGATGGGAGTTCAGAGTACTATCTACTATCGCCAAATATGGCACATTTCAATGTTAACTGTATCTCACTAACTTTTAAGACTGCAATGTTTTTTTAGTTTCTGTGCCATTCTCTCTCACTCTCTCTCTCTGTTTCTCTGTGTCCCTGTTTAAAGCGCCACTGAGTAGCAGCCTATCATTAGAATAATTAATTGTTCAACCAAGTGGCGTTTTCAGAGGGAGCCACTCGGGCAGAAGCAACAAGACAGCAGTTAGTGAGGAGGAGGGGGAAGAGGAGGAGGAGGGTGAAATCGAGCGTGAGGCTACAAAACACAAACAGGTTTTCCTGTTATGAGCCCAAGCATGCATGAAAGAGGAAAAGAAAAAAAAAGAACTAAAGAAAATTAGGACTCCTCGTGTGTACGGGATGTGTATGATGAATAAATTAATCAAACTCATCTTTTGACCTTTTGAACTGCCAAAGGGAAACTGCCTGGAGAGAAGGAGAAACACTTGTTCAGGTAGCATGAAAATGTACGGAATCACCATTAAAGATTCACTGATCCCAGTGAAACAAAGATGATGTTGGAAGAAGCACAAAAAAAGAATCGCTACATGACTTTTTGGAAAACCACTTCCCACAGAAACCGGTTCAACTTCCTTCAACTTACAGCAGGAAGTAAAAGTGAACTGAACGAAGGCACTCAAAGTAAAGACAAATGCGGACAAAAACTTTGTTAATGTAACAATCTTTCATCAAATGTCAACATATTTCACTTACATTTAGTAATACAAGCATAGACTGTATAAATAATGAACGTAGTATCCGTGACATCACCCATCTGTTTCTGAAGTGCTGTTTTGAAGCCAATCATCGGTGGGAGCCATATTGGAAATGGTGGACTCAACCTAACTGCTTTCAAGCTAGTGTGAGGTAAAGAGGCGGACTTTCAGTCAGTCATGTCCTTAAATGGGCAAAACTCATAATCTTAATATCTTCTGAACTGTCCCATTATAAAAAAATTCACCACCCCTACAGTGTGTGCCGATAGAGAATGAGCTATTCATACCTAATCTGTTTTTTGAACCAGGCTGTAAACATGTGTAATATTGCTGCAAAGATTGTCTTCTTTGAATGGGTGTGTATGTGGTTTCCAGCGTTTCTGCAGCCAGCCTCAAGCAGACGCTCCATGGGTTGCAGTTTATAACACTTCTGCATGGGCTTCATAATTTGAGACCAGTGGTTGCTGCTTGAAAAAAAGTTGCCATGATGTCTTCTTCGACTCTGGAGCCAAAAACCTAACTCTGACCTAAAATAATATAATCATTCTGGCTCTATCGCATTATTTTAATGTTATAACTATCAACAACAAAATCATGAATCAATCTGAAGATCGGGGACCTGTAGTGTCTGTATGAGACTCTCAAAGCCTCTGAATCAGTTTAGTGTGATCCTTGTGCCAAACCAAGTCAAGTAAGGAGATGAAGTAGAAAAACAGATAAAGCCCCTTTAGGTAGTGGTCAGGGGTAAGAGAAGCATGATCTCAATCCATAATCCCTGTCAATGTCATCTTCGAGTTTTATTAATCCCACACCATGATGTGTTTGTTAAACCTGAAAGGTTATTTTTGTGCCCTAACTCTCCCATGTTGCCCCTGTGGTAATCTCTATCTTTAATCTGCAGGCTGGTCTGCAGGTCAGGGTTTACACAGCACATTAAAGGACCAGGCCACATTGCTGTGTCTCTCTGATCCCTGTCTGTATGCAACAGACATAAATGTAACATGCATCTTTATTAGATGCTAAAAGTCTTCACAAAATGTCAGTATTTTCTGACCTATGAATGAGGAGAGTTGGTGTAGAGGCTGTGACAGAGGGCGGAGCTGAGACACACACAGCAGACAGGAAGAAGAAGAGGGACTTCAGGTGCAAGTAAATTGGGTATCGGCCTGCATGTGTGAGGAGGTGCGGTGTGATTACAAGTTCTTTAGAGTGCAACTGCTATGAAACATTTAGAATTTTTTTCTATTTTTTTTTTAGTTTTGCTACATTTTTAAGTTTACCAGCAACATATTGTATTGTTTTGGGGAACACTGTATTCAAAAATACTGAAGTATCAAAACTTTTGACAACCTTAAATATAGTATGTTTTTGTACGACATCTGTAGTCCAAGTGATATTGCCGAATTCAGTTGTATGCAGGAAAATCTGTCTGTATGGAGAGCAGAAGCAGGCTTGCCTTAGATTGAAGAGCTGGAGCTTGAGGAAGGTTTCAACACTCAAACAGAAACTCAGACTGAAACTGGAACAGAGAACAGATTTAAATTGACCATGAAAGTTTTTGGCAGCAGCAGGATGATTGGTGGACTTAGATGCGATAAGGAGAGGAATTGATGAATGAATGATGTCCTAAGATGAATGAATGACCGAATAAGTAGGACACATTAAAACTGCAAAATATCCATCAAACTAAACAGAACACCTGAGGATGCTAGAGTGTTGGTCATCAAAAATATCAACACCTTGCATGCACCCTCCATGCAGCTTGCCCTGCTGCATGGAGGGGACACCCTCAGTGGATCAATATGCTAATTGTGTTTACAGAGTTGTATTACTGGAACACGTGTTACTCTTTGGTTATAGTTTATGTCATCGATGAGAGACTTTGGACTTCACAATGGGACTAATTTGATAGGGGTGCAATGAGGCTGATGAAGTCTTTTTCAGGATAAACAGTCATATTTGTGCAGTAACTTTAAAATATAAGGCTTTACTGCTTGAAACTGACAACAAAGAAAACTCTCAAGGCAGAAGTTATACTCCTCGTCTATGATTCATTTCAATATGCTGTCCAAAAGAAATGGAACTGATTCCATTCATTATAATGGAACATGAGTATGTTTCCCCTCTGATCTATGGTACCCTATATGGACAAAAATTGAAAAACCATATATGAATGTTTCAGTTGAAGAACAAAATCCTTATCCTTAGGTGGGAAACGTTGATTCAGAGAGATCTAGATAAAAGACAATCAACAACAACAACAGCTCATACAGACCCGTGGTTAAAGTGCCACTAGGAATAGTAAAATTGTGTGTACTATTTTCAGTAATAGCTAATTAATGATAACAGACTGATCTTGATACTGAAGACAGTCGAAGTCAACAGGTCTAATATTATCATTTATAATGATGATATTAGGGGTAGGATTGATAACATCAGGTACCGCAGTCAGAGTCCGGTTCATTAAAACAATAGCATAACAGTGATAGTAAGGATGCTGATATTAGTTGTAGCAGCTGGAGTCAGGCAGGTCCACAGCAGCAGGCAGTCTACAGCGATCCAGAGGAACCTACAAATAGAACATGAAGGTTTAAGGTTAGCGACATGCAGACAGGTGAGAGGAGGGAAAGACAGGAGGCCAGTGCGTCAGTTTCCTCTGTAGACTAAGCCTATGGCAGCATTACTAAGAGCTGGTCCAAGCCTGAGCCAGTCCAAACTATAAGCTTTCTCAAAAAGGAAAGTTTGAAGCCTACTCTTAAAAGTAGAAGGGGTGTCTGCCTCCCTCACCCTGACTGGTAGATGCTTCAAAGGAGAGGGGCCTAATAACCGTAGGCACTATCTCCCATACTACATTTAGAGACCTAAAGTACACTAAGCAGGCCTGCATTCAGAGCGCTATCAGCTCTTAAAGGTGCCTGAACATAAAGAGCTCTATAAGTCAGAAGAAGGACTTAAAACTTTGTGCTAGGTTTCATGGGAAGCCAGTGTAGAGAAGCTAATACAGGGGAATAATAATTCTAGTCAGCATTCCAGCTGCAGTGATATATCTTAAAAACTGCTACCGTCTTCCCCCATTACACCCCTGTTACTACCCCCAGTGGCCTAAATACTTCCCCCCACCATTCAGCCTCTGTGCGTTACATAATGTAGATAAAGCGTAACAGGGCGTAGATATCTCACCTTAAAATGGCAATATGTAAAAGCTTAAAAAAAAAAACCAAGAGGTCTAACTTTGAATTTTTCCAACAAAATGTCATTGGACTCCTAGAACAATCTAAGCCTTAAGTAGCTGAAAAAATTAGCACTTTTAGCAGACTTCTTAATTTGCGTGTTTACCCACTGGGCTGAAGCGAACTATATGATTTTGACTCCTGCTGAGTTTAAAAATAAAATAAAACTGCTTCAGATATTTATCTTAATTGATGTGAGGAAAACTGCTAGGAACCAACATATAAAAAAATCATGTATAAAAATGTCGTACAATAGAAAAGACCATGATCCGACCTTTGAATCTGTATTAATAAGTTGCACAAAGTTGTCCATTAAATTAACTCCAAATTGTCATGTTTTCAAGTAGAATCATGCCGTTAAATCAGTAAAGACAAAAATATAATCCAGATTATAATATATTATCATTTTTAACTGAGTCCGACAGACACATTTTACTGTCATTTAAAAAAATAGGTTGGAGTGATGTAAACAGGTTACAGCTAAGTGAAAATCCCCCATCAGAGTCACACAGAGCAGGGGAGAATGTGCTGTGGTTGGTGGAGGTAGATACATGGGAGGCTGGTGGGGGAGAGAACGGTTGTGGATGGGTGGGAGGGGGTACTCATCCTTTCTTATCTGCCATGTCGCCCAATCGATAACTAGGACATCAAGATAAGGCCTCGCGAGCCTTGTGCACACACAGTTATCCCACTGAACCACTGAAGGACACACACATACACACAAAGTCACACGAACATCGGGCTTTATAGACTGCAAAGTAAACTATTTGCAGAGAAAATTCCAACACACATAAACAACAAAGAACACTCAAGCACACTCCATAAACACTTACACACTCACAGTCTCCCTTTTCCGTTTTTCTGCAATCTGTGCCTCCTCAATCACCCTCTCAGCAGTCCACAGGTCTAGATACACGTTTCTGATACATGTCAGAGCAGCGCCTGCTGTAACTCCTCCCGCCCTGCCCATCACTTTGCCATCAAATTTGTCGGTAAGCTGCGGCATTTTACGCTTGATCGGCCAGCCACTATTTCCTCTGGTGGAAAGCACATCTGCTTTCTCCATCCAGACTGCAGCCGTTTGGGTCCCAGAAGGCAGTGTTAAATTAGTAAAACACTGCTGCTTTATACAATGTTATGAACCGGCTATAATCTGGCTCTGACGTGACCCTGAGACCCCTGTGGAGGAAGCAGGAAGGAGGGGTGGGAAGAGAATGTGGATGAATGCGTTTGTCTTTATTGCTGTTTATAGGAGGGAGAGTATCGACTAAATTCAGCTCGCATACTGTCCACCGGACTTGCTTGACATTTTTAATCTCATTTTGATGGTGCTAAGGCCATATCTCACAGGAGTTCTTTTTGATCTTATTCTGAAATTCAGAACAGCTCTTACACTTTCTCTTTACCACTTCATTCTTTCTCTTAGAGCTCTTTTCTGTCTTCCCTCTTCAGTGCATGTGCTCATGTGCATTTCTACTCTAATGTGCAAGCTTGTGCATGAGTGTGTATGTGTGTGTGTGTGAGTGTGTGTGCAGCTGGATGACTGGCCAAGGTCTTTGAACACTAAGACCTGGATGAAGGATTGAAAGGCCCCTTGAAGCCCTCTGGAAGCCCCTTCAGCCAGCGCTGACACCCTCCAGGGGCCGAGGAGCTAGGGAAGGGAGATCAAAACCGGAGAGGCGAGGCCAAGAGGTCGACGTGAAGCGAAAGATCCGGGGAGCATCTACAGTCCAAGGAAGTATCTGTGGTCTCTGCAGAATTTCTAAAAGGGTCAGCGCAGTGAGCAAAATAAGGCATCAAAACTAGGAAGAGTAGGCTGCTGTGAAATGCCGGCTACTCTAAAAGAAGAACGGGCTGAAACATTGCCCTGAGGGTCTTTGCCAGGTCCAATGCCACCCATTTCCTGTGATGGTGGGGATGCTCTGAAATAAATCAGGCTTGAAATGTTTTCAGATGCCTGTTGAATTCCTGAATTATGAACTTTGGGTCATCTTAAAAAACACTGCAAACCAACTTCTCAATTGGTTCACTTCAAGCAGCAATCTTCAGTGTTGAAAAATGAAGCCAATGTGGGTGTGTGAAAAACTGCAGCTCTTAAAGTGTCCACTTGAGGTCGGCACCAAAGGCCAAGAAAACCCAATCAGAGGTCAGATTAGAATGGTCGCTTTTACAACAGTATAAAACATGTTCACAGCCTTATACAACATAATAATAGAGTCATTAATCACTGCAGAGGCTGTGATGAATCACTTGATTATATTTCTTAAACTTGAAAATACTTGATGTGTCACATTGACATTCAGAGAGAGCCACAAGAAACCTTATGCAACACAGTGCAAATGGGTGATTTGGATTTTGGAGCAGCGTCTCCAAGTTTGGGGTCGCCAATCAGATTCATCCCACCCTGGTGATCCCTTGGAGACAAAATAGTTGAGCTCCATTCAGCTCCACTATATATATGGAGACGGTACATTGTCTAACATTATGGATCAATGCTTTAAATCAGGGGTTCCCAAATTTTTCAGCCCAGGGCCCCCAAAATATAGGTGTCAAAGCCTTGTGACCCCCACTGTCCTAAAAGTGATCAAATGTTGCTTCATACTACATTAAGTAATATACTAATGAAAAAAGTTGTATTTGCAATGTTTTATTTCAAATTGAATTGATATTTGCGTTGTTTTTTTTTACAACAATGGTTCAGATATGACATTCTAGAAGACATCTCGCAACCCTCCACTGGTGTCTTGCGACCCCCACTTTGGGAACCCCTGCTTTAAGTGTTACTGTGTACTGCCACTTCTAAAGTTGACCACTTGGTGGGTGTACTGGGACGTTATTGGTACACTGGAACTCTTTGCCAGCTGCTAGTACCCTTCCCTGTCCCTTTTATAGTACAGTTTAATTTGGTAATTCATTATAGCATCTAAAATACATTACCCACGGTGCACTACACAACACTCTTGTCCTTTCATGATGATTTCTTGTCTGTTTTTGCCGAAGAGTAACGACACAGTGACGTAAACTTCCAAGTCTCTTAAGTGTTAGATAAACGAGGATAATCTGTGCAAAAAAGAAGACCATTGAAAGTTACTAACCCATAGGCCTTTCTGGAGTCCCTGAGCTCCCTTGTCTTGTAGGTTCCTCTGAGTCCCTGCCGTAGACGTCCTCCTGCTGTGAACGTTCCAGACTCCAGCTGATACGGAAGTGGTGAACTCCAGCGGCAAAAGCTACTACTACTATTCATTTCTTCACTATCTTCACTCTCTCTTATTCTCCTCTATCCCTCTTTCCAACCCCAACTCGGTCTGTCTAACATGAGTCTGGTCTGCTCAAGGTTTCTGCCTGTTAAAAGAAAATTTGTCCTTGCTGCTGTAACTAGCTAAATACTGCGAGGTGCAATGCTCATGGTGGATTAAGATGAGATAAGACTGAGTCTTATCCTGTCTTGGTGTTGGGTCTTTGTTAATAGTTTAACATAGAGTAAGGTTTGGACCTGCTTTGTTTGTAAAAGCACATTGAGATAAGTTTGTTGTGATTTGGCACTACACAAATAAAGATTGATTGATTGATTGACCACAGGAAGTTGGCCTGGATTTAAAACAGCAAAAAGAGGACACAAACTGAGAGCTGAATGTTGATAGGTCTGTAAAAAATGTCGTACATAATACTTATGATTTACTGGCTGTATGATACACACACCAACAAGGGAATAAGGGTTGTACCGGTACCTACACAGAACCGCTCAGACACCTACACTTTGCAAGGGTGTTGCCCTTCAACCCAAATCAGCACACCAGCCTTTGTTTCCTCCACCATTACTCCCAGAGAATCAAAGACAATGAACGGCTAATGTAATGCAATAGAAGGCATCTGTTTTCACAGCTGCCATAGATGTCCGATTCCAATATGGCGATCACCATTGTTGGGCTTCATAACACCTCCCTAGAATCCAGTGGGTGCACGTTATTGAGACTATGTCTATGATTTGTATAGTCGATGTTTCACTCATGTTTAGAAAACATCTTAGAGTAATTTTGGGGTCAGTATGCATTTTCGGCCTCAGTATTTGTTCAATGGAAGCTGTGGTTGCCATGCAGGGTGTAACAATAAAAGGAAATACAGATGAAGTGAGATTTAGTCCCTCTCATCTGCCTTGGCCTCTCTTTAAAGTATCTAGTGGAAGCACAAACTGTTTCAAAGCCTCTTTCAATTGCCTCCCACTCACTACTTTACAATTCAATGAGAAACAATTAAACAAGTGAGTAGCCTTAGCCATGACACCCAAACAATGAAGGAATGTGATGGCGATCAATAGCAAGCCTGCGATTCACCACTCAAGGTCAGTGAACTTTGAAGCACACTATGTAGGCTAATGGTCATTGAATGCTGGTCTGAATGAATCCCAGGCTGAATCCTCTGGTAATAATCTTTAATTCCTGCACCGACATTTTCCACAATTAGTCTGCCCTCGGCCCATCTATCACTGGCCAAAAAAGGCACCTGGGGCACACAGCAATAACAAACCAAAAAGAGTCAAGAGGCCATTCCTCATTTAATTATTCAGTCATTATTTTTGCTAAATAGATGCATAGTTTGATGAATATTTTATCTGTAATCAGCGGACTGTGTCTTAGACTTTCTGGATTTTACTCATCTGTCTTTCTTTCTCTCTCCTAACCTTCATCAGTACAGTGTAGAGCAGCTGAAGACACATATGGGCATTGATTTTCGCCCAGAGCCATGTGGGCTGAACTCAAAGAGAGCTTGTCAGAAGAGTCAGAGAGAGGGGAGAGCGAGAGAGAGAAAGAAAGCCAGAAAGAAAGACAGAAGGGAGGACGGAAACCTCCCCAAACGAGCATCTGACAAAAACAAGGTGCCAGCCTGACCCTCACCACCTTCGACATGCTGAAACTCTGAGCGGAAAAAGATGCTGAAACAACAGCGAAACAAGAGCAAGGAGGCAACGATAACAAAAGAAAAGAAGCTGCTTTCATTTCCCCACTTTGTGCTTGCCTTTTCTACATTTTCAACAAAGAAATTAATGCCCACTTCGAGTGTGTCCGTTGGGCCACAATCTGTCGGCGTGCTTTGATGTGCTCATTGCAGCCTCCTCTGAAGTCCTGTACGCCGAGTTCCTCTAACAAAGGGAATAAAATAGGAGGATAAAGAAAGACGAGAAAGAGGCCTGTTTTTGTATTTGGCAAGGCACTGCTTGTATTCCTAGCGGACATTCTGCCTTCAGCTCTCGTTCCTCGCCTCCTTTTCCCCCTCTACATCTCTCTCTCTCTCTCTTTCTCCTCTCCAGCACTGGTCCTCGTTGGAAGGTAGGGACTTGGAAAAAGTTAATGATCAAACAGGTAAATCTCATTTTTGTTTGATGTTTATTTATGTCTTTTCTCTTTCCCTGCAGCATTTTACTCAAGACCCCACACAGGTTTGTTCTCTCCCCAGTTTTAAGTGCCAAAATGTACCTCTGACAAACTTCTTAACAGGTGTGAATACTGATATACCAACACAAAGGATGAACCATGTCAAGGACAAAAAACTTATACTAAAATATACTTTTGGTTGAGCTGTCTTTGAAAATGTTTTGGCCTTTGTCAACTGATATGAATAACATGTTAGCAAAGTGTTGCCTGGCCACTCAACAAAAGTAATACAGTGTTCTGAACGGCATGAATAACTAGAAACCCTGGATATTGAAGAAACACTGGCTCTTAGTTCAACATCCCCACAAAAAGTGCTCCTGAAACAGTATACTGCCGGTCCACTTCTACACAGCTAGATTCCTGTTGTCTAAAATCAATCACCGCCCTCAATCTAAGACACACACACATCCCTTGTTTCACATCAAAGGTGTGTCTGTGTTTTCTGTGTTGTGTAAGCCTGTTCTTATTCTGTACACTTGACCTTCTGGCACCAAGGCCCAGTTATGGCTGATAGAGACAACAAACAAAGAGCGATCGCTATCTCCCGGATCATTACGCAACCAACATCGGGGAAGGTATGGTACAGAAATAGCCAAAGGGCAAGGTGGACACGCCGTCGTCAGGGCTCATCTTTCACACAGCGTGTACACCTGCATGCTGACACACACGCGTGTACAAACACACACACACACACAGATGCATCATGTACAGGCTTGTGAGCCCTCCCAGGGACAGGGATTTACAGTAGCCACATGCACGGACAACAAAAGCTCTTGTCGTGTGTAAAAATCTCATAAACAAGTTTAAACCTACAGAAGAAGGTTTGACTGAGAGAAAACTGCAGCTTGTGAGAAATCCTTCATTCCTGCACACACCAAGGAATCCTTAATACCATATTGGCCTGAATATGGGACGACCCTGATTATTGGATGACCCCCACTTTTCAGGATTTGTTTCTTAGACTTTTTGAGACCAAATCTTGAAGTTAAAAAGAAAAAAATGTCAAAGATGCTGTTCAAAACTCAGCATCAGTTGCTGGTCAACTTGTATTACTTTTTCCGCAGCTGTGTCCTCCAGATCAGATACACAAGGCATCTTTTTTTGCCGGATCCCGGAACATAACACATAAATCAACACAGAGCAGATCGTGTGGGAAAACCTTGGTCACATGACTCCAGCTGTACGTCGGTCTTTCTCTGTGCTAACATTCTGAAAACGCAGCCACTGGGTGTTGACGGACGAGAGAGCATGAAGCTGGACTGCAGTGGATTGAAGACAGACTGGACACGCATCCGTTGGAAGTCCAATGCAAGACACCTGTCTGATTCTTGAAAAAGTCTGTCCTCTCTGTGCATGTTACAATGCTATGTTACAATTTCATTTAGCAGCATTTTTGCCAATAACTACGTGCATCTGAGAGTAAGTGTGACACAAACAAGGACCTAGAGGTCATGAACAAGGTTGTTTTTGAGGTTTTCAGGTGACCTATAGTGTAGAACTTTTAGCATTAGCCAATCAGATGAGCTGGTGTGATTATAACTATTGGATTTTGTTGTGCTAGTTTTTTAAGATAAAAAGGAATCATAGTAACAAAACTTATTTTGGATACTTAAATACAATGGGTAAATAAATGCTATTAATCTGAATGTGTGCCCACATACTCTATGATGCTCCTACAGAAGTCAGTGCCCTTGTTTGGCCACCTAAGTAAAAAAAACATAGCCTGGCTCCCCCGCTGTCTGCACGAGGCCATGGCCGGCCACTAACCAAGCATAAAAAAGCTTGGGCCCAATACCACAGAGCCATAACTAAAATAAAGCAGAGTTTCTTATTTCTGCCTCCCTCTCACACCGCCATCTCTCATTCGTCCCCTCAGGGTTCATCTGTGAAATTAAAATAAAGTGAATGAAGTTCCCCTTTGAAGAATGGACAGATAGAGAGAAAGGGCTAAAACGACAGAATGAGAAAGAGGCTGGGGGGGAGGAATTGGGGCTGGGGTGCTATTGGAGAAAGGATGAGCGAGGGGCAGTTTGTATAAGAGAGAGAGAAATTTGCAGAGCTGGGGGGCAAGTGATGGGAGTGCAATTAAAAGTGCACACACTGGCAAAAATCTGGGTGCTTTCAAGGCAGAGTAGCCGCAGACCTCTTCAGGGAACTCATCACACTACGGCAGTGTGTTTGAAGATGTGGTGGGCTCCACTAACAGACGGTTTATTACAGTCCAAGAAGTACTGCAGTTCTCTATTAAGCCTCTCTGAACCCCCAACTCCCTAATTTTCCTTCTCTTTATCCTTGTCTTTATCCCATTCCTACCAGTGGCTGTGCGGCCAACTGTTACCTTTGGTGGGTCAGTTCAAACCTGTCAACGTCAAAATATCCAGAGAGAAAATCTTGACCTGTTATTTTCAGTACTTTTCTGAGCTGATGCTTTCAAAGAAGTTTACGTAATTAAATTAAAATGTCTCCCAAAATATTTGATTTAATGAATCCACAAAATTGAAAACGTATTAAATGTTTGGAAATTCCTTTGTTGCGAAAATCAGCCGATGCTGGTCAGCTAGAGTTAGTTCTAGCTCTGGAACAGACCTCAACATGCCAAGTCCAACCTTAGCAATTCAAGAAATCTGCATAGAGATGAAGTTATTGCCAAAACAAGAAGCAGCTGATTTCAAACTGCAACACCTCCCTACAAACAATCACATCATCACACAGACTTCAAGTGAACTTCATCAGGTATCAGGCTTCATATGCTGGGTGCAAAATGCACGACAGCTCCCCTCTTTCCTACCACACAAGAACAAGAAAATTTCCTCCAAGACTGCACATCATAGTGTACACACAGCCAAGCCAGCGCCACACAGTCCAGGACATCACACAGATGAATGAGATCACAGCCTTTTGGGACCCACTACCACAAACGAGCAACAGACCTATTGTTTATAAATGATAATATTAGACTGGCAAAATGGCCTATTATTAAATGTGTGTTACTGTTCAATAGTGAAAACGACTGTTTTGTAGAACTACAGAGCATGATAATCGCTTAGTGAGTACATTTACTGACTGACCAGTGATTCAAAGTAATTGTTTCCTCGAATAAACCTCAATAAAACCGACGCAGCCAGAATAAAAACATTTGGCACGGCTGGCCTAATAGATTTTACATGACTTAAACATGATGCTTAAACTGGTCCTCCACAAGTCACTTTTAACTGAGTTAAAAAGCCTCTCAAAAGCCTTTGTTTCTGCATCAAACTGAGATCAGCTGTAGGAGTTTCTGCAGATTAACTTCAATATTTCATGTAGAAATGTCTTGGATTATTAATTTGCAGCGATATCCTCCTCACTAGCAGTAACCTGCAGCCTCTGTTTTGGGAAAGGCTAGTTAGCTAGCTAGTCTGCTGGTAAATTACTAGCTAGCTTGTGACTGGTGAGACCTGCTGCGGGTGGAACAAATCATAAAGTCAGTTATAACAAAGTCCACCCACTTAGAGGGAGGATATGAGTGGTTAATAGTTCTCTCATTGTTACAAGACTCTCAATGATTTCATTGCTGGGCCACCAATCAAAAAGCAGTGTTTTTCTTTCCGGCAACAACTGAGGTAGAAAATTCTGATAGGCTGATGAACTTGCTTCTTTTGTTCAACCCTTTATATCCAAATACAAACTGAAAAGGCAGGTTTTAAACATTCATTTCTCAGGAATATTAAACACTGCTGTCAAATTATGAACCAATAAACAAATCAATAAAACTAAATTAGACTTTTAAATATTCTTTTTTAAATAATTGTCCCTGATGGTTCACCTCTGCTCGTTGTATGTTATAGCTTGAAGCTGAGGTGACATATAGCAGGTATTGGCATCCAACTGTCACTTCAAGGGACCACAACACAACCCAAAACTTTGAGCCTTTAAAAATGTAACATAGAAGTTAAGAAAATCATCCCCTGCATATTTGATGTGAATCAAGAAGTTAGCCACAGAAGACTGTTATTTGTGTACAAGACTGTAAACATGTTTGATTCTGCTGTAAATATGAGTTCAATATTGGGCCCTATCATTGCTTTTATAAGACATGGACGTAGTCTCTGTGACGCCACTCATTGGTGTCTGGAGAGGCATTCTGAGGCCCGACGATGGTGGTCACCGTATGGCAAATGCTGACTCATCAATACTTTAAGTCAGTCTAGACCCAAGCAAAGTGGTGGAGCTGAGGTGGGCTTCTAGTCTCCTGGGAAACAGCTACAATTAGCCTGAATATGCTGATTTACTTACAACTCGAAACAATTTATAATCTTAAGACATAAGGTCTGAAAAAACAAAGACATGAGCTAAATAGACCAAAGGCAGATTTTTGAATCAGGCTGTACCTGCGAACTGGACAGAGGTTTCCTTGGCTGATATGGACACTTGACAAACTAATGGTTTTTGCACTTCAGTAAAGGCTTGATTTTCTACATTGGAGGTTGCTGCAAGAGTCCAATGGGGATTGACTCACTTTTGGAGCCAGCCTCAAGTGGCTGCTTGAGGAACTACAGTTTTTGGCACTCTTGCTTTGGCTTAATTTGTTCTTCACATGAGCTGCCAGGTTTACTGCATATGTTCCCCTACAGTGCGGTTTGTGTTTGTTTTTTCATGACCATCTTTTCAAGTGTCCTTGAGCAAAACCCATAACATCTCTCCTCTCCACTGGTGCTTTATTAGCTGGTTGATACTTTGTTGCCAGCCACACAGTGGTGGATTGTTTGACTTTGCTTGTGAGTATACGCAGACTTGCTTACTTGTTTTCCTTCTTATGAGCCCATCTGTGTTTTAATTTCTGGTCACAAAGCTGTTCGGACACAAAGGCCCAATTATGTGAATGTGTGTGTGTGTGTGTGTGTATACGTATGTGAATGTGTGTGTGTTTCTTGCAGTATCTATGGGCCATTCTCTCCTTTCCTCACCTTGTGGAAGCCATAATAGCCAATGATGGATCGCAGAGCTGACGTATCTAATTGCATTCCTTCCTACTCTGTTCTGTAATGACAGCTGTTTTAAGGGCAAACCCACTCTGAGTGTCGAACACTGTACAGCACACAAGGAAACATACACATACTTACACTAGCTGTCACATACCTGTAATTTCTGACATGAAACAGTATGTCAGTAAAAAGTTAAGAAGCCTGAACATGCGTGTGCAAAGCATCGTACAGAAGCAGGAGAGACTTCAACTTTGCACCCTGGATGTTGTGGTCACACACAGCAGTCTAAGAGAAAGTATAAATAAAAGAAGGGCATTTAAAAAGAGAGGGTAAGGACAAGGGGAGGGGAGATAAAAAGATAGAGGAAGGGAGGGTGAAGGAGAGTAGTATGCAGTAATAATCACAGACAAAAGAGAGTGGGTTTGCGCAGAGGGAGTAAAGAGCAGAGGAGTAAAAAGGTGAAGAAATGGATGCAAAATAAATGACAATAAAGAGAGAGGTGATCGAATTTAACAGTGGTGAAGAAAGTAAAGATAGGCAAAAACACAAAGGCAAGAGGAGAAGACAGCAAGGGACTAAAAAAAGACTTGAGGAGAAGACAGAAGAAGGGATGTTAGGAGGAAGCAGAGGGGATGGGAGGGGAGCTGGCATTCTTTCATGTCATAGTTATGTTTCACGGCGCGGAGATAACGCATAAAAGATGACCAGGATCATCTGTGGATGAGCGTAGAGACAGTGTGGCAGAGCGAGGTCTGAGAGGACAACTCAACAGGCCATTAGTGCTCCATAAATGATAATTTATGCGTCCATGTTGAAATCCGGCCACGGGAGCTTCATCACCGGCTCCTTCAGAGTGTCTTCTGCCACTAATTACCGGGTCAAAAAAGCAATTTGTACCATCCGAGAACAGCCTCCGTTCTTTCCCACATTCTCTCCCTGACACACACACACACACACACACTCACACACACACAGAGAGGGAAGAAGATGAAAACGCACATAAACACCCCGCACATTATGCAAAGGCACCAGCTGCTGGTAACACCTCCCCAACAGGCTGGCAAGAGGGCGAGGAGAGAAATAGTGGTGGAGCGATCGGCGGTGGTGGGGGGGGGGGGGATCATGGGTGGGTGGGTGGGTTGGAGGGTGATGAAAAAGTGAGAAGGAGTGAGAGCAGGCATAATGAGTGCTGTTTTCAGCCTTGTTTACAGGCCTCTCTGAAAGGGGGTTAAAAAGTTGCATTGGATGTGAGATGTTGGCGCCATCGTGTTTCTAATTCCACATTTAAGTCTCCCACACACTTGGAGGAATGGTTGTACAGCTATTTTTTTTTCTTTTCATTATTTCAACAAACAAACAAACAAAAGACAGAGAAGTTAATTCTTGAGTCGCTTCCTAAAAGTGAGCGTTCTCTCTCTGCGTGGTGTTACTCCCTCCTTGTTGTAGATACTGACGATGCAGGACACATTTGTGCTGGATGCATGATGTGGCTGGGGAAGAGGTTGAGTGGGTACACACACACACACAGTGGCTCACAAGATTTGTGTTTGCGTGCTCGGCACACGGTGTAAGGGACAGGCCAGTGCTTTCAGAGGCATGTCAACTGGACACATTAACTCATAAAATACCCCCCTCTCCATGAAATATGCAGCGCCGGGCCACGAGGATGGAAGTTGACTATCCATAATTGATGTAAATGAGGAGCTCTCCCACGACAAACACAGTGCGAATCTGTCCTTCCCTCTTTGTGAGTGTGTGTGTGTGTGTGTTGCAGGGGAAATAGGCTTGTGGGCTGAATTTTAACTTGCCAGAGGTAAAGTCATATCTTGTACCATCATGCACCCGAGCTGCAGAAGACTTGTGATGCAGTCAAGAACAAAACCAAGACAATGTAACACACAGTGTGCTGCAGACTTGTGAGTATATTAAGAACTGTGGCAGAGCAAGAGAGGTAGAGAGGTGGAGAGACAAATCTTTGTCTTGACACAGGCACAAATTGAAATCTTCCATATTGACCTTGTATGAATTGATAACATCCTGGCACTTCAATAATGGATGCGCCCCCCCACAACCCACCCTGTTTTTCAGATCCCATGTCTGCCAAGGAGCTGGATGTTTCACTTGGCTGGCCTGCAAGCAGAATGAATATTTTACTGAGCATAACCGCCATCTCTTTCTCCATCAGCATCTCTGACATGCAAACGAACAAGACGATCGTGTTCACACAGGATAAGTGAGGTAAGGGGGATACCACCCTTTACCGATGAGCGTATGCCCTCTCTCTCTCTCTCTCTCTTTTTTATTCCTCACTTATTCTCGCTGCCACCTAAGATAAACCATCACTACACCTGAGCTCTATCAGACCAGACCCCTGCTGTTTTTTATTGTACTGTACATGTCCTAACCAGGGCTGGGCAAGTTTTTTTTAAAGGTAATTAATTACGTATCACTTTTGGGAACATTATAATCCTGGATTAATTGATTTTTTAACACATTGACTATAAGATAATAATCGTCAAGCATGAGAATTTTACTTTAGAACTCTTTGCTCTGCCCTTATTCATTCCCCTGACGTTACCTTTTGCGCTACCACTCTGTTTTGCGCTCAAGTGCCCAGGGCAGGGTTTCTGTTTCTATTAGGGATCAAGGGTTAATCCGGCCCTCATAAAGTGCATTTCCATTGCAAACACCAAACATAGAGGTGCAACTACATTTCTTGGAAAAACCTCCGAGGTATGAGGTAGTGTAAGGTTCAACTTATGGGGAAAAAAAGAGGTTAATATGTTGATAGTAACATAAAAAAAATGTTACATTTCATTGGTTTTAGTAAGCAAAAATTATGTTCCAGTGGGAAAAAGAATACTTTCCATTGCTTCCTCTTCCACCTCATATCCCTCAACTAGTGCCCTTCCACCAAATGACACACTAACATGCACTCACATTCGTCAGGCCTGAGCCAGAAAGTCAAGTTGCCAACATTTGTCACTGCAAATTGTTCCATTCAGCTTGTTATGTCAGACTTTAAATATTGAAGTTATCATTATAGTTCTGTTTTCTCGTGTGGATGGCTTTTTTCCTCTCGGTATAGTAACCTTGTGCTACTGTCAGCTGTCAAGAATAGATAGGCCAACCTCTGCATTGCTTAGCTGTCTCAAATATACTTCCCATGTTGACCCTCATCTGATCCATCTTTTTATTCAGGGCTGTCCTCAAAGCTCTCTCTTCTCCTCCATGGTCCTTCTTTTGTGTGCTGTTGTAGTCAAAAGAGGTATTGGACATTCACCACAAGCTGCCATAGCTCCTAACGGACAACCTCTGTGTGTGCATCGCTGTCATAAGTCATGTGGAAACCAGATGATGCTCTTCTGTACAGAATTGCCACTATCAGTTAGTCACGTCAAAGCCAGCCCTGTATTGGCTGTTTGATCCAGCCTGGTAGAGTTCGAGTCTCTACAATCCAAGTCTCCATCAGTCTCACTACCAATATTTTTTCTATTGTTTGGATGAAACAACAATCTCTTCTTAACAGAACTTGTATTGCTGTCATCGGTTGTGTTTTATTTAACTTTGCCTAAATGTAATTTTAAGGTTCTGACTTTGAACGCATCATAATGTAACCTTATGTCACCACGCTGCGTTAGCTAACTAGCTTTCATCCTGCTGATTTCAGCAGGGATTTGAACCTTCAATTTCTGTTTTAACTAACAGGACTTTCTCGGACCATGGCTCCTTTGGGTGGAACTTTACGAGACTATCAGTAAATGTTTGGACCTCACAGTTTGTTTTAAATGATGCCACTGAAGTCAGGATATAGTGTTAGGACAGGACCCATGATGCTGGATAGCTTAAATAGGATAGCACTGGATAGGATAAACTGGTTTTAATTTAATATTATTGGTGATATGCCATGGCTAAAATGATGTATTCTAACCAAATTGTAAGGAAATAATGTTGCATACAGTATCTTTAATTCTTCCATTGCCATGTCTTGTTTAACTCTGGAGTTGGTTGAAACCTGATGTGTACTTGTGAACAATGTGCACGATGTGCGACATAGCTAAAAATGTGTTCCCATTCACTTTCTATTGTAGATGGCAGCGCCCCTTGTTTAACAGTTTATCTCCGTGATTATGTCAAAATCATCCCTACAAAGTAAACTGTGTTATTGCTTAGTAATTACACCTCTTGTGGAACTGGATTTCTTGAAAAGACTCTTTAATTCCAGACAAGTGAAGACTAGAGGTGGAGAATGTTGCTTGCATGTGTACTGTCTGTACCGTTATGTTGGCACTTACAGCGGTCAAAATAATCTGAAACTGGCTTGGGTCATTTAAATTATGATACATTTAAAGGTATGAATACAAACTGAGAATGAGAACTGGTGGGGCGAGGAGAACTTTTGATAATAAGGACACCATTGACACATTTTGTTGCAGGGAAGGAAGAATGATGAAAGCTTTTTGTAGCTTTTGACAAAGACAAATAACTTTCTCTTTAGTATGACAGCTAGTAGTTAGCATAAAGACACAACAAAGCCAAAGAATCAGTCTTGGGTTCACATTCAATAAGTTCAATAGAATGTAGCTTTGGTTGAAACAAGAGATATGATGTTAGATGAAGGACGCTGTTTAAATTTCAGAGCCCTTTTCTGTGTCCCTCTGTGATTTGCTGAAAGAGTTGAGATACTAACAGTGTAATACAGACAGCTCTAAGTCTACAGATGACTTTGAGACATGAAAACAGCTCCCGTCTCAGGGAAATACCTCACTCCCACTCAAAATGTGCTCCACAACCAATGCCAGCCGTGCAAGTAGAGCTCCATCCAACCTGGCGACTCTGTTGCTGTGTTCAGTGACCTCTCAGACCACCCTGGTGACTTCATCCACGGAGGAGCAAGAAGCCTGGTGGAAAAAGGACTGACTCTTCAAACCATTTCGGAAAAAAGAGTGCTGAGTCCCAGCACTTGGCAACAACTTAGCGTGGCTGATGATCACAGCTCTTCTCGTAATGTGTTAAAGTGTGTAAAGAAAGCACAATCAGTGTTGCAAACAAATATTCAAATAGCATATGAGTTTAGCTGATGACAATTTTTGGAGCACATGGCAACAGCTACTTTTTTTTTATCAACAACAAGTAGACAAGAAAGCAGAATTGGTGTGTCGTATTGAGGCTCAGACCTTGGCTTTTATTCATTTCACAACATTTCTGGTAAATATTCTCAAAAACAGTGTACTCTTAGTCAGAGTAAAGGTGTGGAATCACCAAGCAGGAGTCAGTGGAAAGCTTGAACAAGATCAACAAAACACATTCAAAGTCAGGGGCCATCTTTGATCCGGGGAGGGGTCACACTCTTTCCTGTATTGATCCATATTTTCATTTGATACATTCCTGACTCGGTTTATCACCTCAGGCCGAAGTCTCAAACTCAAGTCAATAGTCTTGTTTCAGGATGGGTTAGAGGGCACATCTGTCAAAGTGTGGAATACATATTTGCATTTCACTTCTACCTTCGGTCCAGACATTTGAATAAACAACATTTACATCAATTTACATGCACATAGCTTGTGTTGAGTTCACAAGTTTTTGCGCTAAAAGCCTTCTCCACTGATGACCTCACTCACTGACCTCCCCCTTCCCTTCAGCAGTCAGCTGTTGACAAGATGCTAGCTGATGTTAGCAGGCTACTAACTTAACACTGGTTGGTTACGTTAGCTTACTCCTGTAATCCCCTGTAATTGTTTCTCTCAGTTGACCTTTGTTTGTTTGCAGCAGGGTTGTCATAAGTCTCAACTAGGGATGTAAATTTGAAGTATTCTCCATGATTGATCTTTGGAAATGTTAACGATCAATTATCGATTCATCAATAAAAAAAAACATTGAGTTTTTTTACATCAAATAAGTTATATTTTCCACACCAACAAAATGCATAACCGACGGTATTGAATACAGGTACGACATGTTTATCAATGATCAGGCTCATAAAATATTATCCACGGACATTCAAGGCTCGTACTACTAATTGAGGCTTTGCTGCAACAAGAGAACCGAACAGAAAAGTACTTCAGACTCTCAGTGTCTAGTTTTCTGCCTACTCATTCTTATTGAGAAATATGAGCATGTGTAAGCGGCCAGGTGTCAGCCGGGAGCGCAACCGGGTTATAATCAGTCCAGCGGTAGAAGAGCCAGATGGCTCTGATGTTGTTGGTCTGCAAACAAGCAATTCCAACAAGTCTGTTGGCTTTGTATCCAAAGGTGGAGAAATGTCTTGTTCATAGTTCTCAACCTTCATGTCCGTATCGTTGTAGGCAGCAGTTGCGTATTGATCCTCTGTGATCCTCACATGATGTTTGTTCCACGTGAGGGAAAATTGAAAACGTAATTGTGTGTTTAGAGTAAGTTCTTAACAATCAATTCATCGATACTTGATTAATTGTTTACACCCCTAGTCTCAAATGAAGGATTAGACAGTGATGTCACCGTCATTTGTAAGTATATAGTCCACAACAAATACATGTCTGCAGGGCTGGCTGGTGTAATCAGTTAATCCTTGACAAGTTTTCAGACCCCAGCTGAATGCTTTGCTACACTTCAGCCAAACTTGATCGGTAAAAGAGCTGAGCTACTAAGATGCTATGTGAAAGCCATTTGAAACAGAGATGCTGCAGCCAAGCTACTGAGAACTGTAGAGAAACTACTGTTGAAGCTAATTGAAGCATCATTACCGCCTGAAACTTGATTTATTATCACTGTATGGAAAATCATGAAGATGTTTTTAAAAAGTTGAAGTGAACAGCAGATAATTCAGCAGTCCAGATGATCAGTAGATGGTCACATGTTCAAATGTGGTCACTTCTAAGTTGTGTCTCTCCTAAAAAAGAAGCTGCTATCATTGTGTTCACACTCTAATAAAAGATGTGTTGAAATAACACTCAATGCATCATCCAAACTGAACACTTTGGATGTGAAAGAAAGTGTCACAGAACTGTTGAGTTTGCAGCTGAGTATTTTAAAAGATGCCCTCATGCAGGTTAGCATGTGGCAGCAATCACAATTTCTACTAGTACTACTTTTGTTTTCTCCATTTTTAAGTGTTGAATATTTTATAAAAGCACTTTAATACTGAAGGAAAGAGCGTCCAGATGCCACACATCAACAGTGTCCATTTTTGAAAACATTGTTTCTTTACACGAGCAGTGGTGATCCAAAGTGTAATGTGACAATCGCCCTGGTCCTTTCTCCCTGCCTCGTCAGGGCCGAATCAATGGCCATTGTTTCCCTCCTCTGACCTTGTGAATAAACCAGGGGACAAAGCTTGGATGTAGTTACCGCTGCCTTTGTCCTGCTAAGACTTCAAGGTCATTATCTGATTTATACCGAGCAGAGGAAGGAACACATAGCCTCAGGTTTTTTCCTTTCTTCTGACTAACCTTTTTCTTTCCCCTTCTCGTCCTCTTTTATTCTTTCTCTGCCATGCCTTCTGCTGAATGAGAACCTCTAATCAAGCCTTGACTGGAGTCTTGATTTTAATCACCCTTACACACCCTTGCCAAATTCCTACAGGCAAATAGCCATGAAAAATTTACCAGTAATTCCTCACCTTGCGCTGTGCAGCTATTTGTTGTCCAGCTTTAAACTGTGTAAAATAATATATTATTGAATTCCGGGGAGGAGAGTAGAGGGGAGGCAGGCGGAGGGAGGGCAAGGCACAGAGGGAGACCAAGGTCGGCTCGTTTTGCCCGAGGAGCTGTCGATCAATATCATTTGGTCAATAACTTCTTTATTACTACCACTATCACTCCAAGCAATATAATTTTAAAAACTTCTTTTCTCTGTTCAAATATTGAACCGTGTGCCAAATAAAATGCAAGGTCCCATCACATAAAAGCCAAAACAGACGCTTTGCTATTCTAATACTTGCAATTCAAACATTTTCATCTGACGGTGGAAGAAATGAGATGTGCTCCATCTCCATATTACCGTTTGTCCTTATTTTATATTTCACATATTGATTAGGCCTGTGTTTGCATAATTATCGATTGAGGGCATGACTTACCAATGTCTGATGATTCTTTTATAGAAGCATGAAGTCATAATGTGAAAGTGGCAGCTCGGGAAAGAACTTGCAGCTTGGCAAAAAAATACGTTCACAGCCGGAGGAAATGTTACAGATAAAGCTACAGTCCAGATTTTATCTGCATCAATCCTACAACAAAAGAAGATTTCAGACTCTTATTTTGATGCTTATTTGTGTATTTTATGATGATTCTACTACACTCAGTTGAAAGAAAAATAATCATATCAGGTTTATACATCAATATCTATGCTATTCCATATTGGTGCATGTTTAAATGTCTCGTAAAATATTTATTTTAAAAATAAATGGCTGTCAAATAAATTTAAATTGTAATTAATTGAAGAATAAGAGCGGTATGTCATCCCTCACTCTCAGTATTTTACAAATATAAGTTCAGCTGCAGAATGTGAAACAAGATTTACAGATTTTCTAAAATGTTCTATTTATACATTTGAAACAAATGGCCCTTTAAGCGCAACCTTTCACATAACTCTTGGTGATTTGACTTTGGTTCATATAATGGTGTCAATAAGTAGAGCTTTAAAGTTTGGCTCTTGATGTGTTCAAGCAGGGATATCAATACATTAAGAACAATGTCTTGCTGGGCTGCTGTTCTAAATAAAGTAGGGAGAAAGCCTAGAATTCAAAATATTTACCACTTTGAGCAATCATCAACCTTTATTTATATAGCGCCAAATCACAACAAATGTTATCTGAGCAGGTCTAGACCATACTCTATGTTATATTATCAACAGAGACCCAACATCAAGACAGGATAAGATCCAGTCCCATCTTACAGACAGGACTCAGTGTGATCTCATCTTAATCCACAATGAGCAGAGCACTTTGCAGCATTTAGCAGGTTACAGCGGCAAGGACAAACTTCCTTTAACAGGCAGAAACCTCGAGCAGAACCAGACTCAAGTTAGACACACATCTGCTGAGATAGAGTTGGTACTGGAAAGAGGGATAGAGGAGATGAAGAGAGAGTGAGAGTGAGAGTGAGAGTGAGAGTGAGAGAGAGAGAGAGAGGTGATAGTGATGAGACGGATAGTAGTAGTTGTAGCAGCTGGATTCTGGACTGTCCACAGCAGCAACTCAGAGGAACCTGCGAGACAAGGGAGCTCAGGGACTCCAGAAAGGTCTATGGTTAGTTACTTTAATGGGGCAGGGAGAGTTAAGGTAAGTGATGGGGGGGGGGAGTCTTAGCCTATAGCAGCATAACTAAGAGCTGGTCCAAGCCTGAGCCAGCCCGAACTATAAGCTTTAAGCCTACTCTTAAAAGTAGGGAGGGTGTCTGCCTCCCAGACCACCAATCCTCCTGTCTGCTCTGTCACACAAAAAAAAAACATTTCTTGCTTAAGACACTAGGCCGCCAGTGGCCTGGCGGTCTAAGCATACCCGACCATGTATAGAGGCTATAGTCCTCGTTGCAGAGATCACTGGCTCGACTCCCAGCCTCGGCCCTTTACTGCATGTCTCCCCCCCACTCTCTACTTCCCACATTTCCTGTCTCTCTTCAGCTGTCCTATCCATAAAGGCAAAAATGCACAAAACTATGAAGAAATTGGAAAGACACAAATATGACTGACTGATATATCTGGTATCACTGGACACTGCTTGTAATCCAGAGTCCTGAACACTGTAAGAAGTTGTCATGGCATTTTATGTTGGCAATATAAGTCTTTAAAATAGAGCATCAATATTTTTAAAAACCAACAGGGGGGTAGAAAATAATCAATGAATATCTTATAAGAGCAAAAGTGAAAAGAAGAAGTTATTTAGGAGCGCAGGGAGGCTGGGTCTTTGTGTTCTGTCTCTCGCCTCTGTGACAGTCATCATGTACAGAGGCGGAAGTCACTCCCCAGAGCCAAACAGTCAGTGTATTTTACAACTCAATCTCAATGCTCATTCTTATTCTGCTCCCCAGCCTCGTCTTGACACACATGCTAAAGGACAGAAAACAACAGAAGAAACAGATGCAAAAAAAACAAATAATAAGAAGTCCAACCCGACCCTGCAAAAAGATAAGGGTGTCTTTACAGCACGAGTAAAACAGATTTACAGTGTGTCATTTTTAGCACAAAGGGGAAATAGTGGTCTGTTTTACTGATACATTACATAACAGGGCTTCAGGGATCAGCTTTTTATGTTTTTTCACAGAGACACAGGCCACTTAAGATGTTTCAGCCACAGCTCTTTGATTTCAAACTCAGTCGCCTAACCTTTCACACTTTGACTCTGTTGGTACCACCATTTTTGGAAATGATCCTTAAACATATTGTTGCATTATGCTGCTGAAGTCAGACAATGTTGAATTGAGAATGCAAAACTCCACTTTAGGAGGTGGGTCCAACAAACACAGGGCTTTCATTCAGGAGAAGATGGTTCAGTGCCTGTCAGTGTTGACCTCTTTTAAAGCTCCCACGAGGAGTTTTGCGCTGGCTATGAAACAGAATAAGATTAATACTGATGTCTCTCAATGAGCTGCAGAAGCAAACACAACAATCACAAGATGAAATATTAATATTTAGTTATTTTAAGTACCTGAAACTGATGCTGTGAGGTCGGTGACGGACAAATCAATCAACAGTGTGTTACAGAAACAGACTTTTTTTTTCATTATCAACGTCGAAGATTTCAATGTCAGAGGTAAGTGATGAGGCTGACACACTGGGATCCTATCACTCCCCTCTCTCTTTATCCTCTGTCTGCCCGTTACTTACTTTAACTCTTCCTGTCCCATTAAAGTAACTAACCATTGACCTTTCTGGAGTCCCCTTGTCTCGTAGGTTCCTCTTGGTCTCTGCTGTAGGTGGCCTGCTTCTGTGGACGTGCCAGACTCCAGCTGCTCCAACTACTACTATCATCTCTCTCTCTTCATCTCCCTCTCTACCTCTCTCCAACACGGTCTAGGCAGATGTGTGTCTAATATGAGTCTGGTCCTGCTGGAGGTTTCTGCCTGTTAAAGGAAGTTTGCCCTTGCCACTGTAACTTGCTAAATGCTGCAAAGTGCAATGCTCATGGTTGATTAAGATGAGATCAGACTGAGTCCTGTCTGTAAGACGGGACTGGATCTGATCCTGTCTTGATGTTGGGCCTTTGTTGATAATATAACATAGAGTACGGTCTGGACCTGCTCTGTTTGTAAAGCATCTTCAGAAAATATCTGTTGTGATTTAGCGATATATAAAGTAAGATTGATGGATTGATTGATTGATTGATTGATATATAAATCTCTCACTGGACTCTGACTTGCAAAAAGGGACTTGTGCCCACTTTTTTTAAGTCCAAGTCAAGTCTCCAGTTTTTCGGGGCAGTTTCACGTCTCTCACAGTTTCAATGAAAAATATGAAATTAAGAATGTTACAGTCAGAGAACAGGGCTCCATTGATTGAGAATACCAAATGTATTTGACATTATATTAAATAGTAATGTTAAGTTAGTTTATTCATTAATTGGGCCATATTCTTTGATTATTCATACACACCTTAAAGGTGCAGATCCAGACTTTTTGACGGGGGTGGCCAAATTGGAGCACTGATTTTTGCAGCTATGAACTATGTGCACTCACACAAATAAACAGCATTTGTTTACCCTTTCTGCCTCTACCAATCATTTTTATATAAACTACACACATGAAGGTGCAATACAGACATCATATTCCTATGTTTAACTTTTTAAGGATAGTAACATATAGCAACATTTGAAATCTTAAAGTATACAAAGAGAAAATATTCGCCCAAAGTCACAAATTGAAGTACCGACAGAACATGTGAAAGCTACTAGCAGCTTGTTGACTTACAGCAAAAATACAAGACAGTTGCTTTCAACTTAAGTCCCACACATGACAGGAAAACAACCAATCACAGGTTATGATTTTAGGGCAACATCAACTGAATCAGACCTGGCACCTGTACCTCTGACCTCTCCTCTTTTAGTGGAGGTGTGTCCTGCCCCACCTTCTACAGTTTCTTCATACCTGTCTGTCTGAAATTTGCACCATATCCATATTATATCTATTCATACTACACCTACTTCCATTATCACAACAGATGATCCAACTCCCAGATGCTGGGAGTGCAGCAAACAGCTGTATGAGAAGGTTTACATTAGGTGTACATTAAACATGAGATGTTGGATTCAACCTTTGCATTAACAGGAGGGATACACTGAGAGACATGTCCCTATCATCACAAAGTGTAGCTGAATATTAGCCAATCATTCATCTATCATTCATAACTGGAGTGTAATAGTCATCATGCACCAGGCTGTAAAAACAGTGAAGTTAGTGTGCAGCTGATCCACTTCCTCCCCACCGGATTTTAAGAAATTGAATAAGAGTTACCCACGACCTCTGACCCCAGTAATAGATGTATTTGTTGACCCGGTGGTCTTTGAGGCCTAACCAGGCTGGAGCCTCAAGAATGAAAACAGACAGTGAGGGACACAGAGAGGAAGAAAAAAGAAGAGTGATACTGACGCATTGATGACACTGACAGGAAACACTGTGGAAGAATATCAGCTTGTTACATTGAACATTTTTAGAGGTGTTGTGGTTTTTTGTTATACGTATGAAAAAGTTGAAAAAACTCCCTCTCTTTTTTTGTGAACCTTTGAACATTTCTTTCCTGTGGATTTCAGCAGCTCTGGAACTCGGTGTCGTCACACTCGTCACTGTAGGAGCTTTCCGTGGACCCTCTCCCACGGGCTTCCTGAACCTCTGCCAGAACTCGGCTTACCCTTTGCCTTCTCCTTTCTGGATTATCTGTTGTTTCCAAGTGATTATCTGGATTTGGAGTTTTTCTTTCCTTGACCACATCACCTGGCAACTCTATCATGGTACTGTAGCTCTTCATGAGCTTTTATGGGAGCTGAACTTTATTTAGTCCTTCCAATGTTTTCCTGTCATTAAAAGTTATTATAATTCATTCTTCTTCTCCTTTGCGCAGCTCTTGGATCTCAACTCATTTCAACTGCTGCCCAAGTTACCATTTTGACATGTGTTTGACAAAATGTCTCAGGGTAAACCAAAACTGTGTAGAATAAAAACACAAGTTGATTTAGAGCAGCTGTTAACAAAATGTATGTGGTAACCCCATGCTTACAGCTGCAACGAGTCTATCAGAACAACCTCTAATCTTAAGACAACAGAGTTCTCAGGTGCTCCATTTAACAAAGAAACATGACCAGAGGAAGTGAAGAGGTAGGTGAAGCCACAGCTGATTTCAGTTTCATCATTATCTGTACTGCTCTTGTGATGTTGCTTCCTTCCTCAGTTCTCATCCTTGTAATCCCTTCTTCAACGAAACATCAACAACCAAGGTCTGAGGGGGAGAAGGGTCAAGGAAAATAAGAAAAACGGTGCCTTAAAACGGTACCTTCTGCCTCTTGTTTCTCTTTACAGGGGTTTCAGCAAAGAATTCATGTATATGTATGATACATATTCAGATACAAACACTTGAGATATACAGTAAACAAAGAACACACATGTAACACATTTAGGCACGCAGATGAATATAAGAATACCACACACACACACTCACACACAAAGAGAGAGAGAGACACACACACACACACACCTGCTCCCTTTCTAAGAACCTCTGGGGGACTGAAGGCCTTGACCTCGTAACTCTAACTCAGTGTTGAGCAAAATGCTTCCACATTTTCCAAATATCCACAAAAGAGCATGTGTGTTTTCATAGCAAGCCAGCAGGAAAGAAAGGGCACTGACCACCAGCTCTGTTTTTATCTGACTTAATGTTTAACACACCACCTGGCATCATGCATTTACAATGTGGTGCAATACGAGCCTCAAACACTAGATATAGTGATTCTAACACGCCTGACTCTGAGACACATTCAGATACACTGTCCATGTGTACTGGTCGTCTGTTGAGCTTATGTCCAATATCAACACTAATCTTTGGTCCTACCAATGTTCAATAAGTGTGTTTTAGTAACCAAATCTGAGTTATGTAGATTTGTTTGAACTTTTTTTGCCTGCCGCTGCTGGTGAATGTTAAAGAGGAAGAGGAGCAAGTGGAAGAGAGTGTGGAGCTAGAGAGGAGAAATAAAAGCTGATCAGTCTTCTCTCATGGTTTACTCATTGGGTGGTGAATGATACAGTTTACTGTTACACCTGTAACTTAAAGTAACTACGTCCTATGACCATATGGCTTACTTTCATTAAATGGGTTATTTATAAAAAAGATCACCCTGTTATCATGAATAAATAATTGAGGTTTAGAAACCACCAGGCTGTAAACATATGTGCTTATGCTGTAACAATTGATATTTTAAAATGGGCTCTAACAGGGATTCTTTGGCTTATGGAGCCAGCCTCAAGTGGACACGAGGGGAACTGCAGTCTTTCCACTGCACATAATTTTACAACTCCTGAGACTGACCCTTGATTTTTGTTTGAGTTTTGAAACATTGAAGGCGTATAGGAAAGAGGAACTTGTTGCAGGGTAGAAAGTGAAATTTTGCTTCCGAAGCAAAAAAAACTTGAAAAATGTGAAATTTTGTTTCCGAAGCAAAGCACTTTCCAGCCAATCATGCAGAATGTGAGATTTGAAGTCAAACACAGTGGTGACCCCAATCTGCATCTATTTCATTAGAAAGGGACATCAAATATCAGACAAGCGATTCATTGGACAACCTTAAACATGGCATGGACAGATCTCAGTCTCATAGGCGATCTTGAAGCGAACATCTTGTTAAGTTAGAGCTGAAAACAGGTGCATGGATTAAATCTGGGGTCATGTTTGGATCAACTGCTTCATGAAGCCCAAAATAACTTCAGACCTACATGTTAATGTTCTCTTAGTTTGTGACTACAACAACAGTTTTTGACCGTATAGTTATTATGTAACCATATGATTAGTGATATAAAGATATTGACTGGTACTTCAAGAAGTTGCTTGTGCAAACTTTCCACCACGACTACATAACCTGAAAGAGGTTTGTTTTAAAGAAAAATGTAGCAGTGTGAATGACTTAACGTTAAATGGGTAAAGTGTTTTTGTTCTGGTTGTTGCCATGATGATGCGCCCCCACCTTCTCCCACTGGTACTGACATTGTCTCCTTCTGCTGACCAAAGCACACATTTAACTCTCCGGTTAATTCTGCTCTCCTTCCTCAACTCTGTTAATCTGGTGATCAAAACATGAAAACCAAGCTGTCAAACATGGTGTTATAACCCTTTTTTAGCATCAAATAACAAATAAAACCCAAACTTATTTGAAAATATCAATCAGACAGTTCAAGATGCATTTTGATTTACAAGCTTTACCGGTGTCTCATCTGTTAACATGTAGGAGGTGAGATTTATGACCTGTACTGCAGCTGCTCAGGTGAAGCTATACAAGTTTTGGCTTTACTTTAAAGGAGCTGTTGTATCATCCATCTTATTATACTGTGATCTAGCTGCAGGATAACTTGTTAAATACAAACCATCCACACCCTGTTTTATTATTACATTCACTACATGTGTGAATCAACAGCCACCTTGGTGTAAATTATACTTTCCCTCACTTTGTCACAAAAAAAACTCCTGCCTTTCATTTAGTGATCAACCTCATCACACTGAATTAAAGTGAATTTGACATTTAATGCACCTTGACACATTTCCGGTGCATTACCACCTACTTTACCCATAGCTTGAGTCAGTTTAAATCAGTAATGTACAATGTTACCATATCATTATCAATCCCTCTCTGAGGGATAAAGATGCTCATTTCCATGTAAAAGGCCTTCATTACAACATCAGGTGTGTCCTGCACTGTGATTGTGAAGTTCCACATGGCTAATAACAGCCCTGAATCTCCTCAGGACCCTGATCTTTTATTCAAGTCAGCCCTTGTGCCGTCCAACAAACTTCATTTATATTGCATGTCCTAGTCAGCAGTATGGAGAGATGAATTAGCATACAGAGTCGCGGACACAGTGATTACAGGCTGACAGGCGACTTACACGCCCCCCTGCAAAGAGCCGAACATGTCTTCATTTTATTTTTTCCCCTCTTTCCTCTGTCCTTCTATGGCCCGGAGCAGCTGATACAAGGGTTTCTAATAGAGCGGAGCACAGGAGAGACGAGGCGAGGGGAGCTTTAATAATGAATGGATGACATTGGTGATGGGAGAAAGAGAGGCAGGAAGAAGGAGAGAGCTGGAGAGAAAGGGAAAGCTTTGATTAAAGGAGCTTTGTAACGTCTTTCAACATCAATAAAACACTACAAAATGTATGTGGAAACCTTCAGGAGCGAGGTTGGCAGGCTAAACCAGCTCGCTGCCAGCTACATTCTGTCCATAAAGGTCAGATATAGTGGGGGGATTATGTAACTGTGCAGCAGAGAGGCAGTAGTTGCATGGTTAAAAACACTGAATGAGAGGCTTTTTTATCCAGCTTCGTGTGATAATCCTGTTCATTAGTTCTGTTGTTGTGTCAGCAACAGGTTGTGTAAGTTGTGGTGAACATAGCCTCAGGCTTGGTGTGAACAAAACACCCTGAACACACAAAAATCATCACCCAAGTGCTGCAGTGCTGCTTCAGTAGGTGTTAATGATATTCTGCATTTTCAAAACAGCCTTTAATATATGCACACAATGAGGTATGAAGTTATTTCTCACATCAAACCTTAGAGGTATCTAAAGCGCAGAAGATGCTGGATTAAAGAAGTTCTCGTGCACAGGTTAATGATCGCAGGGTTTCTGTATTTCTTACTTTAGCAAGCATACACAAAGGTGCTCGACAGCTCATTATCATTCCTATCTAACATCAATAATGTCACCCTGTCTGCATATTTCACTCTATGTAACATCAATTGCCTCCCCAGTCCCTCACACTCAACAGTACCGCTATTCTCGTTCACACTCTGGTTACATCCTGCATTGACTACTGTAACTCCCTCCTCTCTGGTCTCCCTATCAAATCCATCCATAAACTCCAACTGGTCCAGAACTCTACCTATCGTATCATCACCAGAACTCAGTCTATTTATCTCATCACTCCTGTCCTTCATCAGCTTCACTGGTTTCTAGTCGAACACCAAATCGATTTCAAGATTCTGATCCTCATGTTTAAGGCCTCCCGCATCGAGAGGAGCCAGATGAGGTGGTTCGGGCAACTGGTAAGGATGCCTCCAGGGCGTTTCCCTGGGGAGGTGTTTCGGGCATGTCCGTCTGGAATGAGGCCACGGGGCAGACCCAGGACACGCTGCCAAGATTATGGCTGTTTCCAAAATCGCCTACTATACTAGCAGTACGTACTGATATGTCCAAAATTCAGTATGTAGTAAGTAGTATGTGAACAAGAGCAAAATCTGCAGTATGCCAAAACTCCCCGGATGTCTACTGATTTGGGAAAATATCTCAGTATGCATCGGACCAGTCTGCCTCGCGTACTGTTTCCCATAATGCACAGCACTCGTTCTGCTTTTTCTTTTTCCTCATTTTTTGACGGGAGGAAATCCATTTTTGGGTGCTGTGAAAGTTATCAAATTACATATAAACCACTTCCTAACTTTTTAAATCATAAATGGATGCTAAATAAGCATTTTATTTATCAGCTTCGCCGTTGTTTACTTCCGCTTTCCGAAACCAGAAATCCAGCGAAGTCTGGCTCAGCATGCTGCATGACAGATCGAACAGAACAGTCATACTACATACTGAATTCAAACGCAGTATGTAGTAGGCAATACCTACTGCCTACTACATTAGTAAGTAGTATGTAGCAGGCCGTTTCGGAAACAGCCTATGTCTCTCAGCTGGCCTGGGAACGCCTGGGTGTCCTCCCAGAAGAGCTAGTGGAAGTCACCGAGGAGAGGAGTGTCTGGGCTACCCTGCTGAGACTACTGCCCCCGCGACTCAGACTCAGATAAGCGGAGGAAGATGGATGGATGGACCTTTAAGGCCATCCATAACCTTGCTGCTTTATACCTCTCTGAACATCTGCACATCAACACACCCAAACGCAGTCTCAGGTCTTCTTCTTTCATTCACCTCACACCAGTAAACCACCTGGCCGCTTGACCACCATGGGGTCTAGAGCCTTCAACCAGTCTGCCCCCTGCCTCTGGAACCTTCTTCCACCAGACATCTGCAACATCAACTCTCTTTCCATTTTCAGAAAATGTGTGTATTACACTCCCTCAAAGATAACACTACGCTCAAGTGTTTCCCTTTTTTAGATATCTACTACAAGTTCCCTTGTGTTACCACCTGGCTGGGAACAAAAAGTGAGGCCACACATAGATGAAGCAGTCAAAACTGTTATATATAACTTAAATAGTCAAACATGCCAAATAACTAAATATCTAAAGTGATATGTAAATAGGAGATTTGTGGATGAGTGAAACCAGATGGAAGGGTGAAAGCAGACAATCCTCCCAGCTTCACCAAAGAGCCAACTCCAAGTACCTGAAAGCAGCAAAAACAAGCGAGCCGTAAGAGACGAGTGGAGCAAGACAGACGGCAGGCAGAGTGAGAGAGGCTGTCACAGTCAGCGTCACAGCAGTGTTTGGAGGCAGCATGGTCAGACCAAGTGGCAACCTCCCAAGTAGAAACCTCCAGGACTGAAAAGTGAAGAACTGAAAGAGTGAACTGACACGGAAGTGCCAAAACCTGCAGCTCCTCACTGGCTCTGAATGCATGTCTAGCCTCATAGGGCCCTGCTTATGGCAAGCCCGACTCAACGGCAGAGTTAACCATTTCTTTCCCTGTTCATGACTATGTGGTTAATTATTTTATACAGCTCACCAGTATAGGGGAAAGTCTGCTTTCACTAACATAACAACTCAGCCACTGAACCTTACCTCTCTGCTGTGTTTGTGCTGCTTGCAGGATAATCGGACGCAGGGCATGCTGTGAATAGAATTTGACTAAGAGACCAGTGAAGATGTCTGCGTCACAGCTTTTTGATATGCAGGTTAAGCAGTATCAGTTCTAATACACAGTCTGAAATCACCATATTTGTTTATTAGCAAGCTACGTGTTTATTACATATTGCATACGTACGTGACATCACATGCTGCTATCTCCTGGTGTAAAACAGCTACAGCTAAAAACCTAGAAGATAGATTGAATTTGCACCAAAAAAAAGTTTATATATATATGCTTGGAATAACTGACAAAAAACAAAAATAGACATTTTCTCAATGATTTTCCTTTTTTTTGTAAGTTCATTTTGTAAAATCTCAATACAGTTTGTTATTTGTCCTTCATTGTACAACCTTGTTTTTTTGTTTTTTTTTCAGTATTTTCTTAGTTGTAGTTAGCATTTTTGTTAGTTTTTATAAATGACAACAAGTTTGTTCTGATCAAAAATCGAAAACTCTTCATAAGGAGAAACAAGCTGCAAATGCAGTAACCATGCATCTTTAAAAGCACATGCAAAACTCCGTCACAAACACAACAGCGGCAACACTGCAAATGAGAAAACGTGCAGCATAAAGCAGAAACAACTGCACTGACATCAAATGCGCTTCAAATACTGGAATGATGCAAAGCAAAAAAAAAAAACACGCCAAATCGTAAAATATCTGCAAAAGACAAAAAACACATTTCTCAAATTCAAATTGAAACTTGAAAATGGAAGTGCTCCAAACTTATGGGGGAGCTGAGTGACACAGGTTCAGTTTTGACTGGACAGAAAAGAAGACCAGACGCTGAATTTATTGCTGATGAGGAGAAGCAGCATAGTTTGAAATTAGGGAGTTAAGTTAAATTAATTCAGTCAGGAGAATCTGAACTGGATTCTGTCGCCTGAGGAGGAGTGACAAGCATCATTTTCTGTCTGCCCTTCTTGGCCACCGTAGATACTGACACATTGCATAATAAAACCTGCTCAGAAGTTCAAGCAGACGGCTTCCCTGGCGAGCATGGTGTTTACTGTCATTGGTGACTACATTAAGGTGAGATAGGATGAACTAATGCAGAAGAGAAAGGATCAAACTGACCTCAGAGCTGTACAAATATCTCCTAATGTGAAAAAGTCTGCTTCTGTTCTTAAGCTGCCCGACTGATAGATAGTAGACCTCCCTGACTGTATCCATGGGTTTGTCTCTCACTGATCCAGCTGCTCTCCATCAGTAAGATCAAACTCATGTGTAAATACATGCTGAACACATTTAGCTCCATGTGTCTATGAGAGGGCCTTCATCATCCTGCTCAAAACAAGGTAAGACAGGGGCGCCGTTGGCCTAGAGGTCTGAGCATGTGTCCCATATACAAATGCTATAGCCCTCTCAGCAGAGGTCGTAGGTTCAATTCCAGCCTCGACCATTCACTGCATGTCTTCCCCCACTCTCTGCTCCCATATTTCCTGTCTCTCTTCAGCTGTCCTATCCATTAAAAGTGAAAATGGTGAAAAATATACCTTAAATAAAACAAGGGAACGACAGCAGTTGGATGAAGCTAATTTCATTTAGTTGATTAATTTAACTGGTCCTTGAATTTCTTAAAACACACAATAACACAAAAGACTGATTGAGGGAAGTTCACCGTGAGACAAAACAGACAGGTTTATCATGTATTATGCTGGTTTTATAGTTATTAAATGGCTGTTCCTGATAATTAAGGTATCTTAGCCTTTAACAAAAAAAATCCTTGCCTTTGGGATCCTAAAGGTTCAAGGGTCAGGGTTCACTTTATTGTCATTCAATCATATTAAAAAACAGAAGGAACAAAAAACCCTACTCAGGTCCAGCAGCGTACAGAATAAACTAAAATGACCCTGAATTGAATAATAATAGTTATTTAGACCACATTACATGTACATAAAATGCCAAGGTTTAAGAAAAAAAAGGCAGAATACACCTTTATCGAGGTGGAGGGAGCAAAGACAGAGAGACTGAAAGTTGAAGAATGAAGAAGGAAAATGAGAAATTATGAGATATGGGAGAGAAGAGAGGAATCAAACATGACAGTGTGTGAATGTTAGAGAGAGATTCAAGGAAAAAAGAGAGCAGCGTGTGTGTGCGTGCGTGCGTATGTGTTCCTGTGTGTGTGTGTGGAGAGGTTGTAATGTATTCAGGACAGGCCTGGCCAACCACTGCTATCAAAGGGACCTGCCTGACGAACTGTAATAACTGGAAAATTATTTTGATAGCCTGAAACAATCTTGGATATCACAGAACTTTATTAAAATAATATCAAATCAAATTAGCCTGTATCCCCATAATGAATTAAGTAACAGGTTACGCCGATATTAATCTCCTGGCTGGCTCGCAGGCATGACGGCTCCAGCATTTAATCAGGGCTACCGCTCTCTCTCTCTCCCTCTCTCCCTCTCTGCCCCTCTCTCTCTCTCCACGGGAGGGTCTTTTTACACACACATCCAGGAGAAATCCTCGACAAGCCGACAGCCCCGTAGCTGTGTGGCGGTTAAGCGAGGAAAGCTTCAAAAGACACACACACCCTCTCCCTCTTCCCCCCACAGAAGTAAGGAGGGTGATTTTTACCCCCCCTCGCTCCCTGGTTACTTGCCCCCGGTGAGGTTACTCAAGAGCACAGGAATCAGTGTCTCGGATGTGTGTGTGTGTGAGTGTGTGTGTGTGTTTAAGGGGTTTTTGTGGGGATCTGGGGTCTTGGGAGAGTTGTGATTAGCAGCTGACCCACAGGGAGAGAACGCTTCCTCACAGCTCTCCCTCCTTTGGTCCCCGTTTTAAAGCCAACACTAATGCAAATTTAAAGGAATATTCAGGTTTATAGTCTGAGAGAGGCAACCAAGGAAAAGTCACATTTAGACCGAATTCTGATCTACGTTTACCGACCAAACAAACCCGAGATAAAGCTGCACCCAGCAGGATGTGTGTAAAGTCTCTGTTTTTATGGCCTATCAGAATAATCCTCCGTAGAGGAGAGAGTTTCCTGCCGTCTTCATTTAACTACCTCAGATTTTACCTTATGGATGCATTTGTTGTGATTGTTGAGTCCAGTCTACTGAGCATGTATAAAGGACCAAAATTAAGAACAGAAACTGGAGGAAAAAGGAAACTCCCTGGAAAAATAAATGAGGCGTTTAACTGACAATTGTGAATTAATTTAAATGTGTCATGTTGGTTGAAAATAGCATCCACGCCACAGATACTAGAGGAATCACCCAGGACTTCCACCAGATACATGTCCGGTCTGTCTTTGATTCACTGCAGTCCGGCTCCGTGCTCTCTCGTCCGTCAACACCCACCGGTTGCGTTTTCAGAACCAAAAGAAATGAAAACATCCGATTAATTTTCAGAATAAAACACTGAGTTATCACCAGATTGTATTTCACTTAACTACAACAACAAACCGCCATGATGAGCGGAGCCAGGCCTGGAGTCAACAGGTCAGAGGTTTTCAGAGGACCATAAAGACAACATGGATGAGGAGAGGAGGAGGAGAATCCTTGATCCAGTAATTACCGCAGGAAAACCTTGGTCTCATGACTCCAGCTGTTCGGCAGGTCCTGCTCCGTGCTGGGTTCTGAAAACGGACGAGAGAGCATGAAGCCCGACCACACAGATCAGAGTTGAACCGGACACGGATCTGGTGGAAGTCCGTTGTAAGTCAAACTACCCTTCCCATGACACCGGAGCACATCGTCTGCCCCAACAAGCTGGCTCCAGCTTGACGGTCTTTACAACCTTTTGCTCAAACCAAGAAGTGCTATTCTCCATAGCAGGTAACTCAAATTCAATTAGTTTTATAGAGTTGTGTGTATAATGTTACAGAGTAAAAATGTGCCTACTTAATTTAAACAAAGTAAGACTACATGCAAAAAAACAACTTATACTAAATCAAAGTGAATGTATTAATTGTGTAGCTGACTCTAAACGAAAGTTGTTGTTGGGAATCTTCTGGTGGGAGAACTAATGATGTGTGTGTGAGGCTGGAGGTGGTATTAGCACTGTGTGACCTTGGTAATCACTGTGATAATGAAAGAGAATATCTTTTTTGAAGTTTAGATTTGGGCTTGTATGCCTTAGTTGAAAGAGGACAGTGGATAGAGAAATCTGGAAAGAGAGAGATAGAGAAGAGAGAGAGGATAACATGCAGCAATGAGCTGCAGGGTGGACTCAAACCCAGACCAGCAGCTTTAAGGACTATAGCCTCTGTATATATTGGGAACACAACTAAACCACTGGCACAAACTGGCACTCCTAAAGAACATTGTTTAAATTTGGATCTGTCACATCTGACCAACGTCAGGTCTACTTAATGAGGTTCTTATCAACGTCAGTACCAACATATTGGGTCTACGTAACTTCGGAACCCTGCTGAGCCAGATAGACAAGGGAGGTGACATCAGGACTTAAAGTTTCAACCTGATAAGTTTGGATTCAATGTTTTGGAGATGCTTGGGCATTAACTTGTATTTTACTTCTCAAAAAGGAATGTCTCTACATCCACCTCTGCTTTTTTGCACTCATGAATAGGCATAAATGGTAACACTGAGGTCCATACTAGTTTGGTTTGTCAGCTCGTTCAAAGGATCTGTCTACCCATGCCATTAGTGTAAGTCTCTTTTGTGATAAGTGCTTAGATATAAAGGTTACACATTTACAGTTTTAAAACTCAGAATTCTTGCAAAGTTCGAGCCTGGTGCAACACAATTTTTTTTCCCTAATATAGAACAATTAGAAATGCGGGTCAGCTTTATTGATTCATTCATTTTTAACTGGAATGAGTTTTAGTCAGTAAAAGCCAAAGTTGCAGGCACCACCAAATGACTCTTGACAGGCAGCTGTTAAGTTCACTTTGGGTTAATTTGTTATTGCTCATAAGTTTTGATAATAGCTCGGCTGAGGTCAGTGGTTCCAATAAAAAAAAAGAGCTGGTTCTCCACTTGTTCATGAGTCTGGTTCTGCCGGTTAAAAGAAGTTTGTCCTTGCCTGTAACTTGCTAAATGCTGCAAAGTGCTCTGCTCATGGTGGATTAAGATGAAGATTAAGATCAGACTGAGTCCTGTCTGTAAGATGGTACTGGATCTTATCCTGTCTTGATGTTGGATCTTTGTTAATAATAGAACATAGAGTATGGTCTAGACCTGCTATGTTTGTAGATTCTTGGGATAACATTTGTTGTGATTTGGCACAAAAAAATAATGATTGATTGATTGATTGATTGATTGAGTGATTGATTGATCCAGCTCTGCTTGGGTTCATCTCCTCTTCATGCTCTTTTAGAGCGAGGTCAATGTTTCTCTCGTCTTCTTTTTACTCAGGTTTTCCTCATTTATCCAACACAGTTGGGAAATGCAAGTTTGTGTTAATTTGTTAAATCACTCCCTGGTAAAAAATAAACAGGCCTTCATCATGCAATACACAAAAGGACTTGAGTGTCATGGGTAATTTATTTTAGATGTGATTATGAATCGGCAGGAGAAACCATTATATGGAGGGGACAGGAAAGGGTACTGGTAGCTGGTAAGACGTCCCGGTACAATGAAAACCCAAGGGGGTAGATTTTGAAGTGGCAGCACTGTGTATTGGACTGGATATGACGTCTTTGTGTGGCCTATCTTAGGACCCCCTCTAAGCTGGTTTCTTGATGGGTATGGGTAATGGGTAATGTGACTGAAAGGATGTCAATGTATTACATAACTAACACTGGTGACCTTGAAGTCTTTGCTAGCCAGTGTTACCCACAGTCAAATTCTGCTTTTTAATGTCCTTACTACCTAAATGAACAGGAAAGCCTCTTCAAAGGTGCCCTATGCTCTACATGTTGCATCGCTGTTTTGGATTTGAGAACCAAATGAGAGTTGTGCAGGGGGAGTCATTGATCATCTGATGCGTGTAAGTCGGCACAAGTGTTAGATTGGGATTCATGTCATAACACAAATTTGAGTTTATGTTCCTCAAGGATCATTTTTGGTTCTATAACGACTGTTTTGAAAGAACATAAAGTAAGCTAAGTGTTTTAGCAGCTTCCCTCATATTCATATTTGTCTGTAAAAAGTGTCAAAGAGGCTTTGGCGGAGCTCTTGATTTGATTTCTCAGACATTAGATGTTCCATTTCTGGTCTTAAATTTGCCTCCCTGAGTTTAGACACTGGCAATAACACCAGACATTTAAAAGTGTTGTTCTAAGCTTCATCTCTGGAGTGCAGCTCATGAAAAGGTGAAAAAGGAGAGCCACTGTGTCTCTTCTTTCTTCCTTCCTCCACCTCTTCTTATTCTTGCGCCCACCCCCTTCCCCTTGTCCTCCACCTCAAACCCCCCTGGCTGATATTGCTGTCGCTTCTCTCTTATCTGTCCCCCGCCTGCCGTCTTTCTTCTGCGCCCCCTCCTTCTTGTTGTGTTGCCCGGCGGACTGCGCCACACAGCCAACCTCGGGGTGGGAGGAATGGTGGGGACACTAAATCTTTTGATGCAGCCGTTTGTGGCGATAGCATCTGAACTCGCCGCGCCTTTGCCAGGCAGCGCTGACAGATGTAGCAGGACCCTTCTACAGCTCCCAGCTATTGGATATCTATTACTGCTGGCGCTCTGAGCGTGTGTGCGTGCGTGTGTATGTGTGTGAATACACTGAATATATATATATATCCAAACAGAGGTAGCACACAAATATCTTTATGAACAAATCTGTCACATGCATGCAGCCTCACATCCAGAGACACACACATGCAAGCTCACACTTTCACAAACACACACACAAACAAAAGGAAAACAAAGTCATGTCACTCATATTCTCATATTCATATCGTAGAAACCCATCTTTCCTATTAGAGTCCTAGCACTTAGAGGAGCAATAGTGAAATATGAAGCTTTTTATCTTGTGATCCAGGTACATTCATTCCTGCACGTCAGGGCATGTATGTCCTTGAACTTCTGCACTTGGTACACACACACACACACTCACACACATACACACACACAGCCCATACTCGGTTAAGATTCCCTTTTTATGGTCCTAAAGAGTGACACATTTGGTCTGGAAATAGAGCTAAGACAGCAAGCGACAAAAACGTCACAAAGTGATGCATTTGCTAAGTGTCCCTGCACCCATATGGTGACACGTTTCAATGACAGCATGAGGCCCGCTGCTTCCAGGGATGAAATAAACAGCAGATCGTTCTGCGGAGCACTTTGAAGCTCTGATTTCTCTGATGGAGGAGCTTTTGTTTTAGATTCACAAAGCAGGTGATTAGCCGGTTCAAACTGAATTTGAATCCTCTAAATATGCTTCCAGAGTGCTTGTGCACGTGTGTTTGCATGTGTGTGACTGACAATGCCTGTGTTCAAATATGCATGTGTGTGTGCTGTTTCCTCCACTGGGGGTTTGAGTGTGTGCCATCTGGCAGCTCAGGAGGATGAAGAGGCTGGGGGGTGCTTCCCGTTATGATGGCTCCTCCACCCCCTGTGCCCTCCCCTCTGTGGCCCCAACAGACCCCTGGATCTCTCGCTCAGCGCCCTCATACAGACAAAAGAGCACACAGACGTCCACAAAGCTCACACACACAGACGGTTTGCGTTTTTATCCTCCTCTTTCCTGTACAACTTTCAATTTTTTGGATACCAAACTTTGTCTATACTGGTACCCTCTAGGTTGCTGCACAACTGACTTTGTAACGTTTATATAGCTTTCTCTGATTTGCATTGCAGTTGCTTTTTTTTTTTTTTTTTAGACATGATGAAATGTACAAAATATCATGCCTGACCCTTTAGAACCAGATTTGATTAAGTCTTTTTTTCTTGTTCTTGATGGAGGTATCCTGATTTACACTTTGATGGCTAAGGTCAGGGATTTTGAAGGAAAATGTATTCATGTCCATTGCCACAGCTGGAACTGATGACTTTCATTCAGTGTGTGGCATCAGGGAGGTTCTCAACACAGCTTTCAAATTCCCTCCGACCACAATGAGTTCGTGGACAGGATTATTTTCAGGGATTTGAGAGACAAAAGGTGAAACTGCAGCATCTGAGACACAATTTACAAGAAGATCCTTTACACGGGTTCCACACAGAGTATGGAAATGACTCTTGTAACCCAACATGGGGTTAAAAAGAACAAAGAGAGAAAACAGTTCAAAGCAAAACCCTAAAACTGAACCTGCCTTCTGTCCAAACAACTCAAAGTACAAAAGTAACACTGTCTCAGCAGCACGTGACGTGAAAGAAGGTAAGCAGCCAGATCAGCTGAATTACATTGTTCTTATTGGAGTCTAACTGTCAGGGCTACATGATGTTGGAAACCTCTTTCTATTTTCATTTCTGTCACTTTTGTAGACATTAACAATGAATGCTTAATTATTGAATATTAAATAAATAGTTATCCAAATGATTCCTCCTCATTTCACTACTAAATTCTGAACAGAGTGTCAGCTGGCTGGAAGGAGTTCTCAGCTGCTGGAAGTGTCCAGTCGGAAAATGTTTATTGATCTTAGAGCTTGTTAGCTTGTTTAACAAAGTGGAGATAGTGGTGCAGTAATAACATCCATTTCCCTGATTGTGCCTTGACTTCCGTTAACACCAGAGGCCGTGCTGTTTTTCTGTTTAACATAGAAAGTTAGAAAACACTCCTCCACCTCAGATGTCTCCAGCTTATCTCCTGCACACGTAGTAATGTGGTTTATTTTCATGACTTAACAGAAGTCGAGAGTGTGGAGAGTGTAGCATTCATTGCTATGCGATGCAATGCAACATAACGTGATATCTGACTCACGCATGCTGTTAGGACACTGTGTGAGTAACATGGCTGCGGCTGCTGAGGCCATGTTTTTAATTCTGCAGGGAATCTGACAGTTTTGGACCCTGACAACACTTCATATTCTGGAGTTAATAACCTTTTCAGTATGTTCTGCTACTTTTAGACCAGTATTTCATATTTCTGCACCAAAATGTACGGCAGCATGGGAAAGGCTCTCTGTAATGTGTTCGAAAATGTTACTTGAATCCAATCTTGGTACACTGGGCTTTTTTCAGAATTAATTTGTTAGAAGGAGATAAATTAATCTATGAATGTAAGAAAAAATAGGTTAACCAGAGAACTTGGTTACAAAGTCCAACTTTTGATTCAAGGTAAAGCATTTGACATTTCTTTATAATTCATAAGAACAATATTCAGAGGGATACAGGTACATTTCAACTGAGAAATTATACATAACATACATATGGGAATTTCAGGTAATTCTGGTGTAAGTAATGAGTCTTACATAGAGAATTGAGGTATTGTAAAAATATCTGACAGGATAACAGCTTTTTCCTTTTCTATGAAAGTTCGTTATTGGGGATTTTATGAAGATATGACAGTTTAAGAAACTAGGAGAGAGTGTGAAGTGAAGGGACACAGGTTGGAATCGAACACATGCCTCCCGCTTCAAGAAATATAGTCTCTCTACATTTCTTGGATGTCCTTTCTTATGGTGTTGTGTCTTTGTATGTTTTTATATGGTGTTTCACTTTTCTTTGAATCTCTGTTTTAAAGCTTTCAGTTTCTGTAAAGCACTTTGATTGAAGGCGCTCTATGAATAAATTATTATTATTATAATTATTATTATTATTATTATTATTATCAAATGGGGGGTGCAAGTTTAACCACTATACCAAACTTTAAGCAACCCTTTGTTGAAAAATGAAGCAAAACAACTGCAGTTCTACAAATGTCCACTTTAAAGGTGACATATCACGCAAAATTGACTTTTTAATGGTTCTCTACCTGAAATATGTTTCCCTGGCATGTCTACAAACCCCCCGAGAATGAAAAAAATCCATTCCGCCCCTGTTTTGATTTCTCCACCTTTCTGTAAATGTGTGTGAAACGAGCCGCTTCAGACTTCCGTGTTTTTGTTACGTCACAACAATATCCGGTCTGTCACGGAGTCAGAGCTCGGAGCTTGTTCAGCCCATAGACTGTATAAAATAATACTGAATCCCCCCTCCGTTTTTCATTACCTGCACAAATGTGTGCTAACAAGGAGCTTAGGAGGGAGGCATGCTAGTTGTAGGCTGTCTTAATAAACACAAAGGTTGGTTTTACTCCCCACGTCTACAGATTTGAAGATCTAGTGGATGATTTTTCTTTGTCATGGATAAGTGCTAGCGCTAATTAGCATAGCCACATAGCTACATGTTCATAGCTGTAGCTGTGTACCAAGACATACGTCGACATACTGACAAATAAAACAACAAGAAACACTAAATCTGTGACCAATCCTTCAGAAAGGTCCTGCTGTAGAGGTCAGTTTTACTCCCCAGGCCTGCAGATTTGAAGATCTAGTGGATGATTTTCATTTATCATGGATAAGTGCTAGCGCTAGTTAGCATAGCCACATAGCTACATGTTCGTAGCTGTGTACCAAGACACACGTCGACATACTGATAAATAAAACAACAAGAAACACTAAATATGTGACCAATCCTTCAGAAAGGTCCTGCTACAGGCGCCTCTCCGTCAGGATCAGATTCAGAGGGTTGAAGTGACGTGATCTCTGAGCAGCCGTGTATATTCAGCCAACATGTAAACATTAGATCAACGTGCTGGACAGCCGAGGCACATCCACTTCCTGAGGGGGCGTGGTCAGAGAGAAAACAGAGTGTTCTGAGGAGGACTGAAGAAGAGGGCTTTTCAGGCAGACCAAAATCTGATTTCAAAGTGTTTTTTTGAGCATAAACTTTAAAGACATGTTTTGGGGACCTCTTAGACCAATATATATTGATGAAAAAAGCGTGATATGTCACCTTTAAGCGGGTTCCAAAACCCATGGAATCCCAGTAAGGTCTCGTTATTAAATGCTCATGTTTACAGCAGAATGTAACATGTTAACAGCCTGGTTCAAAACACGACTTTGTTTGTTCATACTCACTGTATGGCAAATTAACTTTTTATAGTTGACAGGTTGACAAACAGGTGGATGCGTTTCATCAAAAGGTTAAAAGCCCTCCTCGGCTTCACTTCTTTGCCAGTGGTTCATAAAAGGTTGGGTTAGAATTTCAGACATGACGCCCCTGCCATTGTTTTGCTTCAAAACATCTCTCCAGGAACTATCGGTGAGGTGCTGTCAAAAGACTACGTCCATGTTTTGTAGTCTGTGTTTTTCCCCATGTTGCGTTTATTTTGTTTCTTTATGAGGAGATGCTGTTAAATAACCAAGTACAAAAGTAAGTATCACCATCAGTGACAGGATTAGCATCAGACTATCCCTTCGTTCCTCACACACACAGACACACATGCAGATAAAAAAGAAGTGCAAGGTCCAAATCATCATCTAGCCCACTTTAGCAGCATCCCCTGCCCCCGTGCTTCACCCGGGCTGCATCATGCGAACAATGGGCTAATGAGATTTAAGGATAGGGGCCTGAGCGGCTGCCAAATTACTGCGAGCCAAGAGAAAATCTTCTCCCCACTCTGCCTCTCTATATCACTCCACTTCTTCTTCTTTTTATTATTTTTTATTTTTTCACACCCACCCATATTTGTCATTCAAACCGGCTTTAATGGAGAAAGATCTATGCATATGTAAGTGACAGAGCTGGAAGCCCATTACCAGCATTCAGTGGAGCACTGTGGAGAGGCCCTCTCCAGGCTTGGATTACTGACCATTAGGGCTTATTTCTGCACCGTCTCCAGGCAATTATTCCCCGACACCCCCCCCCCCTCCCCTCCATCCAACCCACCCCCAATACATGCACACACACTCCCTCACCTCCAACACATCAGCATCACCCACTACCTCTTCCCCCTCACCTCTGCTAGATTTAACCATTTCCCATCTTGAGGAGTCACATCTTGAGGAGTGTAATGTCTGGGTGTTGACTCGCACATGCATGTTGCTCAAAGCCCCTCAGCTGCACCGCGTCGGCACGGTGTGTCCTCGTGGGGCTGGATGGTCATGGCGATAACGAGGATATTGATGATGATGATGGTGATGATGATTAGGTCGAGTCAGTTGAAAATAGCTCGCAGTGTGTATGCAGGCACCTGTAATTAATGTTGTCACCTAGGATCCGCTTCCCCTCTAATGAAGTCACCGGAAAAGAAGAAAAACTGAGTGGCGAGGAGTCGAGAAGCGGGCAGATTTGCATTTTGACAGTGGCAACATACAATATGTTTTGGCATGTGTGTGACACCTTAGCTTGTATGTGTGTGTGTGTGTGAGAGAGTGAGAGCGAGAGGGATAGAAGGTAAAAGAAAGAGAGAATTATTCAGTCTCAGCTTTTATTCCATTTATTTGCATGTGAAAATAAATGAAGACGATAGAGTGAGGGCAAAGGAAGGAACGAAAGACACCGTAACTTTATTTGAAAGAGTGTTGATTCTCAGTGTGAATGTGTTTGTGTGTGTGTGGAACCAGGTGAAGGCTTTGAGGCTTGCTGTCCTTCCACCTGAATCTTTGTGAAAGCTCAGATTCTCAGATAGAGTTGCAGGTCAGACTGTTTTGTATCACATATGAATGTATTATTTTAAAAAGCTGATCATTTTAGGCACTTGAGAAAAAAATAGGGGACTACCAGAAACCATGACTTCCTTAAGCAATAGATGAGACAACGTACGTAAAAACATGTGAATCACGGATGTCGACCAAGTGGCAACTTCCATGCGGAAGTGTCACAAACTGCAGTTCATAGAGCGTCCGCTTGAGGCTTGCTGTAGAAACACCGGAAACCACATACACCACAATTAAAAAAGACGATCTTTGCAGCAATAATTAACACGTTTACAGCCTGGTACAAAAAGACAGTTTGGATCTGATAGCTTCTGCATGTGTTCCAAATTACGATATTATCACAATTTGTCAGCACCCATTGTGATAGTACATTAGCTTTACTTCTTCCAATGTGTCAAGATGGAAGCTCACCATTCATATTGATGTACAGTTAAAGTTACAACCTATAAAGTTTAACATGTATATCGTTTCATGTTACATGCTACTATCATTGCCATTGGGAGCATGAATGCATCTTAACCAAGCGGCAACGCCTGGTCTCAAAATATGAAGTGCAGTGTAATAAACTGCAAATCATCGAGCATCCGCTTGAGACTGTTTTTACAGTTCAGAAGATATTAAGATTACGAGTTTTGCCAATTCAAGGACAGGGCTGATTTGACTGACAGGCGGGAACACTGTAGCTGTTAGCGAGGAGGCTCAAAGCCCGCCTCTTTACCTCACATTAGCTCAACAGAAGTTAGGTTGCGTTCAGCATTTTCAATATGGCTCCCACAGACGATTGGCTTCAAAACAGCCCTTCAGAAACAAATGGGTGACGTCACGGATACCCGGATTTGATGTCGACCTACTGTTAGCCTACCTTGGGATCTCAGAGGATCCCTGAGGTCACAAGAAACGTCATCTGAAGATTTGTTACAGGACTTACCGAGCCATTCTGCAAACCTGGTTCAACAACTAATAAATGAAAACAGGAAAGAAGAAAAAAAGACAGAATAACCAGGCATCTATTCATGTACACACACACACACACACACACACACACACACAAACACGTGCGCACACTCATTTCGTAGCGGGAGTCTTTCTCAGATGTAGTCTGCATGATGACATTACTCCAGTATAAACACATCAAAAGTTGAGCACCTCAATTATTTAAAAGCGCAGTGAGTGCATCGTTAAGGACACAGTAATTATCTTCCATCTTAATGAACTTTTCATTAAGACATCTACATTATGCTATCTGTCTCCACTGAGATTTAATATTCCCACACCAGACAGGTAACAGCTCTGCTCCAGTCATTTATAATAGAAACACACTGTGAACTGTGAAAAGGTGTACTTTTAATCAGAGGCTGACAAAGTGATGTTTGAGACCTACAGTGAGTTTGATTTCACTACGAGTGTTTTCTTTAAGTGAGTGAACTTTTTTCAGTCAGAAGTCGACGTAGGAGATGATGATCAAATACTTTGTTCATTCAGACGTGTTGGAAACTGAATGTTTAAACCACCAGTTTAACAAAAATGTACCAACTACAGCTAACTTCGTGTCACAAATGAGACACAAACAGTTTTACAGTCACTGTGCATGCCATATAACCCCAACAGCAGCACCTGAATCCATGAGGTGAACTTTTTATACCATCCCCTCGCTCTTCCCAGGTGTTCTATCGTCCTGTTACCTGTCAAAGATGTTCACATTTCTGGAACAACCCAGCTGTAACAGTGAGACACTTGGGTATGGTTAAGTTAAAGCTCCTGTGAGGAACTTCCTGCTTGTGTTGATTTTGGCGCCCCCTGTGGACAAAACCATTATCTCCCTGTTAATCTCATACTGTTCATGTAAGTGGTGTCTTCTGACTTTTAACAGTGACATGTATCACTCACTGTGAATCTTTGCTCTGGAAAATGTAAACACTCTCTTTCTGTTATAGCAGTGAATCCCTTTGTATGACAGCTAAGCTTAGGCAGAGGTTTTATGCATTAATAAGGACAATATAAAATTATTAAATATTGTCTCTGACCGTCTTGTTTACTGAATTTTCCCCTGGGATAAACAAAGTATTTCTGATTCTGATTCTGATTTTGTTGGTCATAAAGATGTATCAGTGTTAATTCCAGTAAGTTTCATAACCAGCTAAAAACTCCTCACAGGAGCTTTAATGTTTCACTTTGTATACATAGTATCAAAACATTTGTTTACAGTTGGACTATTAGAATATAATTTAGGAATGATACTTTAACTCAGCGTTCACAGTTTCATTTAAAAAAAAAAAAAAAAAAACTTTGTCCAGTTATTTCTACTTTATTCAATTTGCAGTGGACTGAATTGAATAAAATTCAATCTTAGTCTATGGCATCAAATCTGATCAGGTTGAATCAATTAATGACTCTTCCCTGATCAGAGCCTTGATTGTCTATCAGCATCAGATTCTCTTGTGAAGGAAATATGTGCACCCATATTAAAAACCACATTTAGTGACTTCATTCAAGCGAAAAAGGCAAATTAGTTTTTTTGTTTGTGTGTTTGTACTTGGTTGTATCTCGCACTTGCCTTGCCCCTGCATTCTTTGTGTTTTTGCATCATTGCAACAAACTGGAGGTTAAACCTCCTCTGACACAACTTTAACGCTGATGACTGTGTAGCCTGGGCAAATGAAAATTGTTCTTCCCAGAAAATACTTCCAAATGGACACTAAACTACTCCTCTTATAACTTTTGTCACAGTGCATAAGCAGGAAACAAAGAATAAGGGGGTCAGGACCCTAATGCAGACTAAAGGTAAAGACTAGCCTTGCAAAATGATTTTATTAAACGAAAATGCAATTAAAATAAGACATTTTTTTCTCTTATATTTCACAATATTGATATAGAAGTCATAGTACTTATTTTCAAGTATCTTTTTGTCTACATATTAGCAGTTTGGTGAGCAAGTATATTTCTCCTAGTGACTCAAATGTATAATTTCCTTAGACGCATATATTCAGCCTTGAATGCAGGTACTTCCCCCAACATCACATGTTTATTTTATTACTGTTTATCCAATATATATTCTTATTTATGATATTTTATCTTTTTTTATTAAATTTTTTACTCAATTGCTTCACAGCAAAATAATTTCACACAATTAAGTGGAAATAAATCTTAAATCTTGACTCTTAAATGTTAGTAGTTTGTGATAGGTGATAGGATGGCTTCCTTGATGAAAAATAATATATATTTTTTTTTATATTATTATAAAACTTTTTTTTACAAGAGTGAACTAATAAGTGAAAAAGCTCATGTGAATAACTTTCTGTTTGTGTCGAAAAAAAACTCACATCTTACATCTCTGCTGTTCTTGTCCTGTACATGCGTCAGTTGTGTTTTCTGAAAAAAACAACAACACATGCTTACTTTAACAGTGTCACTCACTGTGGATATTTGCCTTGGCTGTTTCTTCAGTGTGCTGTAAATTGTCTTGTCTGACACCGTCCCCCTCACAGTGGGTACAGACATTAAAAAAAGTACACTATAGAAATCGTCAGTATTGTCCTCGATGGTCCTGTTTGTGTTTGTAGGTCATAAAGAGACCTCACTCTTAATTTCAGTCTGTTTCATAACCAGTCACAAACTCCTCACGGGGGCTTTTAATCTTAATGAGAATCAGGCATTCGTTGTAGTAAGATACAAGTACAACATCCAAAAAGCAGCAAGGTATTCACCTGGTAAAAAGTGAACAGAGAGAAGGAAATATTCAGACCCAATAGACCAGTAAGGCACAGCTAATATGAAACATAAACTTAACAAGGAGGGGCAGGATATCATGTAAAAAAAAACAGAAGTCAGAGATTAGAGTTAAAAGAATAAACATATAAATCAAAGAAACAGCAGAGTGAGCAGGTTCAGCAGTCCAAAAGTTAGAGTCAGTAATGTATTACATGAATGTTATTATTTCTTCAGTGTTATTCAGGCAGGGCAGTTTGAAGCAGTGTGCTGGCTTTGTTTGTAATGTGGAAACACACACACAGAGAGTAAAGTAGGTAACTGTCGGTCAGGACGGGCTGTGCCTTTTATCTTTGCCCTCTGTGGATCGTCTCCTTTTTGATGTCAAATTAGTCCTGGAATAGCTAATTCTCCCTTCCCCACAAATTTGGCACTCGTGCAAAACTTGTGCTGCTCTGGTCCTGGGAGGCAAACAATGCTTGGAGGAGGAAAGCGAGATGAGAGAAACCCAACGGAAGCCTTTGATCCTGGAAGATATTAGCGAGCACCAAAGAAAAAGAAAGGCAAAAAAAAGACATGTTGCATAAATACAACTTGGAATGCAACTTGGAATCAAAATGCAAATCACATTGAAAATGCATGAGAGTTCTTTTTATTATTTCTCCATTTCTCAATCTCCCATTGTAATTAGCATTACCAGAACTGTTTGCATTCCCTCTAACCTCGTACAAAAAAAGCCTTTCTTTTCTCGGGGCACAGACAGGGGTGGGGTGTCATTGAATATTTAGATCAAGAGAAAATGAGAAATGTCTTTTCATAGTTGCTTTAACATTTTTATAGTCTCAAAATTAATGATAAAAGTAAGAAAATCAAATGAGGAATTATGCAAGGGCACAGAGCAGAGCAGGTAAAATAAAAGCAGGGATTGGATTGAAGGTGCCTTTTTTTCCTTCTTATAGAAGAAGATTTTTTTTATACAAGTTAATTTTTTTCATCTTTGGCACATTATTGAGTTGTTTCCTCGGGGGTTATAGAGAAGTGAGGGTGTCTCTTGCTGGGCCAAGCCTCTCTAATGATGCCTTTGTAGGGACGTCAGCACCATGTTCAAAGGCAGAACTCCAGCCAGCTGACCCAGCCATTTACAACCTGACAATGAGCAGCTGTAATTGAAAAGTGTTGGAAGAAAGATGTGCACGCACACACACACTGACACTAACACACATACTCACAGCACACACACACACATACACACACCCTTCTGGAGATTATGGTAACTAGCTAACGCTGTGGCGGCTCGTTCCAGTGCTCTTAAACAGGCCATAATGCCACTCACAGACCCCTACCTGTTTAGCATGCTAACAAGCTAACAAAGCCTTTCCATTACTGTACCACGGACTAATGCACACCCCCTTGTCCATCTAATAGGGGGTTATGCTAATAAGCTAACAAGTGTCATTGCGTTGTGGTAATGTAACATGGCCTAATGCCATATAGCTCCCATAGCATAAGTTCATGCTAAAAAGCTAACGAGCTCAATCTGCTGCTGTGATAAGGGCCTAAAGGGGCACACTGACGCCTATTCAAACATGAGTTAAAATGCTAACGAGCCAGAGTCCCAGTCCATTACTGGAACGTGAACTAATGCTGATCAAACCAGCCTCATCCCTGGCATGAGAAGTAGGGAACGGTAGGGGACTATTTCCAGTAACAGGCAACAGTTTCAGGGAAAAGCTCAAGCAGATGTGAATTCTGAAAACACTACAGGGTTATTTCTTTTTTTCAGCCTGTTTTACAGAAAAGCCCCAGATTTAAATATATAAATTTCAGTTGTATGTCTTGTTTTTTCAAATGAAGGGGTTATAATTTATTGTCTGTGCCTGAATCCTGTGTGTATGTGTGTTGACTTTTGAAATACAAGCTTGCAATCATGACTTAAGGACGTTGTCTGAGCTGGCACCACAAGTGACAAGTCCTAACATTTGCCTCAAACGACATGCTTTTATTGAAATTAACTTCCAACTACAGGGAGTAAACACAGGGTTTTAACTGTGCTTTTATAACACAGGTTCCTCAAACAACAATGTTTGAATTTGCTGACCCCAGGTCTGTACCAACACAGAATATTCTTCATCCAAAAACACATCATATCCATCTGGCAACATAGCTGCAGTCAGACCTTTCCTTTTATAAAGCGTCTTAAGTTCTGCCTGGCCGAGTAAAGGGCTATCACACAGCAGACTCCTCGCCCTGGGAGTAGATAGATGTGTGTATTTGGCATCACATCCACCCATCCTTTCATCCTCTCCGTCCCCCTCCTTTTCTCCGCCCCCGCCACCCCACACCACCCACTATCCAAATAGAGAGATCTGGAGGAGGAGGGGTGGCAAGGTGGCAGGCGCCCCAAATGTAAAGCGTACGCAATCACTCAGATACAAGTGGCACCGCTAAAAATTGCCTTCATATATCAGCTTATGGTTTACGGGCTGTGGCAGAAAGGACGGCAAAAGGTCAGGTGGAAAAACATATAGACGTGTCAGAGCCACTGCTCGGGGCGCCGGAGCTCTGGGCTGATGGCTGAGGAGATGGGCTGGCTGCTTGTGTGTGTGTGTGTGTGTGCGCGTGAGTGAGGGAGGGAGAGTGTGTAAGTGTGTGTGTAACAAACTCAGGGACATCAGGGCAGTGTTTGATGGGGGCCCGGTGAGTGTGTTGGTGTATGTGGATGTTTATACCTTTGAATGCCCTCACTATTATTTAAAGGAGGGGGAATGCTCTGAAGTTTAATTCTGGTACTTTTAAACCTGGACCTTATCTTCTTCATAATTTAACGTCTGAAAAAACAACAGGTACAAAAAGTTTTGGAGTGGCTTCATCTGGTAGCCACAAAATGTGCTGTAATGATTAGTGAAAGAGGCATGCATGCTTGTTTTGACCACTTATTCATGGTGTCATACAACATTACAGAAAAGGTAGACTGTTTTATTGTACATTTACTTTTAATGGAACAAGAAGCAACCATTACAAAGCTCTCTTCAGGCCACCTACACCATGGATAAAAACAGTTCAAACACAGAAGAACAGTGGAGTTCTTTCATCACTACCTTAATTAGATTAACCAGACCTTATGATTAGGCAGTGTCACAAATTACCACAACCAAACCATTCAATTGAGGGAGCAACTTCTGTGTTATGAGGTAAAATAATATTTTTACTGGATGATGTGTCTGGTGGATTTTGTAGAGGTCACAGATGAATCTAAAGAGAATAAACAATCCTACCTTTACAAAATAAAGGTCTACCTCTTTGACAGTCCTATAATGCTGTTAGTCACTTACAGTATTGGGCGAAAACAGCACTACACACAGTGGTGTTAGTATTTTAGCAACATTTGTCCTTAGCTCAGTGGTAGCAAAACCATTTTTCCAAATAGATTTGAATAGATTTGCAGTAGCTTAGCCATTTTATAGTTGAAGTTTTGCGTTTATGCCAAGCAGCAACCTCCGGTCTTAAAATATGAAGCCAATGCGGAAGTGCACACAACTGCAGTTCCTTGAGTGTCCACTTGAGGCTGGCTGAACAAACACCAGAAACCACATACACACCTATTCAAAAAATACGATCTTTACAGCAATAATAAACATGTTTACATCCTGGTTCAAAAAATGGTTTAGGTCCCTATCGGCACACACTGTGGGGGGGGGGGGGGTTGAAAATGCTGGGCACCATGTAGCTGTTAGCAAAAAGGCTCCAGTCCTACCTCTTTACCTCTTTACCTCACACTAGCTCAACAGATGTTACATTGAGGTCAGCATTTCCGATATGGCACCCGCCAACAAAAGCCTCCAAAACAGGGCCTCGGAAAGAGATGGGTGACTTCACACGTACTATGTCAATTTCTGATACACTCTATGGTTTATGCTTGCACAAGCTAAATTTTCCCACAACAAAGCTGAAGCTCCAAAGAGATAATGCCGTGTTCTTAATTCCAGCTGCAGAGGATCAGTAGATGACACCAGCTGATACACAATATCCAGCAAACTACTTCTGACATCACTGTGTAATCCTTCAGTGGATGTTGAAGAATATGTAGGCGGGAAAAGGTGAGTTCACCTAACAGAGAAACGCACCTGCAGGTAATTCCTGCAGGTGATACCAGCTAGATAAGAAGAATAAGGAGAAGAATCTTGTTCATTGCTATCATCAAAACTAGGACGTAACAGGGCTTCAGAAATGTTAATTGTTTACACGAAAAAGAAGCACGCAAAATGTCTAACCAGTTGTGTTGGGTGGAAACCCAGGGGTGAAGGTCTTCTGCCGGACTTCCACCAGATCTGTACTTATAGCTCAGTAAAGTAAACAAGGAGTTTGTCATAGATTGGTCACTTCAAAGAGCAATCTGCACGGATCAGTGACAAAACAAACCCTTGAGTCAGACATAATCACATAGTCTGGTAGCTAGCTAGCTGCTCTACTGGAGCAATTCTTAAGCTGAAAGTCATGTGGACCATGAAACTAAGGGCCCTGATTTAGAAATACAGTAATTCCCCTTTTAGCCAAAGCAATCAATCAATCAATCAATCAATCAATCAATCAATCAATCAATCAATCAATCAATCAATCAATCAATCAATCAATCAATCAATCAATCAACAAAGACCCAACATCGAGACAGGATAAGATCTAGTCCAATCTTACAGACAGGACTCAGTCTGATCTCATCTTAATCAACCATGAGCAGAGCACTTTGCAGCATTTAGCAAGTTACAGTGGCAAGGACAAACTTCCTTTAACAGGCAGAAACCTCCAGCAGGACCAGATTCATGTTAGACACACATCTGCTGAGACCAAGTTGGGGTTGGAAGGAGGGATGGAGAGAGATGAAGAGAGAGAGAGAGATGATAGTGATGAGACAGATAGTAGTAGTTGTAGCTGCTGGAGTCTTGAACCTCCACAGCAGCAAGCCGTCTATGGCAGCAACTGAAAGAGCTTGTCCCTCTGTGACCCATTATACCAGCATGTGTTTAATGGCTGGTCCATGTGTGGTAGAGCTTGAGTAAAGGCTTAGCTGTCAGCTCTTAGCTACTAAAGATTGTATGTTATCTAGGATAGTGTAGTTGTAGAAATATTGTAGAAAAAATTCAACAGCTAGCCTTGATAAGAATATTACAAATTTGAATCATAGGAGAGACCGTAGAGTTGTATGTTTCAGATGGTGTCTTCAGCAAGTTGGTTCCTGAACTTGGAATCCAAAATGACAATAAATCAGCGATGTTTTCCTTCAATACATAAAGTTAAATTGAGTTTTAGGTTAAGGGGTGATGATTATGGTCAGTCACATGTATGGATGGGGAGGAGCTTCAGGATTAAAGCTGTTTAAACATGTTTGTGTATTCGAACTTGATAACTTGATGTGAGATTACGTCATCTGTGATCATCCGTTTGTCTTTGCTGCTCACGTGAGGTTCATGCGTTGTGTCCTGTAGATAGTTTCAGAAGTCGGCACACACACGCACACACACACACACACACGCACAGACACACACACACACATACAGGTATACGCTGGATACTGTAACCTCTCGGTCGACCTCCGCTGACAAGACAGATCGCTCCATTCATCTCCGGGTGAGTGCACCCAGCGCTCCATTCATCTGCGGCTGAGTGGATCAGGCCGACCGGCATTTTTCACACCGCTGGCCCATGATGCATCTGGGGCTCTGGAGGAATGTCACTGGCCTGAATGCCCTGATCTGTCATGAGGCCCTGGCTGCCACACCACTCTATACATAGTGACACACACAGAGGGACACGCAGACACACACACACATAGCAGAGATAATGTGAGCAGCAGGGTGGCCTCTTGGCTCAACAACACCATGTAATTATCCTGAGAGGTAGTTGGTGTGATTTTCATGAGCCCCTTTGATAAGTCTTAGAGTGGGACGGTCAACTGTCCTGGATTTACTCAGACAGAGTTCACTTATGTAAGTGAAAAAGTACTTTATTATAAACATACTTGTTATATCATCATTTTGTTTATTGGAATGATCACCCCTCTTAACTATAATCTTAAATTTTTCAACGTACAGTCAAACATCAACGTGAAGATTGGCTTACAAAACAATGATGCACTTCTTTTTTTTTATGAGCAGTCCATTCATTCTCAAAGATTCAATATTGTGGTTGTAAATAAAATCTGTAAGCATCTCTTACAGATGAGAAAAGTCAAGATTCACCAACTGCTGCCAGTATAGAAGTTGTCTAAAAGTTACCTTTAAGTGATCGTAGTATTTCCTTTGGTGCATTTTCAAGGCCAAGTTTCACAAATTGAACATGTAAAATCCTATTTTAAAATTAAAATAGTCAGAGGAGTCCTGAGGCTACAAGTGATCCCATTCAGACACACAGACTGGTGTGTGTATTAGCTTAAAGTAACACACATTCCCCTAAAGACTTAACTCCATACACTAATTGTATATCACTGAGAAGCTGACATCAACGTCAATGACGATGAAGGCAAAATCAAAATGTGAAATATAGAATAAGGACAAATGATAATTATATGATGTCTAAAAATGTAATGCATCTAATTTCCTCCCCAGTCGACTTTCTATGTTTGAGAATTAGACATTTGAAAATCAAAACATCCATTTGGAATTGATGTGATGGGACTCTGCAGTTCTTTCTGGCATGTGGTTCAATATTTGAACACCCGGAGGGATAATCCTTGATTCCAAAACACGGCGAGAGAAAACACATCATCATCCGCTCATGATTCAGCCAACCTTTATGCAAAGCTGCTGTAACTTATACAAATCTGGAAAGAGTTGAAAGTTCTCAGCACTGTAATCCAGCACAGAGGCAGTTTGTGCTGCCCTTTGCACCGTTTGAGATGTGTAACATTAAAATACTTCAATCACTATTGTTGTTCAGATAAAACAAGGACGGGGAAACTTAGTTTTCCAAGAAAAACAATTGACTGTGTTTTAACTCTGGAACTCAAATGTTAATCTGGAGGTCAAACATGGATTTGACGTGGATTCTACCCCATTCCAACTTGAATACAGGTCATATTCAGCGTTAAATGTTTGACAAAATGACTGGATGAATGAAGAAATAGAGTGGATCCATTGTCAACAGTCAGTAGCAACACTGCATGAACAGATCAGAGAATGTTGTGATACCAACGGATGAGTTATGAACACCTCAGTGGACAGAGCAGCACCTCTAGAGACCGACTGACCTGCAGCTTCACCCTGAATAAGTCAAGCATTCACTGTGACCTGACTGTCACCAGCCTTGGAGAGAGAGAGAGAGAGAGAGAGAGAGAGAGAGAGAGAGAGAGAGAGAGAGAGAGAGAGAGAGAGAGAGAGAGAGAGAGAGAGAGAGAGAGAGAGGACAGGGCCGATTCAAGCTTCCTCAGCTTGTGAACATGCCCATCTGTGGTTAAGTTAAAGGGGACTCCCTTTGATTTTACACATCAAATCTTTTTATGGTTGTTGGGGATTACCACTGCCTCTGTGCAAGACGTAGTTTGAAACCCTCTGTGTCTTCAAAGTATGACATCTGATAACTGTCCTCACACATTAGGGGCTGAAGACGACAAGTTCCAAAGAAGAAAAACTTTGCAATTAACTCACCTAAAAATAATATTGGTCTCTTGAGTGCTTTCACATATGCTTTCATAGTATTTGGAGAAAATTTCCCAAATTTTGACAAAGATGCCTTTTTACACGTCTCTCACAGCATGGAGTTTTCCCCGGAAAGGACATAAAAGGCAGCTGCAGTAGTCCCCGTGTAACACTCACAATATATCCAAGATTACTGGTGAAGCAGAGCTCAATGCTATAATGACAGTTTTTGCCTTTGTTTTAATACTATGCGACATTGGACATATCCACAGTGTCAACAAATGAGTCGTAAAGACCACACTGATGAGCAGAAAAAGAGTATGAGGCAACTTTGTTACATGCACAAAGATCGCACTGGGGATGCTCAGTTTGCCTGATATAAATTTAATGACCTCTCTAACTAGCTTGCAGTGAATGTCCTGACTTTCAACCGGGAAATTATCACATGGTCACACGCGTTCACACATGCAGCCGACCCTGACCATTTGGGAATTTAGTGCATGTGTGAATACAGTGTTGGAGGCTGTAGTGTGGTTTATGACCATAGAGTGGATAAAGTTGGACAGCATGGTCCTCTGAGGTGAAGCCAAAACTTGTATAGCTCCCCTAGTGAAATATAGGTCCTAAAGCCCGCCTCTTCTATTACGACGGATGGGACATGGGTCAGGCTAGAAAATTGAAATAACCATTAAATAAATGTTTCTCAAACCTGCTTTTTGTTGTAACAGTTAATTATAATCATGCCAATGTATGTCTAAGACTTCATTTTTTTGACATGTCAAGTGTTAATTTGTCATGCAATGTTAAAAAGATTAGATGTGATGGGGTGTCATGTTAACAAATGAGATCTCCTGCAGAGATCGTTACCAAGTTACTCAAGAAGATACAGATACATTTGACAGCACCTATTGTGACAGTGTATTGGCTTTATTTATTACAATGGGGCAACATGGAGGCTCACCATTTATATTGGTGTACTGTTAACATTTACAACCTATAAAGATTAACATGTGTATCGTATCATGTTACATGCTACTATCATTGCCTTTGGAAGCATGAATGCATCTTAACTACAGTGAGAGTCTTCAAGACTCAATCAGCTGATTTTTGTTGGGAAGCAACCAGAAGGACTTAAACTGGGTATTATGGTTATCAGCGCTATCAGCGCTTGCCAAATTGTTATGGTTCAAATTAACTTAGCTGCATTCTCAGTTGGATTTTGATCATGTATGCATATGTCAAAGTGTTAAGTTAGAATCTGTTCTTGACCAAATATCCAGACATGAAAGAGAGGAGTCCAAGTCAAAGCTAACTCTATGCTAGTTTGTTTGCTACATGAAGACAAACGTCTGTTGTCTCTTCTGTATCAAGAAACCCATTAGCTTTGCTGTATTTATATATATATATATTTATATATATATATAGCATTTGGTTAATGTGGAATAATCAGATTTCTACAACAATTAGTTTTAGCCCGTCAAAATAATTACTTGGTTGGCACCATCTGGTGAGATGATAGAGTGGGCGCCCCACATGCAGATGAATTAACCCATTGGCAGCAGGTTTGACTCCTGGCCTTGACCCTTTGATTGAAAGTCTACCCTACTGTCTTCTCCCCATGCTCTCTCTCTTCAGGTTTCCTGTCAAAGTACGACAACATGACAAGTCTCAGCCAAGGAGAGACGGTAATGTGAAGGAAGAGATGCACCAGAAAGCCAGGGCTAGAAACTGAACCAGTGGCCGCTCTTATGGAACTGAATCCTGGATATGAGGGTGATACTTTAAGCCCTGAGCAAAGACAGGTCACTGTGCTTCACTCTTTCATCAGGTAAAGTAAGAACAGTGAGCACAACTTGAAAAGTGACCCAAGTGTTGGACAGATAGGAGACTTTCCATTGTTGTCATATATAGCGTTCGCCTTCTTCTTATTACTGCTTCATAGATATCCATTCAAATTCTTCTTTCCCCACTTGTGTTTTTCTTTTCTTTATCTCCCCCATCATCTTGTCTGTGTGGAGTCGTGTAGTCATCAGATGTGTAGTACAGCTTTTTCTTTATTTGTAGAGAGACGGGACAGAGATGGATGGATGTGTGGAGGTGGGGAGGTGATGCTGGCCGGCCTGGGCAGAGTGTGTGAAGCTGAAATAATGATGATGCCGATAAAGTGCAGAGCGGGCATCCAGTGGCACAGCTGGCAGCGGCTGGCAGAGGGGGCCCAGTTAGCCCAGTTAGCCGGCTGGCTTCCACTGGACCACGCACAGATGCCCATTAACTGCCCCGCTGATGACACCCTTGGGGCAGAACACACACCGACACACACACGCATGCACACATTTAGATATACAAACACACATACTACACTCAAAGAAATGGAAGACATACACACCTGGATGATATTGTGATACACAGCACATGCACAAACACACATTCATGTATGCAGCTGCGGCTTCCTCATTTTTATTCCTGCAGACACACACACACACACACACACACACAACTCACAACTCACACATGAACAGACACACAAACACACACACACATATATTAAAGGAATGACTCAGTCAAGTCCAAACATCACTAAACGCTTAAGTTCAACAAAAATATGTCCTCACTTACACACACACATGGACAAACCAACACAAATCTCATGCTGCTCAGCCAGTATGTTCCAGCAATCAGCGCACAGACCCTGTGACTGCCCACATACACCCACACTGCGCACACACACACACAACACACACACAAACACACACACATACACAAACTGCAATTCTCACCTCAGGGCAGAGATGTGCTCTGATGTTTCCGGGGCAGTGGGCAGTCACGAGTGTGTGTGTGCCTGACAGCTGTTTGTGTGCATGTCCATGTGTCCGTGTTTGTGTGTGTGTGTATGTGTGTGTGTGTGTTTGTGTGTGCTGGCGCTGTGCCCTAATTTGACAGAGCCGGAGCAGTGGTTGATCCCCAGTGCAGTTGATTTGGCTTGATGTTGACCCTACAGGCCTTGTCAGCTCCAACATGCTCCCTGTCTCCTCACGTAGCCCAGCACGACACTGAGTGGACACACACACAGTTATACACACAAGTACACACATATGTACATACACACACACCATGTAAAAAAAGTGGTACAAATTAGAACCATTCATTTATTTCGGTCTGCGCTGTGATACATACATGCCGCGCCCCCTACCTTTCAATCATTGGGATTTTTCGTATTTAGACTGATTTTGGTTGAAAATTTTAACATTTTTAAATGTGCTTTGGTCTACTTTACAATATTGCAGTTTGAACACAAAATGAACAAAGAGAAATATGCAACAATTTGAATTTTTCTTCATCTGAAACAGAAAAAAGCAAAGGAACCATTGGTGTGAAAGCACCCTAAAAGTCTTGCAATCAGAATGTAATGACCTAACATGGCATGGATTTTAAGTTTTTACAAATCCCCATCATGATGTCTATATATAAGCATCTCTGTCACCTATTAATTCAAAGTAAGTCTGTATGTTTTTTGGTTCATTACACTTTGGAAAGCAAAATTTCTGCTTGGGTTTGCTTTTTAAATGGAGTAAAACTGTCCTTCAACAGGAAGCTGACGGACAGGAGAAGCACAGCTGAAACATAATCCTGGTACTTAATGTAACTTTGAGAAAGTCAACCAATCATCATGACCGACGTGATGACGCTGGAAGGAGGAAGGGCTGGGCTAAACGACAATCGGATATGCTTTTGTTACGCACCGGGTTGCTGAATAGTGTGTCTGCTATCATCTCCAACACTGTCGATGACTCAACCGAAAGGCTTGATGTCTTTTCTCAAGCTCGACAAACTCTACCTCTGTCTTGTAGTTCCATCTCGCAGCACCAACTTTATCATTCTTCTTTCGCTTGGCCATTTTGGATGTTTACGCTTCTGATTTTTGCACGTGCAAAGCGGTCTGTGCTCTCATTGGTCAATGTCCATGATGTGACAGAATCAGAATCAGAATCAGAATCAGAATCAGCTTTATTGGCCAGGTATGCTTGAACACACAAGGAATTTGACACTTCTTGGAGGACAGAAATAAATAAAAAAGTTTAGATTTTCAGTCAGGAAGTTAAGGAAGTCAGGAAGTGTCCCAAAGGTGGACTTGATAACGATACACTACACAGGATGAACCGATTGATTCTGAGGCGGACAGGTCCCGACACACATGACTGCTGGATTGAGCTGTAATCCTGCTCAAAACATGCAGTCTAACATCATCATTAAATAGCTGGAAGCTTAAGTGAAACCAATCCAAGTTTGATTTATGTAGTGAAATGAACTGAGCTGTGTGCCGCTCCTGACAACACTGCATTTTGTTTCTCATATCTAGAAAAGTCCCTCTTTCCAACCCCAACTTGGTCTCAGCAGATGTCTGTCTAACATGAGTCTGGTTCTGTTCAAGGTTTCTGCCTGTTAAAGGAAGTTTTTCCTTGCCAATGTAACTTGCTAAATGCTGCAAAGTGCTCTGCTCATGGTTGATTAAGATGACATCAGATTGAGTCCTGTCTGTAAAATGGGACTAGATTGTATCCTGTCTTGATGTTGGGTCTTTGCTAATAACAGAACATAGAGTATGATCTAGACCTGCTCTGTTGGAAAGCATCTTGAGACAACATTTGTTGGGATTTGGCCTTATCTAAAAACAGATTGATTGATTCATTGATTGATTTTACTTCTCCACATTACAACTGTCACAAGGAAAGTGAGATGTGAGGCCACTCTCACCTCAGTTGTAAGTATATAATGGTTTAGTCCGCCCAATACTAGTTGACATGTTTCCCCAGAAAAAGCTAAATCAGGATATGAAAAAGAAAATAAAGAAAGTAAGAAGGAGAGAAAGCAAGCTGAGGGAAAATGTTTTTAATCACAAGAAAGATGAGCACAACTCACACAGCTTCCAAATGGTTTATGCTAATGTCAGCAACTTAGATGTTTGGTTATCAGTCAGGAATGTAGTTTGGATCATGTTTGTGTTGTATTTATATTTCTTATATCCTCGAATTAAACAGCATCAGAGGTACAATCTCATACAACCTCATGTTTCTAAGTATTACCTCGTGTTAAAGACTCCACTTTGGAGGGATATTTGGAGCTTTTCCTCGTGAGCTAGTCTCACAGATCTGATATCAACAGAGTCATAACAGTCTGCAGATTTGTTACTTTATTCGTACCTGTAGGTAGATTTTGTTTTCAGTGAGTCCGCCTGCTTTTTACATCACACCAACAAACAGCACAGGACAATACATGGAAAACAAAATGACAAGTGCCAAAAAGGTAACCCTCAATTAAAACAGAAACGAGCAATCAATAAGAGCAGAGTCAATAAGAAAGGTACTTTATTGATCCCCAGGGGGGAAATTCAATTTTTTCACTCATGCTATTTTGGACATGCTACACATACAGTTTTTTTGGTATATACATACAAATGCACACACATGCAGTGAACATGCTTAGGGAGAGATGTCAGAGTGAGGATACTGCCGTCAACCAGCGCACCCAGAGCAGTTGGGGGTTCGGTGCCTTGCTCAAGGGCACCTCGGCAGTGCCCAGGCAAGTGAACCAGCACCTCTCCAGCCACCAGTCCACTTGCCAAACTTCGTCCATACTGGGACTCGAACTGGCGACCCTTTGGTTCCCAAGCCAAGTCCCTATGGACTGAGCAACTGCCGCCCCAATAAAGACAAGATATAAATAAAATCAACCATTAGTCCATAAAAACTAGTTAGAAAGTGACACCAATAAAAAACAAGATAAAGGAAAACAAGATAAAAAGATCCATAAATAGTTAATAAATTGTGGAGAACTTGATAGTACAGCATCATGCTGTGTTACTGTAACTTGTTGATAATACTGATGGCTGCTGGAACAAAGCTGTTTCTGTATCGTTTGGTTGAGCATGCTGGTACTTTTTACCTCGTCTAGAAGGGAGAACTGAAATTCATGGTTTAACATATCACTGGTGTCGTGATAGCTTTAAAACTGAGCCGTTAGAAAGATATCCAGACATCCAGAAAGATAGTTTTTGAGCATTTATTGAAGGATATTAGTGTAATTCATAACTGTATGTCTGACTGTCTGTGTGTTGTGTTAAATATACAATTATAGTTCATTTATTTAAACCATAAAATAATATTAAAGACAAATTGAAAAATGTTTAGATGGATAAAAACATTTCAGGTGTCACAAGGGTTCAAGTGTTAAGCAATGTGGTTTATTCTTTATGTATTTATTTAAGCTGCGATATCATTTATTTCTCCACACTTAAAAGGTTTCGTATCGACCTTGAGCAGAGTAACATGGCTGAAATCATTTTCAAAGGTATGTCCTTCCCAACACTCCCTTCTACGTCCAGTATGTCGATGTGTAAAATAGGTGTTTGTTAAAAATAAACATGTGTCTGTAGATGTTGCTGAGATAAAGCTTCAAGAGGTCATTTGAGTATAATGGAGAAATGGCTTTTAAAATCATGCAGGTTAGCTTGTCTGTGGTGGTCGGGCCAAGTGAGATATCTCTTCATAGGTCCGGCCTGACATGAGCTCGTGAGCTTCCTGTAGCCGCTGAATAAAGAAACACAATAATATTAACGACACATTTTAGAATCACTCTCACATGATGGGATTATGTTTGTGATTTCAGATTGACTTACACACTTTTACATAACCTGTTAGCTCTGTGAAATGGAGTGACAGTTGGTATGTATCTGGAGGTTTCTGTTTGTTTGTGTATGTGTGTGTGTGTGTGTGTGTGTGTGTGTGTGTGTGTGTGTGTGTGTGTGTGTGTGTGTGTGTGTGTGTGTGTGTGTGTGTGTGTGACTCCTCATCGATAAACAGAGGACCCGGGCTAATTTTCCGACTCAGTGAGGAGGTTCTTAAATTAGGAGAAAGACCCTCTAAACTCTGCATGCACAAAACTGCAAGGCCACTGTGTGTGTGTGTGTGTGTGTGTGTGTGTGTGTGTGTGTGTGTGTGTGTGTGTGTGTGTTTGTGTGTGTGTGTGTGTGTGTGTGTGTGTGCTTGTGCTGTTTCTTCTTCTCTTTCCAGCAACCCTCCTCTTCCATCTGTCTTTCATTCCCTCCTTAGAAACACGTATATGTAATGTGCTTTCTCTGGTTACTTGTCTGTGTGCTTTGATCCAAACATTTCTTTTTCCTTGGACCTTCAGAGTGGTGTGTGTGTATTTGTGTGCATGTGTGCGAGTGTGTGTGTGTGTGTGTTGGAGTGTGTGGGTGGCTCATGAGTCCATCAGGCTGTCCCTGCTGAACGGATCCTCTGAGGTAAAGGCCAGATTTTAATCCCTGGTTCCATCTAATCTCCTCATATTCACATCTCAGATTAACATACACACACACACATAGCGGTTTGATGCCTGTCAACAGCCACCGTGTGTGTGTGTGTGTGTGTGTGTGTGTGTGATGATTTTTGTGTGACTCACTCTGCCCTCCTGGCTGAAGGAGATTAATTGTTAAAAAATTAAGCCTGTCTAGGGCCAGTGACCCGAGGGTCAACTGTTTCCTCGCGATGCTGCAACACACACACACAATCACACACACTCACATACACACACAGATCCTGGTGCCATCTGCCCTGGGGCGGCTGGCCGGCGATGTCAGCGTGGTAAGAAGGGTGGGATCAGAAATGAGAACAGCATGTACTATGTGTTTTAACATCAAAGGTGACTGGGTGCACTCACACACGCACACACATGCACACACGCACACACACGCAAGCTGTCCATACATGAAACAAGGAACAGTGACTGTGGTCATTTTCTCTCTCGCTCTCTCTCTCGCTCTCTCTCTCCCTCTCTGTGATTTCTGCTCAGGGTAAAACCCGACCAAAGAGGGCAGTGAAACAGGGAGGTTTCTCCGCCAGGCCACATGAACGCAGACATAAACACACTGACTAATGAAACTCAGGCCTGGAAAGTGTGTGTGAGTGTGTGTGTGTGTGTGTGTGTGTGTGTGTGTGTGTGTGTGTGTGTGTGTTCCTTTAAGTAGCTCCATCTGGGTAGAGGTGGCACCAGAGATGTTTACTGGAGGCTTTAGCCCATCAACTTATTGTCAACAGTTCAAGGGACTGTCAGCGCCCACGCTGTGTGTGTAAGTGTGTGAGTGTGAGTGTGTGTGTCTGAGGCAGAGAGTGAGAGGGAAAGAGAGCGTGTCTGGAGGGGGGTTTGTGGTTTTGGGGCACAGAGAAAAAGAAGAACAAAAAACAGAGCAGATATCTGAATCTGAAATCAACCTTCAAGATTGCAAACACTGACATCAGTCGTTCTGACGGAAGAAAAATAGAGAAAGTCTGACTTCAGGAATCAAACGATAGAGTGTGAAGCGAGTAATTATGATCCAATAATGAGTGATCACTTTTTAACACATGTTTAGGATTTAGTTCGGCCACCCGGGAACAATATTACTTACTGTTATTCCCAGCAGATACTTCAGCGGGTCTTTTTATTGCCAAGTTCCTCTTTTATTTAGTAACTGTTTTTACTGTTTTACGTGTGACAAGACCACAATCAAAAACACAACGGCATAAAAACTAATTTTAGATATTTAAAAAGAGAGAAAAAGAAAAAGAAAATGAAAAAAGAAGAAATGAGCCCCGCGAATGCATCAAAACATAATCTAACTTTTTTAGTTTTCTGCTGCTCTTTCTTGACCTCTTATTATCTCTAAGTCTTCATAGGTGTCTCTGTTTTTCTTCCTCTTCATGTTAAGACTTGAAATAAAATCAATAAATATGAAAAACAGTGTGACGTCTAACAATTAAGACTTTCCCTTTTGGTCTCAACTAGTAAAAATAACGTGCCTGATCTGAGGAGGAGGAGGAGGAGGAGGAGGAGGAGGAAGAGATGGTTTCTGAAGCGCCCAGCCTGTGGGGGCACAGGCATTTCTTCAGGTATGACCCCTCCTGTATAATATAGACGTCTGCATTTTTTAAAGCATTTAACAAATTTGTGCCATTATGAGTCAATTCTGAAAACAAGCCTCTTCAACACACAGCCCACCTGATGATTTAATGGAAATACCATGAGAAGGAGAGGAGCTATGTATAGAGATAGACAGAGGGAGAATGAATGAATGCAGTTTGTGAATAACTTATAAAATAATATTAAATTAGAGTAACATTGAATTTATTTGTATTTACATTTTATTTAACCAGGAAAACATCATTGAGATTAAACATCTATTTTACAAGAGTGTCCTGGCCAAGATCATCAGCAGTACGTTCAAACAAAGCTACAGACAAACAACACAGAATTCTAAAACATGACAACATATCATGGATCAAATAACAGAATCCATCAGTCAAATCATCTACAAGCTGATGTATCTTCCTCCAATGCCTTCAATCTGCTTTAAAAAACATTTAAAGAGACAAGCTCCCTCAAACTCAGATAGTGAAATAAGAATTAATGCCTTTTCATATTTTAAAAACACATTAGGTAACAAATGTTGGATGTCTATACTAAACTTGGGCAAATATTGTAATTGCAGGTCAAAGTGTCTTGGAGCAATCCCAGGATGAGACCGCAGGCTGCTCTGGACGGCTTGTTCAAAACGTCACACGGGGAATTAAACAAGAGGGACATGAGATTTGCTCCAATCATGACATCACCGTTATTTAATTTCTCAACAGAGCATTGTTCTTTATTTCTGATGTTTGTATTCTTGTATCCCTTTCCAAACTCTCTGGGTCAAATTTGGGGTCCAAAACAAATGACCGTATTTCATAAGAAGACACTTTAAAATAGAGAAACACCTTTTTGGCACAGTGAATGAAGCTTCTAGAGTGCTGGGTTCCAGAGGAGCTGAAAAAAAAAAAAGGCTTTCAAAGACACCGGCCTAAGATAAGTAAACATTTGTTTGAATCATGTTAAACTACTACAAAGCTAACATAGGGACAATGTAAAGCCGGAAAATCAATATGAAACGGCTTAAAAACTAGTTTAAATTTTGAACATTAGTACTCATACCACTTTAGTTCAGTAAAGTAGCCTTCCTGATATGCACTCAAATGTCAATTCATGTCATAAGAGTAATACAGACATTTGTTTATGGTACATGAGACTTAACTTATAAATAGATCCACGGGAGGAACAGGGGGATTCTCTAAATGCAGACTTATTTTAGTCCAAATTCACTTTTCTCTAAATAAAAGAAAAACACTGTTTGCTGTTTGTTTTCTCTTTCTTTCAGTTGCCCTCCTCTTTTACCCACACACTCAAACTCTCCTCTGAGACAAAACTCAAAGCCAGCATCTTAAAACCACCTCGGCATTACACTTGATTTTCTTCCTCTTACCAAGATGCAGAGTATTTTCACTGTCTGGGCATTTCTCTCCTCCCTGACTAACTTTTGACAAATGTTGTACAGTCTGTGGTCGAGCTGGCGGTGGGGAATAGTGGTGTATCTGGATGGACTGGATCCAAGACAAGCAGGCTCTAATTTACAGCGGTGCCCTGGCAGACTAATGCCAAACACACATGGAAAAGGCAACTGCCACCGTCGCACAACACACGACGCCGCGTGTTCACTGCCAGGCCGGCCCACCCAGCTGGAAACACAGAAACAATGTTTTCACACCTGATTCTCTTTTCTTGGTTTCATTGTGTCGTGTTTACTTTGCCACGTGTTCTCGTGTTGTGTTTAACCTCAGTACTCCTGTAACTGACAAATAAAGAAGATGTATGAGGGGAGGAAATGTACTGAACTGTAAAACAAAGCCAGACATCAGTAAATCTAAAGGATAATCCAATTAAGAAAAAGACGCTGCTTCTTTCTCATCTCATTAAATTTATGCTTGTTATTGTAAACTTTTATGTTTCTACACGGCTCTTTCTAACACTTGAGAGTTTTTGTTCAACTCTGCACTTCAATTTTTAACATTTTTTACTCCAGCATTTCAGCTTCCATTAAAAAATCTGACCTTAATTGTATTCACACAGCAACTTTAACTTCTCTTCACAGTTCAAGTAATTTAATTTTAAAAGCAATTACTTGCTATTTTCATCAATTGAAAATACCTTTAGAATTTGTATTTGAATAATTTAAGTAAGTAACTCACACGAATGAATCATTTTACACAAAATATTGATTTAGAAATGATTTTATAGTTTCAGAAATCCTATTTTTTTTGTTGAAAATAGTCAGTTTCACTCACAGTTTGCATTAATAGTAACAGTTTATTCTGTGGTCATCTTAAAGAACCTTACTCAGCTGTTATTACTCACATTATATTGAATATTTCTACTGATAGTGAAGTCAAACAAGTGCAGCACCTGATTGTGTGCCTCTACCTCATCACTTTTCCTTTTCTTTCCCGTTTATCACTCCTTAAAGGTGCAGTGTGTCATTTTTTACTTGCATTTAGCAGGCAGACTTGGTATAAATGTAATATGATATTCATAATTATGTTTAAATTAATGTAAAATGACCCAAATACATTTTTTTTTAACTTAGAATGAGCCTTTTACATTTACATAGGAGCAAGTCCTCTTCCACGGAGGCCACCATCTTGCACAGCCATGTTTCTATCGTAGCAAAGAATGGCCAACTAGTTACACCTGTGCCTTTGTACTTGACACAGTGGCTGTCCGAGATGTACTGGCTGAAATAGGAAGGAAAAGAGACTAGTTTTTGTTTTGTGCATGACATAGGATTGAGCATCATTTAGCAGAATTGATTTGGTTTGAATGGAATAAAATCATGATTGAATTAGTGTAAAATCCTACAAATATAAAAATGGTTTTATTGTTCATTTCGAAAGAGTCTTTTACATCTATAGAACGGGTCGTCTTCCATGGAGGCCACCATCTTGGACCGCTGTTTCTACTGCAGCTCAGAAAAGATCAAAAAGTTACACACACACTTTTGTATTTAGTGAGCGGCCGTCTGAAATGCACCAGCTGAAATATGAAGAAAAGATAGAGACTGTTTGTTTGTATGTGCGTGAATTTGTATCAATAGACTTTTTTTGATACTTACTTATTACAGGAGCTTCTGGTCCTCGATAGTCATAAATCACTTCACAAAGTTACGGACAAGTGAGCAAGGGAGCATCTCAATGTAGAATCGGATCGTTAGATATATTCCCATTTCTGCACACTGTACCTTTAAATATATTTGTGTCCTGTAGTGGGTTCTGAGTTGTTAACGATATGTGCCATTAACAGTTCTGAACATTTCTCTCACAGTTTTTTCAGCACTTACCTCTCTTGCCTTTTTCCACTCTACATTGGTTCACCAGAGTATGTGATGAGAGCAATAGTGTGCTGTCCATAAATTACAGATCATTGCTATGAGGTATTGATCAATCAGAATCCAGTATATAGCACAGCCCTTTAATAAATATGGAAGAATCACTGCTGATATTTTTAACATATTTAATCTAAATCCTAAGAACAAGTTTTTTTGTGTTGCTGCTTCCAGTTTTTTGTCTTTAGCTGTTCACATGACTTTCAAAATGTGGCCTGCATCAGATTGCCATGGGTCATGGTCCTGAGCTGACCTGCATCCTAAAGGAACAACAACACAAACTTAGAGGTTTTGGCCCCTGAAGCATGCATGGTTGATGGTTTTATGTTGAAATGGATGTGAAGTGGAAGCTGGTGTATCTCTACTTGAGGAGGAGGAAGAAAGTGAGTCAAAATGTTAATAATGGCTTTATGAGTGATAGCGACTCCTGATCCCGCAGTTTTCAGTAGTGTTGAACTGTGACGAGCGTGTGGTTCAAGAGTGATGTTACAGAGGGTGGTCAGACTGAGGCGTAAAGATTTAAGATCCATAATGATCTGATTTAGGACCACAGATAAAGGTGACACTAATCTGATTTGAAAATATCAGAGTCTTTGAGACATAAAAAATCAGATCTGAGTCACATGAACGCAGAAAAAAGAGAAATGTGTGACTTTTGTCTGCAGTGTGAACAGAGTCCCTGAGAGGAAAGCAGCAAAGATTCATTTAAAGGCAAGCATACAGGGGTGTTATTGTGACGACATGCACTTTGAATGTATGCTTACAGTAACATATATATCACATCAAGGCCCCACTCAAACAAGAAAGCGTGAATTTAAATAACTTATTTGTATAAGAGGAGAACAGAAATACTTGACAATGAAAGTTTAAGTGCTGTCTTTATCAGCCCGATGTTTCTGTCACTATAGAGAAACATGTGCAAACAAAACTTTGATATATTTTTATTCTACTGTAGATGTAAATGAAACATGCCCTGTGTGGGTTTTAAGACTGAGTTTTAAGTTTAAACCTATCCAAAGAGACCTCCATGGGGGTGAATGCAGGAGTTCAATGTTTGCATAATCTTTTTATTGAAGCAGATAAAAACTGTGAAAGCTTGACCTTTCGTTCCTCCTGCAGCAGACTTTTATGCTACTGTTTAGTATCATCTTCCTGTTGAATGTTCATTGATACACTCAAAGGCAGGGGGAAGGAAATAATGATGTTTAAATGTATGTCAAACAATCACACAGAGAGGGAAACTTACACAACTAGCTGAAACTGTATGGAGTTTAGTAGTGGGGATATGAAACATTTGAAGGTACTCCTCCAAATTTAACCTGTGCATTGAAAATATTTCTGAAGCAATATTTTTTATGTTAAGTAGTCGAGAGTTTAATGGCTTCTTTCCAATTTATGACACAAGTTTGATACCTTGATGTATTATTACAGCCTATTGACCACAGTAAGTAACCACCTAATATACGCACTACAACTATTTCCGTTGCAATGTTTGAAGGGTGCAAGATCAAAACATAAAGGCAGAAGGAGTTCTGAAAATTTGAGATTAACATTAAAACAGTAATTGTCTGTGGAAGTCATGTAATTAAGAGAGGAATAAAGGGACAGGGAATTATAAAATCAGAGGTTTTTAATTGGAAATATAAAAAAAAAAGATCAGTTATTTACACAAATGATTGAAGAGGAGCTGTTCTTCGAGATGTTTCATAGTTAATTTTAGAGCACTATTGCAGGTTTTGATCTCTCTGTCTCTCTCTGAGTGAGTGTCATTCACCTCCTCTCTGTGGATCTGCAGGGGCCGCAGCTGTAGTGCCCTTCATACACACACACAGACACACACGCACACACACTCCCCTGTGTCCCCCTGCCCTGGGTATTAACTTCCCTCTCTGTAGCAGCTGGAGTCACATTGTGGTGAAACCTCTCTGTACCTGAAGGCATCACACACAAACACACACGCACACACACCTCTCCCACTCAGCTCCATGCCGTGTGTGTATTCAGTCTTAAATTCCTGCAGTTTTTACATTTTTTTACTCTAAAGAAGCTGTTCCAGGACCGCAGTGAGTCAGCTCACTAGAAACCATTTTAAAATAGAAGAAGCCTTTTCTGAACTAAATGTGTCAGAAATCCAAACAGGCCTCTCTGCTGTTAACACAGAGGTTGTTCATGTCCATTACAGCCCGAGGCCAATCACAAGGGCTCTGCTGGTTTGTTCACACTCTCTTTTCTGCTGTTTGTCTGCCTGCTGCATTTGGATAAATCTGACAGCACTGTGTCCTTTTAACATTTTGTACACCAGCTCTGCACACAATGTGTCTATTGTGTCTTCTGCCTCTGTGTGTGTACTTTGGAGGGGCTACATTAAACTGTGCTCTTTACGCTTCTGTTTAGGCACCATATACGTCCGTGTTGTGTTCTGATGGAGCTTTTGTCATCTCATGTACAATAAAGAAGTTTATCTTTCTGATCCTGAATGGTAAACGTTTTGCACATATGCCGAGTCCTTCTGGTCCTCATACCACTCAAAGCGCCTTACACTACACGTCAAAATCAGCCTTTCACACACTGAGAGAGAGGGCTGCCAAACCAAGCTAATTCATTCACACACATGGGCCCAATATCAATGTCCGCCCTGAACCCTGAACCATTCTTGATCGAGGGGGGGGGGGCTGTAAGGGCTCAAACTGTAGAACTGGGAATGAGACAGCACTTTGTGACTTCTCACGTAGCATGATGTCATATAGGTCACCTTAGTGGCATTATTTGTTGCACAATTTTAATTTTCCTCAAATTCATGGCACTTAAGGGATGGACTGACTGACTGCCATGTGATCCAGGCTCTAACTGTACAGCCTGCTTAACCACTAGTTTAAAAATATATAAATAAAAAAATTATACTGAATATGTGTGAAGATAAATAGATTCAAGCTGATTAAGGCTGTTTTCTACATTTACGCTTAACGTTTTTGTAACGCAACATTAGTTGCACCTTCCTGCTTCTTGTTGACTGTCACACTTTTTAAAATTCCATGTTATGGCATTCATAAACCCTTCCATGCTTGAGGGCTTCCCCTTGGAATCCCATGTTTCACGTCACAATGCTATGAACTCTGGCTAATTCCCTTAGAGATCCCTCATGCACTTGATGATTTGACAGTGGGACAGCCCTAAGGCCTCACTGACTTAGCGGTAACGCGCCTCATAGTCAGTGAGTGTGTGAGTGTGGACATTGAGATTGGGCCATACAACCACTGTTTCCCCCTCAGGTATAACTTTTTGGATTCATTGTCTATATAAAGGATTTTTCAACATGTTGAAGTGTCTGTCATGCTGCCTGTCTTCTGATTGGTGTACGGTTTACTAAATGTCTTCGCCACAGTACTCAAGTTCTGTACCTTTAAGTACAGTTTCTATTTCATGACACTTAATTTTTAGTCTTTGAGAATTGAACTCACATTTGTAAAGCCTGAACTGTGTGGTTCATTGTGTCAGAAAGTTGCAATACATTGCTTTATTAAACATTTGTCAACATCTTTTGACTGACGTCTTGGCTGTGTGTAGTCTTGCTTTATGAGCAGTTTAAAAAGGGGAGTGATTTCAGAAATGTTAAATCTTTAAACTTAAATATAAGTAGATTATAGTTCTATAAAGCTGCACGTAAAATTTCCTTGAATTGTATCTTTTATTATATTCTTTCAGTGCAGTCCTAACCTGATCTCCTGCTTGTATTTCCGAGTATGTGCTTTTCAGCCTACATCAGCAGTTGTGTACACGTTTGTACGATACAGTAAGTGTGCACATAAAGTTCACAGCAGCAGTGACCGAACAAACCCAGGGCTGTGTGTGTTGCGTGCACCAGTTTTAGCCACTGAAATAAAGACGTCTGGATTTCATCCCCTCCTCTCTCCCTCTCTCTCTTCTCTCCTCTCTCTCCTTCTCGGATATTGATCGGGCCGAGCGCTTTGAGTACAAAGAGTTAAGGCCTGAAAGGCGAAACAGCCGCGATTTCAGAGAAGTCATGAAAGTTTAAAATGCCTTCTCTTTCAGCCGGGTCCGGGGAGACGTGTTCGCTGTGCGAGTGACCCCCGGGCGCATTTGGAGATCCAATGGTTGAACCTTGCTCATCCCACGTTGAACCAGTCAATACCTATTATTAGCTACTGCCTGCCCTCTGCTACAGGGCCTGATGAGGCAGAGAGAGGGAGAGAAAATACCTTCTGAAGGCCCAGAAGTGGAGGGAGCTTGTGCTGGTTTCAGTGTGTGTGTGTGTGTGTGTGTTTTGTGGTTTGCCGATGGAGGGCTAAAGTGTGAGCGAGCGCTGGACGTCTTAGTCAGGCAGAAGTACAGTATATTTCTGTGTGCTGTAATGCGTGTATGCAAAGTCTACGCTGGAGAGTGATATATTAAAATTCATATTTTTATGAAAATGACCGGTGTGCCTTTTTTCCAATAATAATAATAATAATAATAATAATAATAATAATAATAATAATAACAATGATAAAAATAATAATCATAATAATAATAATAATAATAATAATAATGAAAATGATAACAATAATAATAATAATAATAATAATAATAATAATAATAATAATAATAATAATAATAATAATAATAATAATAATGAGTGTTAGGGCTGTGATACTAATGATATTCTATTTGACATGAAGTGCATGTGACATTTGACTTGTCACCTGAGCTGTCTGGAGGATTTTTAAAATGAAAAACGCCATTCAAAGAACATCATGTCACTATTTTCGATCACAGCAGCAGCAGGAAACAGGAAGACCCTCCTGACTGCAGTGTGATCACAGGGACAAAGTAACACAGCCCTAACACACAGCCCCAATTTTTTATGTTTGTCATGCTTTTTTTTTTGGTACCAGTCTACACTACCAGTCAAAAGTTTGGACACACCTTCTCATTCAATGTTTTTTATTTATTTTAATTGTCAAGAGTGTAGATTAACTCTGAAGACATCAGAACTAGGAAGTAGTATGATTTTGACATAATATGGATTACAACAGTAGTCAAATAGGGCTATCCATTGTGTACTAATCCTCAACTGAACAACGCAACTGATGGTCTCAAACACATTAAGAATGCAATTCTAAAAAATTAACTCTCGACAAGGCTCATGTTTAATTCAAAACCATTCCAGGAGACCACTTCATGAAGCAGACTGAGAGAATACCAAGAGTGTGCAAAGCTGTCATGAAGGAAAAAGGGGGCTACTTTACAGAATCTGAAATATAAAACATATTCTGCTTTGTTTAACACTTTTTTGTTAATCAAATAATTCCATATATATTGTTTCATAGTTTCGATGCATTCAGTATTAAAAAATAATTGAAAATAATTAGAATAGATAAAAACCCTTGAATGAGAAGGTGTTTCCTAACTTTTTAATGGTATATGTGCCTGTTTATTATTCATGTTTTTTTGGTTTAAAACCACTGAAAAGCAAAATTTTCCATCAGGACAGTCATGAAACTGAAGTTACAAAACAATAAAAAATAAATCTCAAAATGGAAGAGAAAAAAGGATGATGAGAGAAAGTTAAAAAGCAAAAGTCCCAAAACAGAATTATGTACAGGTATAAAAGACACATTAAGTTAACATCAAATAAAAAAAATACAAAAAAGGGCACAACGATGAATTTTTAAGAAGTATAGGAATAAATCATTTTGCAACCTTTACCCCCTCAGGTGAGTCTTTTCAAACCTGTCAAGCCCTTATGTTTGAAGCACCATTTATATACAGGCCTCTTCTTTGGTAACATAACTTAGGATGTAATGCTAATATCTAAAAAAGTGTCAGCATGCTGGCTATTTAGGTCATTTTTTAATCTCTTATTCCAAGTAACGGGTAAACTTTCTTTCTTTCTTTCTTTCTTTCTTTCTTTCTTTCTTTCTTTCTTTCTTTCTTTCTTTCTTTCTTTCTTTCTTTCTTTCTTTCTTTCTTTCGCTCTCTTTCTCTCTGTTTGTGCTCACTCTCCCTCCCTTCGCCATCACTTACTGTATGTATTGCATAATTGCAGGTGTCCCCAGATAGAAGCGCTCTGGGTGTGTGCAGACATGTTATGTGTGTGTGAAGCACTAAGTGTGCAGAGATACGTCTATTAGTGTTGAAACTAATGAAAGAGGAACCCTCTTTGTGACAGATATAGGCCACAAAGGGCTATTTTATTACTAATGAGAAACACACAAGCTTATTCCTGTGAATTACTGACCTAATTACATAAACATGTAATTACTACACTTCCTTTACACTGCTATAACAATAAAGAGCAGCACACTCTCCAATTTCCAATGGCTTTTTTATAACAGCATTATGTAAATTGTGTTTTATGATGATTAAAATCAACACTTCACATCATGTCAAACTTCCTTCATGCAACTTAACACACAACAATCCCATTGTTCTTTGTCAGTGGAGCCATACCTTTCAGAGGAGATTGTAAAATACATGACTCAAACTCACTCCTCATGATGCTGAAACACAATCACATCAACATGCTTTATTCTATATGTTTATCTGTTTGTCCTGAATGACAAAAACAATAAGAATTAATCTGGTGCTGTAGACTCCTGACATTCTTCCAAGCGTCTTGCCTTGGGCAACATCATGCTAATGAGATATATGGATTGAATAATTAAATGCAATACAACATATATCTACAATAAGTTTGGTAAGAAGGAAGTTCACATTGATTTCTCTGTGCAGTTCATTCCATAATATCACAACAACAGAGTACATATATGTAACACTACAGTCACAGAATAAGATATTCAAGGCCTTCTGATGTAAATGTGATCAGGTATTCATCCACATGTTTCATTGTCACTGGTGTGCAAAAGAGTTCCCCAGTCAAACCCTGTTAAATGTAGAACCACGTGTCCCTGTTGAAAGTCAAAATCTGTATTTAATGTTTAAAATGTTGTTGGAGTCAGACAGCAATGTTGCCAGCCTTGACTTCTTATTTATAGCTTATTAAGAGAGTTCCTCAAGTGGCTGACACACAATCTTTGAGCATATTTTCATATGCTCAAGTGTTTACTTCCTTTGAGGTAGTCGACAAACACTTCAGCCCAAGAACAAAAGAAGAATTTGTCCATCCTGCCCCAAAAGATACTTAACAGCAGAGCAAAAAAAATGTCTTTGTTTCTGTCATCAACCTCTATGCATGAAAACATCTGTTGAGAATTGGTGCTGTATAAATAATGATTGATTGATTGGTTGAAAACGTTTTTAGAAACGACAAGGAAGACAGCATTGACATCAGTGTTAGGTAAAGAGGCAGGCTTTGAGTCTCCTCGCCAACAGCTACAGTGTTCCCGCCTGTCAGTCAAGTCAGCTATGCCTTTCATTGAAAGACTCCTAATCTTAATATCTTTGAAATTGCAGCATTCTGAAAAAATTCGCCCCCGTACAGTGTGTGCCGATCAAGGAATGAGCTATTCAGACTAAAGTCGTTTTTTTTGTACCAGCCTGTAAATGTGTTTATTTCTGCTGTAAAGATAGCCAGCCTCAAGTGGACACTCGAGAGACTGCAGTTTGTAACACTTACTCATTGGCTTCAATTCTCGCGGTGTGAGGTTGCTGCTTGGTTTTAACTGATTCCATATCACCTGGAAGTTGGAAGTTGTACCCCTCGACAAAACCAGTGTGGTTACTTTCTCCTCTGGACCTTTGCAAATGTTGTCAAAAAAGTTGATTTCAGAGTCCCCGCCCCTTCCTGATTTGATTGGTTGTTGAGGGTGAAGCAACATTGAAGAGCGAGGTGGCGTTCCAAAAGTTTAAATACTTGCAGCTGAGAGTGCTGTGAGCGCAGTAAAATAAAAACATTGAAAGACGCTGATGATGGCCATTTGGACTTTGCATACAGAAACACTGAACTGCATTGTAATGTATAGAAAACAGCACACAAAGACACAAGTGGACACAGGCCCTCAGTGAGGAATTAATTCAAACATTGTATGTAATTGATTGAAGTGTGAAGTATGGGATGTGTATCAGGGAGGACATCAAAACATATCTCCCCTTTCAGACTGTGAGTTACTAGTTTGTCTGTAGAGTTCATTTCAGATCAGGATCAGGTTGCTGCGATTACTACATACAAGGTTGCATTCAATATACATGGAATTTTTTGGTGTTGAGTGCAAAATAGTGAACATGACAATAGATTAAGAAATAAGAGGGAAGTCACTTCAACAGTAAAGAGAAGCAGATATATTTAAATAAACAATATGAAAAATATCAATACTGTTAACCATTTTAAACATGTGACTTGAAGAGTTGTTAAATTTTTGCAGGGATGGAAATAACCATGAGAGACTGCAGAAGAAGATACAGTGTGGGGTTCTGAGACAATGCGCAATGTAGACAGACGATAAGCCACTGTCATTTCATGTTCACAAAGTGCACAATAACATCAAACTATCACACAAATTCTGCTTTGTGTATTTCTTTTCAAAGTGATGGATTGCACCTTAACAAGAAAAATAATATCTCCACCAGCCACAGCTTTTAATGAGGATGAATAGCTCGTGTGAAGGTGTCGATTACTGAAACACAACAGCCAATGTGTTCACTGCAGGAAGTCACACAAGTCAAAAATAAAATCTGCACAGCATGCTACAACAAGACAAAGCAGGAATGTTCCTCTTTCCCTCTGAAGTACTGTTTCTTCTTGAGTCTGATTCTCCCCTAAAGAGAGAAGGGAAGTTTGGCAGCTGCAGAGACAAACTGCGTTCCAACTAAACTGAGTTTCCCCCTCTCAAGACAATCTGTAACAGTTAACTGAAAGGGCAGCAATTACCACACATCAGATGCGTCTGTGGACAACTCTCCAGCACACACACACATGCAGAAACACGCCGCACTCACACCCAACCTGTCACATCACAACACACTCGCCGTTCAGCGTGTCGACATAACGCCACCTGGAGCGAGGCCCGGCGATAATGGATTAGGAAAGTCCAACTCACACTATGTCTGCCCTCCGACACACAAGAACATGCTCCAAACATACACACACACACTTTTTCCCTCTAATTGCCCGGGACTGAGTGCTACCGCTCCCCCCTCCACCTCCCTCCCTCCCTCCCTCCCCCTCTCCCTTGCCTGTCCCCAGCTTCAGGGGCCCATCCGTCAGCCCTGTCCAGTTGGCTCTGGTCATAAATAGGCAGACAAGGCAGGCAGGCAGGGGCCTCAGTCCCACGGGCCCCTGAGGACAGAGAGACACAGCACCCAGCATATGCTCCCTAAGTACTGAGCTGGAGGGTGGGTGGGTGGGTGGGGGAGTGTTCAAACAGGGCACTCATGGGAATGTGTGTGTTGAAATGCGTGTGCCTGCTTGGACTGCTATTCCTATGAGGGCTGAGAGGAGAAATGAGGATAAGAAGAAGATGAGTATATCTTGTTGGGACAAGTTTAGGATACAGAGTTTGTGCAAATGTAGGTAAAGTTTAGGAAGCTGAGTCTGAGAGGGGTCTCCTGGGAAAACATAAAAATAGCTATGAAGTGAAAGCCAAATCATTTATTTCACCGTAGATATTTGAGTGAGGTGGGGATTACGCTTTTTCCACGGTCACTTGACAGTTAAAAAACAATACTGTTAACATTGTCAAATGATTTAAAAAATGTGTTTGTTACATATTTTTTGTATGAATGTGAGGTTGTATCTGTGGGTAAAAATAGCTGAATAATAAGTTTTTGTTTTATTATCTTGGGGACTTTCTACGGTGACATATTATTTACCTCATGCTAATTTTTCAGAAGTTGTTGTGGGCAGCTTATATTGACCAAGAAGATAATTGATCAAATACACATTTACATTTTGGTGCACTTCTTTAAGGTACTACTAAAGACAAAAATAGCTATTGACAAAATACATGATACAGTATGTTCTTGTCTACCAACCTAAAAGCCTGCTCTGTATTACACTCGTCACAATAATAGAATTTTGCACTTTGATATGATGCAAGTAAATTCAAACACATCAATATCTGTTCTTATACCACTGGGAAAAAAAAACAGGGTGGTAAAAGGAGATGTGTGATGTTGTATTTATCTGCAGAAAAGTGCCCTCTGTCTGTGTTCTAACACTGGACTTCCACCAGATCCGTGTCCGGTCCATCTCCAATCTGCTGCGGTCCAGCTCCATGCTCTCTTATCTGTGAACACCCATCGGTTGCGTTTTCAGAATGCAGCAAGGAGCAGGACCACAGGAGAGCTGGAGTCATGTGACCAAAGTTTTCCTGCGGTAATTACTGCATTAATGAATATCTGACTCCTCTCCTCGTCCATGTTGTCTTTATTTGCCTCTGAAAACCTTTGACCTGTTGACTCCAGGCCTGGCTCCACTCATCATGACGGTTTGTTGTCGTAGTTTAGTGAAATACAATGTAGCGTTAACAGAGTGTTCTATCTTGAAAATGAATGGGATGTTTTCATTTTGTTTTGGTGGCTGACTTCCTGTCCCGCTCAAAATGCTCTGTTCAGATTGATGCATTGTGCTCCGGCATCCGGCAAAAATACGAGTCTTGGGTATCTGATCCGGGGGGCTCCCTCCTGCCGGATCAGAGACGCAGCCGGGACGCAGAGTTGATCCAGGGCTCTCTGTTTGCCTCAACAAACATAATCCTTATGTCTCTTTATTAGATGCAAATATGACCAAACAAATGTTAGTATTTGCCAGCTTATGATTATTAACAGTGAGGTAGCTGTGATGGAGGGCAGAGCAGAGACACACACAGTAGACGAAGCACAGGTGAGGACATGTTTATTTGTTCTTCAGAGCACAACCATGGTTCAACTTTCAGAATATGTTTTTCTTTTCAGTTTCAATGATTTTTGCTCCCCTCAATTCATCTCTTTTCAATCAACAACCGCTGCTTCTTCTCTCCGTCTTTTGCTCGCAGCAGCTTTAGGTTGAAAATATGAGTGATTTTTATAAGCTCTGGTGCTTTTCGATTCAACTTTAAAAAGATGGATATTTTATTGTTGTAAAGCAGATGGTATTGACCTTTTTGTTTTAACTGCGACTTTCAAATATTGATATCACTAATAGCCTCTCATTATAATGCTTTAATTTCCACAACAGTGCTACACCCTGTACTGTATTGGTGATAGCATGGGTATACCAAAATATTTGGCTTTAATATTTAACCTACTCAAATAAAACCACCAGCTTAATCCATTCTTTTTAAACCAAGAGGTCAATACTCAAAAACACCTCTTCAAATATAGAATCTGCATGAATGTGATAGACCGTTTTGTTGTGTTGATTTGTTGTTTAAGTATTCTGAGAGTTTTTTTTCTTGTCCTTTTGTACACAGATAGGAAAGTTTAACAGTCAGAAACACGCTCAGCAAAGACTTAAAGAGTGTTTTCACAGAGAAATGTGTGTGTGTGCTTATAGTGTGTGTGTCTGTGTCAGAAAGGACAGAGTGTTGCAGGCTATGTGATGCGGTGGCTCTCTTGATGTCGCGGACAGAGTCGTGAAGAGGCTCCCAGGCAGCACTCTGTGTCACCATCACTCGCCATCACACAGAGGCCTTTCTATCTCCTCGCCTCCCTCTGCTTTCAGGAGCCGAACAACAAGTGGGAGGAACAGAAAGAGGTTTGCGTGCATGATTGTGTTGTTGTCACAGTCAGAGTTTGGATAAGTTGGAGGCAAGCAACTAGAAAGTGTGTAAACATTGCTGGAGAAAGAAAGAGGACACCAAAGCAGAGACTGATAAAACTGGAATAAGTAAATACAGGGGTTAAGGGTGGTAAAGAGGCTGAGCACTTAATGTAATAATGACTACCTGCTGAAAAGTCAGGGGTTCACCAAAGAAAAACAACATTGCTGGGTGACACTTATTAAGATATTTCAGATGTGAACCAGCATTACCACCATGTTCTAGTCTTACCCACAGCCAAATGGGAAAGAGGTACTCCTAAACCCTATAACCCTAAAAATGAATTGATAAAATAAAATCCCATAGATTGAAAAAAACGTTATTTGGGTTTTAAGTTTCCAACATTTGACTCTAAAAAACGGTAGACTGGCAGTTAATCTTGTCAAACATAAAACTTTATTTTGAGTAATTTCTAATGCTGCAAAATGAACCTATTTTGTATTTATTTTTTGCTGTCCATTTGAAGATGGTGATGAGATTCATTAGTGGACAAAACCTTTTAGCTGACTCGTGAAAATGGATTAAAGCTTGTACCACCCTTCTGTGCTTTGATTAGCTGAGAGTGCCAACAGGTGGAGTTTAGAACTTTCACCAAAGAGACCGAGACATTTCCACATCATGTCTGAACTGACTGCTTCTTTTAACCTTTACAATGATTGTGTCCCAAACTTAAGCAAATAGTTGGGTCGACTAAATCTTATTATATGTTGTGCAAATGTCAAAGGCATGTTAGGTTAAGGCACCAGCACAACTGGTATAAGTATATATACACTAAATTTAAATAAACAGACCTCACTTTCTCAAATATTAGGCCTCTACCAAACATCTAAAACACCTGCAAATGTCAAAAAGTGCCAAAATGTATAAAATGGTCAAAGCAGAAGACAAATTGTAACATTCTAAAGTTTTTTTTTTCTTATTATATGTTATTACTACGGAGCCCCTAAAGTGACATGTGCAGAACTTTTTTTTTGGAAAGTATCTCGTGAGCACAAGATACTTTCTTGTGCGCACCAGATACTTTCTCATGAGCACCAGATACTTTCTCGTGCGCACGAGAAAGTTTCACGTGCGCACGAGATACCAAGTTAGCACTGGAGATCAACCAGTTTCGATCTAAAAATGACAGTACAGCAGTTAGTTGAGCTTTATTTCAACCTTGGGCTGCCTTGTACCTTGTTACATTTATATACGGACTGTTCAGTCTGCATTTATGAACTGTTTGTAATTTGTGAACCTCACTGCATTTGTGAATGGAATTTTTGAGACTGCAGGGCAATGTCTGTAACCAATCAGATGTCTCACTCCTATGCAGCCAATCATAGTGTAGATTCCAGGGTATGTGGTTGTGAAGCTATCCCTTTAGCCATGCCCGAGACCAGAGCGCACCGAGACCAGAGCGCACCCGAGACCAGAGCGCACCGAGACCAGAGCGCACCAAGACCAGAGCGCACCGAGACCAGAGCGCACCGAGACCAAGACCAGTCGATATCATCCCGCATTTAGCTAACTTGGTATCTCGTGCGAACGTGAAACTTTCTCGTGCTCACGTGAAAGTATCTGGTGCTCACGAGAAAGTATCTCGTGCGCACGAGATACTTTCCAAAAACAAAATTCTGCATGTCACTTTAGGGGCTCCGTATATTACACTGTGATAGAAAACATTGAAAATGTATCGTATTGACAGAAATGGCTGATAAGAATTGTATTATTTACCCTTTTTTAAGCTTTGTACAGTTACAATTAAGTGACATTAACTGTTAAATAAGAAGCATTCAAAAAAAATAAAGTAAAATTGTTTAACTCATTTATGTCTCTAAAAGTACGTATATGCTTTTCTTTGTACAGATTTTATTTAGAATGTTTTGATAAGATTTAGGTTTTATATTTAGTGTTCTTACTGTCTTCTTGTCAAGTACCGGTGTTCCAATGACCACATCAAACTCCTTGTGTTTGCAAGCTCACTTGGCAATAAAGCTTTCTTGATTCTTGATTCTTGGTTCTTGATACTGTATCATCATCTCTTTTTATGACATATTTAGTTATATAATTATGTTGAGTGAGGCTTCAGATGCTGAAATATGTAAAATATTTAATATTCACTTCAAAAATGTTGCTAGCACAATTTCAAAGTATATACCATGGAGATGGTTGATGCAAAATGGGATTGAAATATATATTATATTAAAAAAATGTTGCAAGCTATTGGTTTTGGACTCCCTGATTGACGGGAGCTGAAAAGCCACACCCCATCAAGAAAAAACAAGTATCTAGTGGATTTTTTCAGTATTACATACTTCATCTGATTAGATGAGATGGCCACAATGGAATGTGGTTAAGTTCAGCATATTTATTGATAAGCTACGGAGACTCAAAGTACGGTTTACCAAATGGTTGACCGGGGAGTTCAACAAAATAGTACATCTTAGATGGTCTTGAGTGGTGCCTTTCAGGTGGTAAGTCGAGCCCAGGTCCAAGCTTAAACTCAAAGGCTAGAATATTTGAAATATTCAGAGTATCCAAAATCAGATTTAATGTCTTGATCCAGAATAATCAGGATTGAAAAATAACCTCCATTAGATGAGAGTAGTTGGCTGGAGATGTTTTAAAACTGAGCTTCACCCCAGGGTCTGAGCCCCCTAAAAAATGCTAAGCTAAATGCTAGTTAAAGTTAAGGACCAAATCAAAATGGACTGAAATTCTGAGTTGGGTACGGTCCCAGCAAGCTCAGCTTATGTTTACAATAAACCCAAGACCAAAATGTGAAGAAGCCGCTTTGAGCCAGCCAAATGTTCCAACTTTGGATGTTTTTTCCATCTTTGTATCCCTGTGAGGACATTTTGGTCGCCCCATCCTCTGAGAAGTACGACACACACACTCCCACACACTTAAACCCAGTCCTGCGGGTGTATTGCCAGGCGAGGCAGAGATGTCGCTCCTTCCATCTCTCTCTGGTGTGAGTGTGTCCAGTCCTCCAGGGGGAATCTCATCCCTCTTAATCCTATTAGTGGTGGGACTCAAGGCTCGGCGGTCTACTCCTCTGGACCTGTCCACAGTCATTATCCTGACCTCCGCTCCGCAGCATCTCCATCCCTCTGCATTTATAAATCCCACTGCTGCATCTCTACCTACTTCTCCCCTCTTCTTTTGTTTCTATCTTTTACCTACACACTTATTTGATTTAGACTTGTCTCTACTCCTTAAATAAGATCCTTTTAGACTCTATTCAAACGGTAAGGGATTCTTTAAAGCCATGATTTAATGACTAATTCCAGAGAAAAAAAAGAACAAAAACATTAAGATTGGCATATTTTTCCTGGGTTGTTTTGTCCGCTGGGTGAACTCACTGTGAGAAAACACTGAACAGATGTTTGTTTTAACAGAAAACTCACTTGTGGAACGGCTCAAATCCCCAGGTCCCTCAGCCACTGAAATACATGTAACTAGGCAGAACCTGTGAATTACCTTGTAGACTAATTGTGCAAGTGTTTAAATAAATCTGCTGTCTCTGAATCACTCTTCAAGGGGTTGAACAAATATTTGTTTTCAAAGGATCATACTGCTAATAAAAAAAAAAAATGTGTTTAGGTCCGTGCAGAAGCCTCCAAAACTCTCATCAACTGTTCATGAGTTGATGTAGGATGAAGGAACTTCAGCTCAGCCTGTCAAAGACTGAGCTTCTTGACATTCCAGCCAGTCCCTCCATGCAACCACAGATCAATATCCAGCTTGGATCAAACAAACCCATGCCCACTAAGTCTGCCTTGAATCTGGTAGTCCTGATTGATGACCAGCTGACCTTTAGGGTACATGTGGCCTTGATCTCTTGGTCATGAGGATTTGTCCTCTATAACATCAGAAGGATCAAACCCAACCTGACAGAGCGTGCAACAGAGCTCCTGATACAGCCTCTTGCAATATCACGTATTGACTTCTGCAACTCTGGTAGGCATCCCTGCATGCACATCCAAACCTCTGCAGATGATCCAGAACACAGCAGCACGTCTGGTCTTCAACAAACCCAAAACAGCCCACGTCTCTCCACTGTCTTCTAGTTCTAGCTCGTATCAAATTCAAAGCCCTACTTCTTGCTTACAATTCAGCAACAAAAACGGCTCCTGCCTATCTGGATCCCTCATCTAGATCTACACTCCTTCTCAGCCACACCAGTCTGCCAGTGAAAGGTGCCTGGTGCTCCCATCACAACAGGGCTCATCGTCACTTGCCAGACTCTTCTCCTCTGTTGACCTCCAGTGGTGGAATGAATTACCCGACTCCATTCAGTCCACAGAGTCCATTTCTACCTTTAAGAAACAATCTACAGACCCAGCTCTTTTGGGAACACTGTCACACTTAAGCTAGACTTCTCCTCTGTGGTCCTCCAGTGGTAGAATGAGTTACTTAACCACATTTGGCCAGCACCGTTCCTTTCTACTTCTGAGAAACTTGTGAAATTGTATTGGACGAAACAATGACAGTATTATGCACTGTGGTGGAGGCCAAAGATGGTAAGAAACACTTGGATGCATTGTGGTGCTCAGATTTCAGTACATGAGGTATACACTACTGAGTCATTTATTGCCAGGACAGCCTTCAAGAGGCTGCACAGTGTTCCATTTATCAAGTTAATGATATGGCCGAGAGGCATAGACACCTAAACCATCAAATAATTAACAAATAGAGCAGGTCAAAGTTCAACTTTTAAATAAACCTCCTGTGGGGACTTTTTAGCTGGTTATGAAACAGACTGAAATTAATGCTAATGTCTTTAAATTAGCTGAAAAAGCTAAGCAAAAAAAGACTATCACGGAGAGGAAAGATTATTTCTCAATTTTCAATTCAAAAGTACATTTCCTCACAGGCAGTGTTATGTGCCTGTAGAGCAGGGACGTCAAACTCATTTCAGTTCAGGGGCCACATACAGCCCAAGTTGATCTGAAGTGGGCCGGACCAGTAAAATCACAACATAATAACCTATAAATAACGACAACTCAAAATCTTCCCTTAGTTTTAGTGCAAAAAGGTACAAGTACATTCTGAAAATGTTCACATTTAATGAACCATCTTTCTACAAAAACAGCTGTTGGATTATGCAAACAGAAAGTAATCTATTTTCTCACTTTAAGAAAAAAAGTCCCGGTAAAAAAAAAGTGCCGTTCAGGTGCGCTTCCTCAGCACTATGATTTTATGCGACCCCCCCAGAGGACAAATTTGAAATAGTAGTTACTTTTATTGAAAAATTGCTGTTAATGTCTTCTCTGTCATTTTTTCACTTTGCAAAGTCGTTCCGCGGGCCGGATTGGAACCTCTGGCGGGCCGGTTTTGGCCCGCGGGCCACATGTTTGACACCCCTGCTGTAGAGGCTGCAGTTTCTAGGACCCTGTGTTACCCTTGTTGTAACAACAGTTAGGTTACATTTAGACACTATAAATGACAACAATGCAGTTCTTGACAATCCAATGTACCATGTGGTACCGCCACAAACAACTAGGGTCAGAATTGCAGTCCCTTAAATTTGCTCCTGAATCTGCAGCCTCCTGGTCTGCAGATAACTACTAAACCTCCCCAGGAGCTTTAACTGTCATGATAATTGTGGTAAATAAATCTTGAGTTTTATTGTACCAAAAGAAGACACTTGAGAAAGTATATGAAAATCAGAGGTATCCTGTGGCATGTTGTTTTCCACTTACAAATGTTCAATAAGAAGAGGTGATTTGAGCACACTGCAGGGTCAATGAACTGAACTTGGAGACCGAAGAAATAATACAAATCCCTTTTCTGTTTTTGTGTCATTCAGATTAATGCTTCTGTCTTGAATCATAAACTCAGATTATATCCAGAATATTTCATTTTATTCTATTTATTCATTTTATTCTATTTATTTTTTGGCAACTGCTTCACACCAAACAGCATCCTGCAGGGCTCAGATAAGGCTCCAAAAGAGTCCATGGGGTCAGGGTTGGATCCAGACTCTTAGGACTGGGATAGCCAAACTGGAGCAGGACTTCTGCAGGAGTGGCCCTAAGTATATGTGCACACATGAGCAAATGAATAGCATTGTCTTACCCCTCTTAGCTCCATAAATCACATCAAGTTTTTAAATGCTAACATATAATTGTATAAAATATATATATTTGAGTATATTTTTTTATTGTTTAGAAAGTAACTCAACAGAGGAGCAACATTGAATCCTATATAGGCTTAATTTGTTACAGGTTTATAAAGGAGCTTGGTGATAAGGGATAGGAGGTTGGCGTCTGACAATCTGAGGCGGCGAGATGGGGAGTAGCGTTCGAGGAGGTTGGTCAGGTATGAAGGGGTGAAGTTATTAAAGTCATGTCATGAAAAAATAATAATTTCCAGAGATTATTTGGGGGCATGTATGGCCAAAAGTTTTGAGAATGACACAACTATTAATTTTCACAAAGTCTGCTGTTTCAGTTTTTATAATGGCAATTTGCATATACTCCAGAATGTTATGAGGAGTGATCAGCTCAACTGCAATTAATTGCAAAGTCCCTCTTTGCCTTGAAAATGAACTTTATCACCAAAAACACATTTCCACTGCATCTCAGCCCTGCCACAAAAGGACCAGCTAACATAATTTCAATGACACACAGGTGTCACACACATTAACACAGGTGTGGGTGTTGATGAGGACAAGGCTGGCGATCAATCTGTCATGATTGAGTGACTGGACACTTTAAAAGGAAGGTGGTGCACCATTGTTCCTCATCTGTTAGCCATGGTTACCTGCAAGGAAACACGTGCAGCCATCATTGCATTGCACAAAAAGGGCCTAACAGGGAAGTTTATAGCAGTGAGTAAGATTGCACCTCAGTCAACCGTCTATCCAATTATCAAGAACTTCAAGGAGAAAGGTTCAATTGTTGCCAAACAGGCTCCAGGGCGCCCAAGAAAGTCCAGCAAGCGCCAGGACCGTCTCCTGAAGGTGTTACAGCTGCGGGATCGGGCCACCACCAGTGCAGAGCTTGCTCAGGAATGGCAGCAGGCAGGTGTGAGTGCATCTGCATGCACAGTGAGGCGAAGACTTTTGGAGGAAGGCCTGGTGTCAAGGAGGGCAGCAAAGAAGCCACTTCTCTCCAGTAAAAACATCAGGGACAGACTGATATTCTGCAGAAGGTACAGGGACTGGACTACTGAGGACTGGGGTAAAGTCATTTTCTCTGATGAATCCCCTTTCCGATTGTTTGGGGCATCTGGAGGAAGGCTTGTTCGGAGAAGACGAGGTGAGCGCTACCATCAGTCCTGTCTCTTGCCAACAGTGAAGCATCCTGAGACCATTCATGTGTGTGGTTGCTTTTCAGTCAAGGGAGTGGGCTCTCTCACAATCTTGCCTAAAAACACAGCCATGAATAAAGAATGGTACCAGAACGTCCTCCGAGAGCAACTTCTCCCAACCATCCAAGGGCAGTTTGGTGATGAAGAATGCCTTTTCCAGCATGATGGAGCACCTTGCCATAAAGCAAAAGTCATAACAAAATGGCTCGGGGAACAAAACATTAAGATTTTGGGCCCTTGGCCAGGAAACTCCCCAGATCTTAATCCCATTGAGAACTTGTGGTCAATCCTCAAGAGGCGGGTGGACAATCAAAAACCCACAAATTCTGACAAACTCCAAGCATTGATTATGCAAGAATGGACTGCCATCAGTCAGGATTTGGTCCAGAAGTTGATTGACAGCATGCCATGGAGAATTGCAGAGGTCTTGAAAAAGAAGGGTCAACACTGCAAATATTGACTTATTGCATGAATTCTGTGTAATTCTCAATAAAAGCTTTTGATACTTATGAAATGCTTCTAATTGTATTTCATTATACCATAGAAACATCTGACAAAAACACCTAAAAACCCTGAAGCAGCAGACTTTGTGAAAATGTAATATTTGTGTCATTCTCAAAACTTTTGGCCATGACTGTACACCTTTGTTTTAGATGATAGGACAGTGAATAGATGCGGCAAAGGTTCCCGGATCAAACCCCAGCCACCTGCTTGGAGGGCTGAAGCCCCTGTACATGGGGTGTATTATTTAGTGGCTGAGCCACATGGTAAAGATTCTAATCCCTGAAAAACCAACAGCTATTACCTCCTTCTTTAATAGATATGGTGGGATGTTTAGCTCCTTGACGAGAACTATTCCCCTGATAAGACCATGGAGTGAGTCTTAGTCTCAAACCACATCTACACCCACACCTTTATCTACACCTGGAGGTTTAGCCTGTTACTGAGACTGGCCAACGATTTGGATGTTTTCTTTTTTGACCAAGTCCGTGTGTGTGTGTGTGTGTGTGTGTGTGCATGTGCCTGTGTGTGTGTGTAGTTGGAGGTCCTTTCCTGTCACTTCAATGTTCTTTACCTGCTGGAGGAGATGATGATCGGTCCCCCGTGCTCTGCTCAGAGCCTGGTGGATGACAGGATCTAACAGAGCTGATAAACACAGACGCCCCACAACCCGGTTGGCCTCGGCCCTGACAGTGACTGAACTGGCCTCAAATCGCCTCTGACAGGGAGCAGTGTCAACACACCTACAACACACACAGGCCTGGAGTGAGCACAAAAACACAAAAACACACACACACACACACACACCGCGTACAGCACCATATGTGCTCAAAATGATATCCAGTTCCTAACACAAGCACACTCAATGACAAAGGGTTAAGTATAAAGAAAGCTGAAAATTAAGATCATGGACTTTTTAAATCCATACAAACACACCTGAGTGTTTCCACACACACTCAGCATGTCACAACCGATCCAGCACATGTGAGCTGACATCACCTCATGGACATGACTGTCACTTCACCTGCAAACGCATGAAAGTGATTGGTGTCAAACGTGTACAAGGTGCTCACAGCATCAGGTTGGTAACTGACCGCCTTGCACCTCCACAGAGGCTCAGATACAGCCCCCGAGCTGAGATGGTGATCCCAGAGCAGCTCATCATGCAGGAGGGCAACACAATGATGATGCCCTGGGTGGAGAGTAGGGACCTGTCAGGGTAGAGATAGGAAGGCAAACTGGCAGCGGACAAAACGACACGTAATCTGATATTAATTAGGTGCAGGACGCCGAGTCATACACAGAGGTGAGGTAGTTTCCCTTAGAGGGTGTGACTGATACTAATTGATTAAATACAGCATTAAATGGACAATAAATGACTGAATGAAAACTCAGCTTAAAAAAACAACTAGTTTGTCCTCAGTCCGCTACTGTAATACAAGCATTAAGAGTTAAAAGCATCAACACTTACAGTCCATGGTGGGAATCATTGGGTCATAATCCATCAGCGATAAAAAGTGGACACAAGACAATGAAGTTTAGGACCACCATTGAAACATCAAGGGGTTTCAAATGTGTTGGGAACATTGCCTTTTTGCACCACTTTGTAAATGAATATGATCAGTGTTGCACTCTCCTCACAGCTTTATAGAGACTTCCTTGGCTGTACTTAAGTGGAAGCTTACTTCTTACATTACTTTTGAACAGTCTCTTAAAAAGATGCATCTTGCCGTATTCTAATATCAAGATGAAAAACATTACTAGAGGCTGTTAATGTCTTTCACAACAAGTAGCAATTAAGGAACAACTGCCAAGTTCACCTTAAACAAAGTTAGAGTTTCATGCTCTTCATAATAATTGACCTCATAGAGCTGCAGAAATGCACCACCTCATTGATATGCATCCCTTTGCACATGTTCCATTGATGCTGCTGAAAAGATGTTGATATTTCTATTTCTATTTCTATTTTTTGTACTATTTAACTTCTATTTTTATAATGTAAAAAACTACCTCTGCAACTCACCACTGCACTTTATCATATTATTTTAGCCTGTACATATTAGTCAAGCCTATTTTTTGTTTCTTGTATTTATAGCTAAGGTTATTGTTATTATATTTTTTATTTTATTTTTTATTGTAGTTCTTATTCTTATTCTTATTCTTAAGCCTTGTACAAAGAGAGCACAGTTTACTAAAGTCAAAATCCTTGTGTGTTCAAGCATACCTGGCGAATAAAGCCGATTCTGATTCTGATTCTGAAAACTGGTTCGAAAGTTTTTTCACTGACGTTTATTAAAAGTTTATGTTCAGTTTGGATTTCACCAAGAAATCAATTTACATCAGTGGTTTTAAAATATTCAGATTTTCAAGTTGCCTATTTTACATATTACGACTAAATGATCCCGGTCACATATGGGAAAATAAAAAAATGAAACTGGACTTGATCCTGCAATCTCACAAGCTTGTCACCCACCACTGTCAACCTGTGAGCTCTTCTTCGACTGCAACCCTTTCAGGTATTAAATCAACTCTGTCAAATAAATATATACATAAATAAATTCAGTCAATGAATATAAAAAGAAGAAAAATAAGTAAAGTAAGATGAAATGAAATAATATAAAATAAACTGTACTTTGGAGGGTTGAAATGAGGTCTTGGACATTCAGGCACAATTTCCCCCATAACCAAATTTCTACTTAGAAATCCTGTTTCAAACAACTTCTATCTTGTTGTACAATGTACAATGCAAATAAAGATATATTCCATTCTGTTTGCATCCCGCCATGTTTGGAACTAAAATAAATTAGTTTAATTAAATGTATTATATCATTGCAGACTGTTGAAACACCACTAGATATACAACTTCTTTCCACAGGGGGTGCCAAAATCAACACAAAGTCCTCATGATCCTCAAGATCCTCATGCTGCTTTTAGAGAAGAGTCAGTGTGCACAAGTTGAGGCCTTACAGCAGTTGTGCATTTTGATGAAACTTTGCTGAGAAACAGACAGTAACAGGTAACATAACACAATGCCTTTAACATTTTTCGTTAGCATCATAATAAGCAGCAGATTAGATTGAAGTGCACACTATCTGTTCAATCTGTTCACAGCATTTATGATCTAAATATATCAGCCATGTTTCAGTCACACACAGAGTGCATACAATTATACACCTCACTCTCCTCACACACTCACAACATTTTCTTTTATCATTGCTCTAATTTTACACCACCCAGTTAAAAAGTTTTCTCCTCTGAAGTCTGCAATATGCGGCAGCCTGGGGAGTCGGTGTATTTAGTTCTTTTTTTCACCTCGACATCTGCGTACGCTCTGTAGGCAGTGGGGACCCGGGCCGTTCATTTGATGTGGCGCAAGTGTTCGTCGCACAGTGAGATCAAGAGGCAAATGAGCACAAGGTGAACAAGAGCCCCGTGAAAACCTCTCGCCAACTTTAATGGAAGGATTCCCCGCTGAGAACTGAGAGCTTCTCCTACACTCACACACCAAATCAAGACATTTATCTTCAATAAAAGAGAGGAGAATTAAAAATAAGGTGTGGATGCGTGCACGCTTACATACAGTCAAAGAATAGTAAGCCTCCTCACAGGCCCATTCAAAGTAATGGCATCAAAGCTGTCATGGTATGAATGATACCATGTGAAATAATGCTTATGAAAGCCTTCTTTTATTTCCCACATCAGCACACAGATCACAGGTGAAGTATTTGAGCATTTCAATATGGGTTTAAGCACAAGATCAGATGTTTATCTTACAAATTAATGTAAATTCATGTTTAAAAAGAAAAAAAAAAACAAGAAAAGAAACAAAGATGAAGAAATGCCAGGAGAGGTTGAAGATTGAGGGGCAATAAAGGGAAAAGTTACAGGTCAAAGGACACTGGGAAAGATGACTGAGAGGAGTCACAGACAGAGAAATGGAGGGATAAGAACAGACAACAGGACAGCAGAGGACATCTGAAGATGTGATGACATAAGACAGGAAGGAAAGGTAATGAGAGGAAAGAAAAAGGGACAAGTGGCCTGAGGTTGTGTGTCCTGGTCAAAAGGTCAAGCTTTGGTTTGAGTGTGTTCTGCTGGAAAATGATGTACATCATCATCATTGGTGTCTGCTGGAAAATGATGTACATCATCATCATTGGTGTCATTGTTTGTCTGCCTTTAATATAAGGATACAGCTTCCCCATGTCAGCTTATCTTATGTGTTTAGACTGGGTGAGAAAAAAAAAGTTTACCCCATTTGCAATGTATATAGTTTCTTGGTTTGGTCCAGACAAACCACTGTGATCAGGAATGGTGCAGTAAACTCAAACACTGGAGCGGAAACGTGGCTTCAAACTGCTCTGAGAGGGAGCTCAGTCTACAGACAGGAGGTATCTCTGAAACAAGACAAAGAATCTATTGAGTTTATACCAAAATAACCAGAGCCACTGACATTTGTAGAATCAGATCAATCTGCTTTAAAATTTGGTCTCAGACAAAACACTTTCTCTATAGCTTCTGTTTAAAGGGACAGTGTGGATAAATGGGAATATTTAATGATATTGCTCACTCCTATTATCAGTGAAGTGTCATGGCTTTCGAGGATTAGAAGCTCCTGTAATGCATGATAAGTATGATCCTCTGTTTGTTCACTTTTACAATTAAAGATGTGAATCAATACAAAGTCTTCCAAGCAGAACAACAACGACTCTCTTCTTCTACTTATTTTTCTCACTCTTATAATTTGCACATTTTCTGCAAAATAGAAAACTCCTTTTGTAGATATAAAGTGCTCATTCTAAGTTAACATAAACAAAGTGATTGTTATATTCAGATGATTATGAAGTCATTTAAACATACTTTTGAATATTAGATGTGATTTCTTTGTTCTGCTAAACAACACTAAATTCTACACACTGTGCCTTTTAATTGTTCCTCGTGTGTTGGAAAAAAGTACCAAACAAACTGGTGCCGAGTTGGTTCCCATGTTCAACCAGATCTGAACCAGCAGCCCAGAACTAAAACCAGGTTTGCGTTGGTTGAAAAGGCGTATAAGAAAAGTCTGAGGAAGGGGACCCGGATTTCCTGTTGAGGAATCAGGCATTGAAAAAGACACTAGCGGTCATCCCTGTGAGAGTCCAAGTTCTTCAGAAATACCCGTGCATTCAACAGTCACGGTCAACCATAATTCATCATAATCATAATCATAGTCATCAGACTGTTTTATTATGAAGAAATCAATTGGTGAGAGCATTTTTACCTGGTTGCATTTACCTGGAGCATATTTATCTGGTTGCGATGGGTAATTCAATCTATTTGGTGGTCTGAATGGTATAAATGAATACTGATGATAACTTTGCATAGCAGCCTCTGCCATCAGTGAATGAATGTGTGTGAATGGGTGAATGTGACATGTTTTGTGAGTTGTATGATGCACCATATCAGGAAAAATCCAATACATACTGCATGTCATTGATATAGCAGCTTCCACAGATGTTAGCTCTTCCTCTATGTGAATTTTAAAATATCTGTCAAGACTCTATTAAAACATTTCCATGTCCAAATCTGACAAGCTATCATGGCAGACTCACCACCAAACAAAAGAACCCTAACTCTCTTCTGATCGGGTGGATTTTCCATGCACAGTGGTAGAATACCATCTGAAAGTCAAGTGCACTGCTGCGTATTAAAATATCTGACTGTAAAAATATTTTGGCAGCCTTTTGATGACCACGTGCTGCACAGGTAGGCTAACATTCAAAATGTCATGTTATCCCTTCTTAAGTTCCAACCTTGTCTAAAGTCCAGTTTCCGTTGCTAAGGAGGAGCTGGATGGATTCCCAGCTTGGCTCCACTGGGAGGCTGTATGCCATGTCCACACCTCCTCATGTAACAGTCCTTCCAAAAAGCATGGCTGCATCCTTTCACACACCTCCTACTTAAACTACGGAGTCACACATGCATCCACAGCACACGTATATCCATCTCCACAGTTTTGAGTCATTTCAGGTTTCTTAATTAGGTTGATAAAACTGTAAATATTGTATTAAAAATAACCATAATGCATATGTACTATTTATAAATCAAGTATGTTTTCCCTTTAAATTCTGAAAGGGATTTTTCTGTGAGCATTTCATGAGCAGTTCTTGTCCACCGGATATTAAAATGTGAAAATGGAGAGATGTCATATTGTCACGTCATTTTCAAACTGATGTGACACCAGATCACACTTTTTACTGTGTATTTTCGAGGCCCTGCCCCAATGTTACCAATTGCCAGGAGAGTGACTTGACACAGCCTACGTACCCTTACACACACAAACCGCACAGTGCGGTGCAAACGCACATGCAGCATTCGAAGACGTGTGTGTAAAGTTGAAAGCGGCACTTATGGCACGATAATTAACTTGGACTCTGTCTCTGTCGCAGTGCCCCTTCCCGCCTCTCATTAATCACTAACACTGTTTGTCTTTCTAACTCTTGGATGAACCACTCTCTGAAAATATGGTCAGAAGTCTCCAACAACTTTTCTTGCTTTCCCAGACTGGCAGATGCTGACCATTTGGAGCAACAAAAACAGAAAAACAAACATGGAGGCCCTCTTGTAATCCAGTCAGTGCAGCTCCTGCTTTAAACCCAAATCCTCATGAACTCTCTGACTCACAAACAAACATTATTTTTCTCTGTTTTGAGTTGTAGAAATGATTTATATTCTTGGCTTGAGTTCAATTCAGCTGTCTTGTTGTAACACTGATCTTCACCACACGTCAGGCTGGAGGTTAAAGTTGAAGGCGATGCTGTGATTGCCTTCTTGTGCCACAGGGTTCAAAACCCTCAACGTCAGCAGGGTAGCTTCCGATCCATCGCTTCTTCAGTGTCAGAACATGTTAGTGCCCTTTCCCTTGCTCATGTGTGCTGAAAAAATTATGCCCTTCAACACAACTGGCCAGATAATTCTGATTTCTGAACAATGGCAGCGTACATATGGCTGAGTTTGAGAAAGTGAAAGATGGAGGCCTTTTGTCCAGCAACAGGAACAGCTCAGGGCCCTCACAGTCAGAGTGTGGTGGTGTAAAGTGAAACACAATGGACATAGTTACTTGAGCTATTATTTCAGAAGAACAACACTCATGAAAAGCAAAGTTTAGATCAAAATACTGCCCCCTGATTCAGACAGGTTGATGGAAATGTCATACACACATAGAGATATGTTGTTATACACGACTCCTAATTGTACTTGGGACATAATGCATGCGTAATTCAAAGGGCACATTTTAATCTATTATTTAGTTCATGTTAAAAATCTGAAAATAACATCTCAAATATAATATTTATGTAGCTTAACAGTCTTTAGATGACACCAGAAAAGGTTCAGAGCGGCAGATTTGACAGATTTGTGATAATTGGCACAAATAAAATGTTGGCAAACTAAACACGTGACTTCATCGTTTTAGCTGCTTTTTTTTAATTGATTTTTTTTAATCAGGTTTTGTCCTACAGAAGTGTATTGCATTCACGTGAAAGAAAAATCAGCCCTGTTTTTCTATATTAATAAGTTAATATTAATACATAAATTGTCTCTGAATTGCAAAAAAAGTGTTCTGTTTTTCTGAATAATAAAAAATCCAATCAATTTTTCTGAATAAACGAGTCATCGGGAGGCCTACCATTTGCGTGCGCAAATGATAACGAGTGCAAAAGTGGTGCGGACCGCCCTATTTTTTGAGGATTTTGCGTGTGCTATCGGCTGTCACCATGGAGAGTTTGAGAGTACAGAGTGGCCTTAAGTGATAAATGAAGTTTGAAGACATGGAGTTGGAGGTTTTAGTGGAGGAGGGAAATAAACACATCGGTGAACTCCAGCAGAGACATCTCAGCGTTAGAAACGCGATTTTGGAGGCCATCTGTGAAAAGGTGAATGATGTGAGAAAAAACAGAAGATCTGCCAATGAAATAAACGCATCTACTCTTCTCCAAAACGCAATCAGTGTTTTGATGGAGTTTAGAGAGCGATTTGATGAGGCTTAGTCTGCCACTCTTGCTCTAGAAAAGTTAGGCGTCACTTGGATGAAGACAGTCGCCTCACTGACCCAGGGAGCAACTTTCGGGTGAATGTTTTTAATGCCTGATATCATCATCCAGCAACTGTCCCAAAGATTCACCAGCTTAAATGGAACTGGGAACATGTTTGAGTCAATTCACCCCAACACACTGCTGCAAGCACGAGATGAGGAGTTACGCAGAGCTGCCTGGCGCAGCTCAGTGAGCGCTCATTCACGTTAAAACTAACTAAAAACCCCTTGATGAGACAGAATAGACTGAGTGGACATGTCATGTTATCTATTGAGAATGACAGATCAAAGAAAATGGACATACAGTGCATCGTGGACAAGTCCGCGGAGCTTAAGGCTCGTCCAAATAGTGGTGAGTAGGCCGAGTACTTCATAATGATTTTTTGTTTGTATGTGAACATGTGGGCCGCTGTGCCAATTTTACTAAACTTTATAGCTGTTGATACAGTGACCTACTGTGCTCTCATTAGTTGAAAAAGTTAAAGTGGGTGTCAGAATGATGCGGTCGCTATCCGTGGTGCTGAACTGCTTTGAATTTGTTGTTTTATTATTATTATTTTGTTCTCTTGGTTTGATTGACTAAAACATTTAGTAATGCTAGTAAGCCCAGCTTTTGCGGGCATGTTGTAAAGCGATGGTATGATGAGCTTTACAGTGACCGCAGCCATGTGTGCGTAACGCTGTGCCAGTTTGCACCTGCCTTTCAAACGTGCTAAATATAGACGCAAATACAGCGCGCGCAATCTGCTTCAGGTTTGATAAATCACATTGCGCGTGCTAAATGATTACATTTGCATCTCCTCCTCCCAGTATTTTGCGCGTTCTGATGATCTACATGTATTCTGCATATTCATGAAGGCAAACACGCTAAATGATTTGCGAGTGCTATTTTGCTCATTTGAAAGACGCAATCCTCGGTGCTCCCGGTTAGTACGTCAGCTTTGCGCGTGCTATCAAGTTTGCACGTGTTTTTATACACACAAACCTTTAGTAGATCGGGCCCCAGTGTTTTAAACCTAAAGCAAAATAAAACTGGTTTAAACTGAACTACTGGGGCATGTTAACTTCCTTGTGTGGCCTTGAGGTGCTTATGGGATTTTACTATTATGGCCAAAGTGCAAAAACCTCCTATCTGAAATTTTTTAAATGTGCAGATAGGAGGTGTTGTGCCTCAAAATATTCCCAGCAAACGTCATTGGAGGTTTTGGTCAGGTGACTTTTCTGTCACAATGAAGGGTGGGATTACCTTGGAGACAGACTGAAAATGTGCAGCCTTCCTTGTTCTACTCATTTAAAGTGAAATCCGCAAATCAGCAAATGATGCAGATAGGAGGTTTTGCATTTTGGCCATCGTATAGCGGTATGTTGTGAATTCAGAAAAACACAGCAGGTTTTTACTTCTACAAACACTTTTCTTGCAAATTTTGAGATAAATAACTTGTTAAATCAGAAAAACTGCAGCTTTCTCATGTGAATGCAATATATGCTTGAGTATTATCCAACTTATTAATTGTTTTAATTTTATTTGATGATTCTATTTGATTATTCATAATTTATTTGTATTTTATTTTTACCTTTTTATTCTAATGTTATTAATTTATCATTTTCCATTTTACACTTTCTCCGATGTGGTGTTGTCATATTCTTTAATCATTTTAATTTTATTTCCCTTTCATGCTTTTATTTACTTATCTGTTTGCATGTATTCATTTATTTCTGCATTTAAAATAAAAACTAAAAAAATCTATTGGTCTACTGTCTCACCAAGGTTTACTTTGTCTTCCGAATCCAGCTATGCTTTCCAAACATTTGTATTTACAGGTGCTACATAAATAAAGTTATTATTATTATAATTATTATTATTATTATTATTATTATTATTATTATTATTATTATTATGTAATTCAAAGGTGCTGATCGGCTTGTTAGCTACACAGCAGTGATGGGAATTTTTAGTGATCTTCATCATTTGGCTCACCTTAGCGATACGAACCAGCTCCTTTAGCTCAAAAATGGCTCTTCATTACCATTTTTGCTTTTATGAAATCAGACATTGGAAGCAATTTTTCGATCTATTACTGATACGTGTGCATGTATTTAGAAATCATTACCTGTTATTATAATTAACTCTATCATTTGTAGAATAACACTATTTTACATGAAGTTTAACATTATTATACCATCAAGCAGCAGTCCTCCATAACTCTTCGTCTGCATCTTATTGGTCACACGTCACACACTTCGATGAGGTATTCAGTTTTTATATTGAATAACAACCAAATAATGGAAAAAGGAAACCAGCTCTCACACAGGAGCCAGCTTTTATGGTTCACATACAAGAGCCAGCTCTTGTTTTTGGCATCACTAGTATGCTGCATTCTCCAGCAACCTTTCACTGGGTTTACTTTATTGCAACTTCCCATGCTACTTGAGGTTGATCAGAGCCCAGTAAGCCAGTAAAGGTGCACCTTAGCTTGGATTCCTGCAAGTATGATATTAAATTGTTGTAAGGCCAATAGGGTGATTTAAAAGTGCCTACGACAGCAAAATCAACCCCACTCCTGGAGTCCAGACGCTTGTGGTGAAGGCCAATGATGTTGTCTGAGGCTGATGAGATGATGAAGCTGATTAAATTGAGAAGACTGGGTAGTTGGTGGAGAATTGGCTAACAATGTTGTCTGAGATTGATGAGATGATGAAGCTTGTGACGCTGAGAAGACTGGGTGGTGAATGGAGGTGGAGGTGAATAAAACAGTGAGAAAACCCATATAAAAAAGACACAGTGATACAAAAGGCTAAAAATGAAGGTGTGCTGCAGCACGTATGCAGGTAAAGGGTTTTGTAATAGTTAAAAAACAACAACTTTTTCTGTAATAGCAAATAAATATGGTTAATAATCAGCAACTAAGTGAAAACACATAACAGGTTGAAATGTGTGCCCTGTAAATGCTCTGCTAATCCATATATGACTGTGTAAAAGCAGAAACACTGTAGAAAACTTTGAATACAGTGTGATATCAGGTCATACAGGGGCTGAGATGTCATTAACTGGTGAAGGTCCCTGGTAGTAAGAATGGCATGGAGCTAGAAACGATCTACAAAGTCAATTTTGAGCTGGATGGCCCTGGACAGTTTTTGGCTTTTCAGGCAGGTGAACTTTCTTTGGGAACAAATTCCTGCATTATCAGAATTATATAAAACACCGATTACAATAAATACAGAACTGCAACTTCAGGGTGTGACATCAATTGATGCCAATTGAAAGGGACACTGCAACAATGAGTTGGCCACCCACCACTGGTGGAGGTCAAGCTGTGGTGATGTATGACTTGTCATAAAGTTGTGCCTTTGGTGTAGTAGTTACAACATTTGGTGTAAATTAATTTTCAGTCTTATATTTACCTGGTATTCCTTTGGCCACGCCTTGCTGGCAGCATATAACTGTATCATTGTCTTAAACATGCCCTGCCAAACCCCCATCATAATTCCAGCTCACCCAAAGAGTTGTGCCCCCAGTTGGAAATCACTGCATTAGACTTTAAGATAACACCATAGTGGTGGTCACACTTTCAGTCCCAACTTTCTTCTCCCTTCTTGTATTTTGGAAAAGCTTCATTTCACTAAACATAAGGAATTCATTTTTATCAAGATTCTACTCGAGAGCTTGCCGTCCCTTTTTCTGCTTTCCGTCTCTTTAGCTCTCTCCCTGGCTTCCTTCTCTCTTTCCATTCTGCACAGTTCAGCTCTCCTGTCTCTCTCCCTCTCTATCTGTCTCCAGTCATCCCTGGTAGCCCCTCTGTCATCCCCTGGCCAAGCTGGGAGTGAGGCCAGGCTGGCTGAGCCTGGCATCCTGCATGGCCCGCCAGGCTGGGCTTGAATTGAGAGGCAGAAAGGACTGTGGCTAAACTGGCAAAAGCATCATAGACTCCCTCATGCCAAACACTATATCCCTCTAATATAACTAATTCATTTAAGAGACGGGGTCTGGTCAGGGGGGACAGAGAGAAAGCAAGCGAGACAATCAGAGAGAGAGAAGTGCTCAGATCAACAATCACTGGACCCCTGGTTGGTTCACTCACTTTGTTCCAACCAACAAGAGCAGGCTCAGTGTTGGGCATATGGTAGTGTTAATAGATTATTTATGATATCTTATATTTATTCTCTGTTATGTCCCCAAATTGGCAATGACAGAATTTCCTCCCTTTAAAACCCAAGAGTCTATTCTTTCTCCTCTTGATGTCCAATGGCTTTTAATACTTCCACAAAGTTAACTTTTCTGTAATTCAGTGTGAGGAGATGTTCATTGTTTCTGATGCAATGGATTCCAGAGATGGGGACTGAATGTTGTTCTTGTAAAGTTTAGTTATTAATGGATATTTTCAAGGACCAGTTTCTTCACAAAGTTACATACCCATGCCTTGCAGAAGCGAGTCTGGAACCTGAGCCCACAGAAAGATGACACATAAGGGATAATGAACCAAGATAAGGAGAGGTGAGCTCACTTTACATTATCCATCTCATTACGCAGCTATCATCTAATTATACAAATGTTGGCACTGAGCATTGATTTAAAGATAATTGAATTGATTTAGAAATGCATATATATACGTATGCAGCTACCAAATAGTCCCTCAGATTTGATGGTTGTTGCAACGGTATTCTTATCAGCTTTACTTGAAGGCATTTACCCTTAAAATTAACATTTTCATTCATGGTAGAGTCAATACATGAACATGTTTCCATTGGCCAACAGATGTAGAAAATATTAGCAGCATCCTTAAAAGGTCCTGTTCCCAGTAAATTTAACTCTAAGAGTATTTTATTCTCACTCAACCAGTCCTGTAACGCTGCCAAAGCCCATACACTTTTTTGGAGTTTGTGGTCTCTCCATGTTTGTTTTCTTCAGTTTGATAAATGTTTTTTTTCCTCAGCTCTTTGAGTGTTTAACATCCCTTGCTTGGTTTTATGTGGTTTTCCTCCTCTTTGCCTTTTCTCTGCCGGTGATCAATCAGCCATTAACCCCCAATCTAAAATTGTGTGCTCTCCCAATATATTGAGAGTAATATTGAAAATATCCTTTGGTATTTGATACCATCAGAAAGTAACTTTTTTTGCCGCACTCAACAGGAAGAGGTGAAATTACCCATGAAAAGACTATGATCTGGCTTTCCCTGGCATCACTCTTGATATTCAAATTTAAGTACTGTTGTCTGGGGTTATGACCAATCAGAAACAAGTACACATGAAATACAACAATGCTGAAAATAAAACATCATAAATAATGAAATGATTCCTCATCAGAAAAACAAACAAACATAGAAGTCCCTCAAGCTGATTTGCCAGGTTTAGTGGGATTACATCACTTTCTGCCAACCAGATTTTGAGATGATGCTGACAGTACATGAACACAGAGATCAGTCCCACTTACTGGTAACATACAGCTCCCTGCTTACAACATAAACCAATGCAAATTCCCAATGGATGAGCCGTCCCTAATCAAATGATCCCTACCATTTTGAAGAACACATACCACATAACCTTTCTGCTGCATCCAAGCAGCATCTTTTGGCATCAATGTGGAAGTGAAAAGAAAAGTTTACAGAAAAATTGGCTTTGATTTGAGAGTATGTTTTTAAATTACAGCAGTACATGTGGTGATTTAATTTTTTTTATTACCAATCAGTTTGAGGCTAAGTTTTGAGGGCATGGCTGGGATGACTTACAGGTTGGACCATGGTCTCAACTCTACCTCTTTGCTGATCTCTAGATTAGCTCAAAGTGAGTCAGGTTTAACACTTCTAATATGTCTATTGTCATTGGGCTCCATATTGGCTCTTCAGCAACCAATGGGTGACAGCATTGAGACTACATTCATTTTTCATACAGATTATGGCTGGAACTGGGAGTCAACCACAAATCCCCTCTTTATTATTTTGGCACAAGCTCTTGTAAGTAGGGAAATGTGGTGTCTGGGTAACACCTTGATAATCCTGAACAGACCTCAACCAAAGTAAAACCTACTTCTAGCCTTTTGGGAAAATATATGTCTATGTTACCTGACTATTATTGCAAACATGTAGGTCAAGGGACAATTATAGTATCCTTCTTTTAGATTTGAATTTCATCCTCAAACTTTTAAAGATTATCAGATTTTTGAAGGATGCAATATTAAAATCTGTACGTTTTAAGGAGGATGTAACACAGACATCCAGCCTTTTTTGTTCAGAGGTTCTCCTCTTATTCATACCTCAGTGGTGTAATTTATTCTTCTTGCAAACATTTTACCCATCATGTAAAGCACACATTATGATTATTACAAAACAGTCTGCGGGCAGAGATGCTCTCACAGCTCAGACAGAACAACAGTCAGAAAAGGGAGAGAATAGAGAGCAGTGTGTCACGTCTGGTAGTTTTTCAGCCCAGCCAACGCCTCCCCACTTACCCCAGACCACATACCAGTCTGGCTAGCAGTCTGTGCCAAGGAGCTCATGCTACTGCATTAAGACTTATCCCTCAAAACTCTGCATGTGTGTCTGTGTGCATGACTGACATTTAGACTTCTCCATTGCCATTTATGTTGGCATCACAGCGTATACCACAGAGGCACAGCGCCTGAGCCAAGTGTTGCTGACGACTCTCTTTATCCATTGCAGTATGTAGGGTTGGTAGAATCACACATACACACACAGACAAGAGCACACATGCACACACAGTGCAGCGATTAAGAATAGCCAACTGGCGCAGATGGCTGTAAAAATATATTTGGAGCCATAAGCCTTGAGGACACTGTAATGAAAACTACCCAAGTAAGAAACTCAGAGTACGGGGAAAAAACGGCGCAGTAACACAGCAATTAATAACCAGTATGTTATTCTAAGAGTTGACTTTCTGCAGTTTATGAACGCTCTCGCCTCCATTATGCACAAAAGAGCTTGGGGAATTGAGAGAGTTGTTCTTTTGTTTAACATTAATTTATGCTTTCATCATTCATTTAATTATAATGAATTAATTTACTGTTAATGACAACAGGACTACTAATTGGAAATGAGGAAATAGTTTTCATGTTCTACTTCAAGCGCAGGGTAAATTCAGATGCCTGAATTGAATCATGCATACCAGAAAAAAATATATTACCGAATGACTTACCTTTATTCTAAATTACACATGTTTATTCTGTCCTCATTGTGGCATTAAAACATCTGATCTTAACAAAACTCCATGTCGGAATGAAAACAAAATTATTTCAGGTGTGCAGCTCAACCCTTACATCTTAGCTGCACACGCATTAATGGATAAAAAACATACAATATACTGTCCTTATGTGCAAATTATACATGGAAATACAAAAATATATTATTATTCATTTTGTTCAACCTTGAATTTACTAAGAATATTCCCATTGATTATTAAATAATCTAATAAAGTATTAAACTTCAGCATTAAAATTTACATATACAGGGCCCCATTGGCCTACCAGTCTAAGAGCAAGCCCCATGTGCAGAGGCTATAGCACTAGAGGTTGCAGGTTTGATTCCAGCCTTGACCATTTACTGCATGTCCTCCCACACTCTCTACTCCCCACATTTCCTGTCTCTTTTCAGCTGTCCTGTCCAGTAAAGGCAAAAATGCCCCAAAATATAACTGTATAAAACGTAAATATAATGGTCACATAATGCTTCATACTGGTTTCAAATCCTCTAATGACATAATGAAATAGCCCAGGTTAAGGTGACCCTCAAGTTCAGACCAAGGTGATGGTGCAAAAACATTCAAATCACTTTTTAACCAAAGATAATGATGTGTGCACAACACTGAAGCGTAGCATTAACATCTCTCTAGTTTTAAAATCAAACATGTTCCAAAACACTGCCTTTTGTGACAGTTGTCTTCGCCATTATGCTACACCAAGGACAGTGACCAAATCAGTTTTTTAATTTAACTCTGTTTAAACAGATCCCCTGCAAGGCGTCCTTGAAGGATCCTTGTTCTGAAGGTCCATTTAGCTTAATTTGTCCAAAAACTTTTACATTGCAAACCAAAGGCATTATGCCTTCATAAAATCAATTACATCTGTTGTTTTGTGTCATTATATTCCACATAATGTAAAACATGGACTATGCACAGGCTGCTGCTAGGGGATAATGTGAGCATTATCCTGACGTCAATGCTTTTAAAGAAGAACCAAGTGGATAATTAAGATGACCTACATATCCTTGAGGCTGTACAGATTGTATGGATGTGACGCATTTGAAGAAACAATGAGAAATTACATTACAATAAGCAAAAATACCAAACACAGTATATTTATAAAACATCAAGTTTTTTAATTTCCACAAATTAAAGTGAGTATATATTACAAAAACAGTAGCTTTGCCAGTGTTGGTGCTTCGATGAATCTGACATATTTCCATCCTTTAAGTTAAGTATCATGAACAGGTAGGACACCTGACACCCTCCCACTGGTTGATAGATTTATCGATTTGAAACAAGCAGAGTTGAAGATGTTGTGCTGTTTTTTGTAGAATTTCTTGACTTAAACCCTCACACGTTTTATTTAGGATGGGTATTTGTGAGGTGTGTTTGTGTGAGTGTGTGTTTGTGTGTTTAGCATGATAGGAACAGAACATAGAAAAGTAGCGCAGTGTAGTGCCACAGGGCACCTTAACACCCGGGCCAAATCCAAAGTGAAACAATAATTCCACTCTACTTCTGTTCTGTCATGTTGAGAAATGTAATTTAAGGCCAGTGAGTTCTGACCCCAAGGCTCTACTGTACACCCCGCTTCCTGTGTGAGTGTGTGTGTGTGTGTGTGTGTGTGTGTGTGTGTGTGTGTGTGTGTGTGTGTGTGTGTGTGTGTGTGTGTGTGTGTGTTTGTGCTCTGTGTGTCTCCAGGGCAGATGAAGTAAGGGACACAGCTGTCTAAAATCACTATTGGGACAGGGAATAACCTGGGGTCTGCCTGGCATTCACACACACACACTCGAACACACGCACACACACACACACACATGCTGGCACAGTTTTAAGACTGAATTGACTGGCTTGAATTCACACCTGCGTGACTCTGAATAGGTAAAGCCTCATAGTTTTAACGTCTTTTTATTATCTATCCGTCAAAATTGAATTACAGAGAAAGAAAGCAACAGTTTCATCTGTTATGTTGCAATATGTTTTCAAAAACAAAATACACACTGGAGAGAAAGGAGCGAGAAAACACAGGAAAATATCAAGAGAAGAATTATTTGCATCTTTTTATTTAAGGTAATTGTAAAATAACACGAGGCACAATGTTCTAAAATGACTTCCCCTGCAGGAACAGGTGCAGCCGGAATTGGCTCGATGGATTTATTTGTGAGTCACATTTGTATTATGCATTTTGAATAAACAATTGTCATTCACACTTGGTTATTTCATTTTTTTTTTTTAAATCAAATATTGTTTTATTTAGGGTATCTCCAAACCCCCAATTTGGGGCCACATCATCTGTGAAGTAGATTATTCTGGGAGCATCCCATCTGAAAGTTTCAGGTCTAAACTGTTTGATAATCTCTGCTGGAGCTGGAACAGCTGACCAGAGGTTTGCAAAGCCAACCACCAGGTCTTCAGCTTTTGAAATTAACCAGTTCTATCACAGTAAGTTGACAGGATATATGTTTGATGAGGGTCAGTTTACATATGCCTACTGACCTGACAGTAAGTATCGATATGTTTGTCATGAGGGAAATCTTTAAGACTAGGCACCCTAGGAACCTTAAAGATTATACTTTGGGGCTATTAACCTTTAATGGAGAGGGCAGCTTGAGGACATACGAGTAAAGAGTGGGGGTTGGCATCGGGACTGGGAATCAACCACTGCAACAAGGACTACAGCTACTGTACGAGATGCACCTGCTCTACCAACCAAGCTAAACCAGAACCCTGTTTGAAGAAACTTGAACTGAACTTGACTGCAGAGCCTCGTAAGTGCAAACTGGTCCAGTCTGTTGCCGCTCTGTCACAGGACCGGATGCGATGGGTTTCTATTCTGGTCAATGTGTTAGCTCCCACTGGATCTGCTTTGTTGTGTTCTGGCTAATCCGGCAGATATGCAAGACTTATAATTTTGCCAAATGCTGGAGCACAATGCAGCATTCTGCACAGAGCAGATCGAGTGGGACAGGAAGTGAGGCACAAAAACAAAAATAAAACATCCCGTTCATTTTCAGAATAAAACACTCTGTGTCATCACCAGATCGTATTTCACTTAACTACAACAACAAACCGTCATGATGAGCAGAGCCAGGCCTGGAGTCAACAGGTCAGAGGTTTTCAGAAGACAATAAAGACAACATGGATGAGGAGAGGAGTCGAATAATCGTTGATTCAGTAATTACCGTAAGAAAACCTGTGTCTTTTGACTCCAACTGTCTGGAGGTCCTGCTCCGTGTTATGTTCCAAAAAGCAGCCAGTGGGTGTTGACGGACGAGAGAGCATGGAGCTGGACTGGACACAGTGGAAGTCCATCTTGATGCTGCAGAGGGTTTCTGTATATCATTCCACTACGCACATTGTCCGCTATCCATATATATCAAATATCATATATCAAAGGAACATAGACTTTATGAAACTAAAAACATTTAAAGCGGCAGAGAATGTAAAAAGTTACTTGCTCTATGTGGATATATTCATGATAAAATATCAGCTGATGGATAAAAGGGGAACGTGTTTGTGATGTTTGCTCTTTGATCCACGTTTCACTCACTGTTTATTGTCAATCAGTCTTTATTCATGTGTGTATATCCCTCTCTCTTTATGTCTGCCTGTGTAAGCGCGCGTGTGTGTGTGTGTGTGTGTGTGTGTGTGTGAGAGAGTGTGTTTGGTCCAGACAGGGGACTCTCTGTGTGATCTGAGGCCAGGCTGGGTCTTGCTATGGTTAGTAAGGTCACGGCAAGCCAAGTTACTGCCTAATTAGATTACTGCACACATCCTGCTTAGGGTCTACACAAACACACACATGCACATACACACTGAAAACCTGCACACACATGCAGGCAAATACACACATGTACATGCAGTCTTGATGCGAACACATGCACAAAACAGAAACCCGCACACAAAAATACACACACACTTTCTCCTTCAACTAGCCCCTGTGTGCGTTTATGTGTGTGTGTTTGTGTGTCAGGACAGGAAGAGAGGATCCTTCACTGCAGCTGACCCCTAAAAGGCCTTGACCGTTGTGTAGCCCAGGCACATCTGCAGGTCTCTCTCTATCTCTATCTCTCTCTCACACACACACACACACACACACACTTCCTGTTCACATTCGTAAGAACAGTGGACCTATACTTTGATCTTCAAACACATCCATTTCTTTCTGCCTCTATACTGAAGCTCTGAGCGAACATGCATCCTTACATATATTTACTCTGTTTTTCCCATGATAACGAGTATCTCTGGTTGTTTCCTTGAAATCTCAACTTGTTGTTATCTTGAAATTTAAAATTTGGGTTTCCACTGATAGCAAGTTAATCACTTTTCTCTAATTGTGTTCAATACTTGATCCTGATTGGTCAAAACCCTTTCACAATAATACCAAAAGCAATAGGGTCAACCTGATCACACATGTAACATCAAATCAACTCCAAAGCCTGATTTATACTTCAGGTACGCCGTAGATCTGCATGGTCCTTTCCTGACGCAGAAGCCTACACGGGTAGCCTGACATGCACCTCCTTCCAAATATAACTATGCATTGAATCAACAAAGACCGCAAGCCCTGTGATTGGTCCGCTGGGTGGTATCATATTTCCTGCATTTACAACACTTCAGGAATCGCTGTAAGACTGCTGTACTTTTCATCTCCTCTTACGTCTCCTCTTTATTCTTTCTTCCAATACTTGCTGTATGACAAACAGCAACATGTTTCACCTCTAATTTAACATAATCACTGTGAAAAAGTAAGCAGGAAACATAGCCAGCAACCTAACTTTCATAGAGATCACAATGCCCCCAGTGTTTCAGTGGAATATTGTAGAGCGGCGCAAGCACATTGAAAACTACGTGCATAAAACAGCATCAGCCACTATGGAATAGGGTTAATATAGAAGTATAAACAAGACTTAGGCAACGTCAGTTTCTATTAGCATTCAAGACCAATACATTGTGACCACCTCATGAGAGTTGTAAAATAACGACAGTTACTGGGCACGGATATGAGAGCAGCCCGAGCTACTGTACCTCAACCAATCAGGAAAGGGAAAAGTAGATCAGCATCCTGTCCTGCAATCCATGCAACCACAGCAGAGCTGATGAGTACATCTCTTGCTGATCATTATAAAGTAACTTAAGACATGCATAGAAGTTATAATAGCTACAATAATAAAATTCAAATGGGTAATGTTGATGTCTAAATATTCCTGAAAATGTCCTGATCGCAATTTCTGACATTCCTTCAGTTTGATGTAACTTGTAACACATAAGCAGGCCAATGTTTTAACGTGACTGTGACTTACAATGTTCAGTTCCATGTTAACTCCTACCTCAATGAGCTTGATAAGAATATTTTGCCATGGCTGCGTTACTATATAAGGGGTCAGAGGGACTATTTTTATAAGCAATATAAATAAATAATCTTAAAACCAATGTAATCTTTGATTTAACATTTTGAGTCAACTTGGTTATTTCTTTTGTTGTTAGCCGGGTAAGTAGGACAAAGACCCCTCACCTCTTGCTCACCCTGTCAGGATTGTAATTTTCATAACCAGCCGTTCACCCAGATCATCCCTTACTTTTTCTCATGAGCTCTAAATTTAATTTTCTTATTATTTCAGGATAACAAAGTTTTTTTTTTCATTAGCTCAAGATAACAGAGCAGGTTTCCGTATGATAACTAGAAATTTTCTGGCGATCTTCATCAAAACATCATTAAATGCCAATCTGTGATCGACCAGACCATGACACGCCATGCTACCATTGCCCACACTAGTGTTACTTATGTAATTTAAGCCTATGTCTAGGTTTGTTTTGTGCTTTTGCAACCCAGAGAATACCAGTTATGATAATCTGACATTGATCTTGATAATACACCTGAAAGTATGTCGTCATCACAGGATAAGGGAGTGAAAGAAAATGTATGTATACATGTCTGCTTTAAGCTCACCTCTACACTGATCAGTGGTTCTCTGTCTAACATCAACTCGCATACAATGACCGATAAATGGTAAACCTGTTGACACAAGTATTCTGAAAAACCCCCCAGTAAAAACACATTAAACTTGAAACCTTGAAATGATAGAGACATACATGAGGAGGAATCAGGCGAAGCCACAGAGCAGTGAAGTACAGCAGCAGCAGCAATGTAAAGTGAAAATATATTAACATGAGGCAGACGACACCTGCTCAAGAACACAGTGGCAACCAATGTTGCTTCTTCACATGGACACCATCTGGAAGGGCTGAAATGGCTGAGAAGTGACAGAGCTGCTTCTATATTTCAGAATTAAAGGGAACCAACCAGTACGGGGAGGATTTTATACAACCTGGACCTCATTTCTTTTATTTTTGATTGCCATTTCTACAATATGATGCGTGCTATAGCTTGTATTGCTGTGTGGATGGTTATTGAATGTGGATTTCAGCTGCTCTATGAGGATTAATCTGCCCCTTATTGAGCAGGGTTAGGAGCATTTCTCATAACTCTATTTAAAGAACTTTTTATAAATTAACACGGCAACTTTGTACTTTGGACTTATAATTTGAGCTCCTTCAGGGCAGAGCAGAGGATGAAGAGCAGCCAGAGATAAGATTTTAATAACCCCCCTCTTTCTGTCCAGTTAAACACAGCCCTCCCTCTGACGAGCTCCTGTCTCACTTTGCCCTCTTTCTTCATCCCTCCTTCTGCCACATGCTGCAAGACGAGCCTTCCTTAATTGTTGCTGTAATCAGTGTGATTCATATTGCCTCATTAATATGCCTGTTGTTCACACAATCTTCCCACATGTCTCTCTCCTCTCTAATGCATCCCTTCCGTCCTGCACCGCTCTTTCTCTCCATCTCCACACTTCCCTATTTATCTCTCAATCCACTGGCCCTTTCCCCCTCTTTTCTACCATTTCCATCTATTTATTTCTCCCACTTACATGACCCCCTCCCTCCCTCTTCTTGTTCACTGATCACACATAAATTAACATTGAAGGCTTCCGTAATTGCTTATGTAAAAACTCACACTAATGCACACAGCGCTCCCTATTTAACGGGTCTAATTTTATCCCCCTGCTCCGTATCACCCGCCCCTCTAATACACATGGTTTTTATGCTAAATGATTGATGTCTCACCATACCACATTTTCCACTTCATTAATAAAAAATGGTGTCTTTATTTATTAATGGGTAATATACATATACATGTATTTATGATTCAATTAGGGCGGCGATGGAACTGCAGTTGGGATCTATAAGAGGGAATTTACTGTGTAAGCTTTAAGATCTAAGTGCTTGGTAATGTATCTGTACGGGGGCATTGCTCCTCTCGCCATAGAGGACATGATAGCATTGTACTGTGAGGAGTGCTGTGCATTAATAAAGGTGCACACGGTTAACATGTAGCCACAATGTCAGATGTGCTGCACTGAAACTGAACTTTATGCAATGATGAATAAGAAGTAGAAGGAAAGGGTTGAGCGGGAAGTGATAGTTTGAAAAAAATGAAAGAGAGTTGTTTAACTTGTGAGGATAAGTCCTCAACCCTTAACTTAAAGGGAGTTTTTAACTATGTGACATTTACTGTCATGAGTTGAATAGTAGTTTAGTTTTTCCTTGTGTTCCATGCCTGGGTTCCTCCCTGTGTTTATTCTGTATTAGTTATCCTTTGTCTCCCTTGTGTGTTTAGTGATCCATGTCTCTTGTCTTGTGTTTTAGTCTAGTCTTTTGCTTCCTGTTTTATTTTGTAGATCTGTTTCCCTGTGTGTCCAGTTTAGTTTTACTTCCTGTGTGTTGCCCACCCTTTTTGATTAACATGATTAGTTTCACCTGTGTCCTGGGTTCCACACCTGGGTTGATTACTGTGTATTAAGTTCCTCTGTTTCCCCTGTCCTGTGTTGGATCATTGTACATCTCTCTTGTGTTCTCTGTGTTTCTTTTCTTGTGTTCCCTGTGTTTTATTTGGATTAACTTCTTGGACATCTTTGGTTAGTTTTGTTGGTACCTTTTGTTTATTAAAACATTTTTTTTTATCTGCACCTGGGTCCTCCTTCCACCATTTTCCCCCACATGACATTTACAGGCAAATTACCTCCATACATATGCTGTCTTTAAACACACAAAAAAAATACATAATAATGGAGGAATTTAAATCTCAATTTATAAATTTTACATAACATAGAGGAATAACTCGCAGGTATTGACTCTCAGTATGAGTTATTGCTTTTTGTTTGTAGTAGCCTTTGGTGTTTCCAGGTAAAACAGTCCTGAAGAGAACAAAGGCGGGTGGATCGCAATCTGGGATTGGCATCTAATCTCCTGTTGACGATAATCTGATTACAATTTATCTCCATTAACAGATATAACGAAACAATCCAATAAGCTACTAACCTGCTGACAATCTGTTGCAAATATTTGCTGAGATTTCCAAGTGTCCTTGAATGCATCAGAAATGATCTTTCTGACCCTTGTTCACTAGATATTTTATAAGTAGTTTTTTTTTTCCCTCTTTAGGACAGACATGTCAACGCTCAACACTGCTAATATGACTTTTCACAAATCTGAACCATGATGTCGGTATCTCAGCAAACTTAAGACCTCTTAATTGTAAATCACAAGAAGACTGGTTTCTTGGTTTCATACTACTGAAGTACGTGAGCCAAGAGTGAAGCCTCTGTTTAACTTACTGTCTACTGTTCAACTCAGACTCACTAGGAACAAATCCACACTCAGTGGGATGGAATGAAATGGAGAAAACATCACGATGGAAAGTAAGTCTTGGCTTGAAGATTTTTTACATGAACCGCTAGCTACAACAGAATTACTTAGAAGTATGCATCCATCCCAGAGGCATATATCATCATCAGATGCTTATATACGATGGTGTTGATGGGTTCCAACCAAAAGTTGACATAGTTGAAATGCATATGTCTCAACTGTAATTGTTGTAACAGGTGCGGCTGTTACTTAAGTACAGGCATACATGAAAAATCAACAATATCCAGATCAAGAAGCTGTTTTCAGCTTGATTTTACACCAAAGAGGTGATTACATTGTGGTATTGCTAAAACTTGTTAATTACACTCCATTGGTCTCAGTTGTTGAAATACAATATAATATAAACCTTATGTGCATCAGAGTCTATCTTAACGGCGTTATATTAAACACAGTCCATGGACAAAAACACAAAACTGACAAGAAGGAAAATCTGAGAGGTTAAAATGTTGCACGTGATCCAAACAGGCTGCTGGGCCTGTCCACTTTTTGACATTACTAACAGATGATAGCTGACATGCTTGTTAGTTATTTTTTCTTTGCAGCAAATATACCCAGTTTAGTATTCCTGTTGATATATCTCAACGTTGTTTAGTGATACAGGACGACACGTTGATGTGATGACACCATTAAATTAAAGTAGCAAAATAAACTGTGCTAGTTCGTGTGTAGTGGCAACTTCCTTCTTTGCCACTTCTGCAGGACATGATGTTTCTGACTTGTGCTTTCCAAAAATAGCTTTACCCAAAAATGAAAGGGATGCTGTATAAAATTAAAGAAACTGAGAGGTTATAAAAAATATCAACAGCCAACAAACAAAAATCCCTTCTTTAGGCTTTATTAACTGGCTTACTGGAGAAAGAAACTTTTATGTTCTTCAAAAGCAACAAAACTATAAAAAACTAAACAAAGCTACGGTCAGAAAGTCTGTTGCTCCTCGTCCTCATCGCAGCGCACATGCTCAGTTGCTCCAATCAGCAGCACCAATTAGCTGCAGCATGACAATTAAAGGCGCAAATACCCTGACCGGTTAGACGAACATAGTAAGGCATTTAGGTTAATTTAAAATATAATCAAAATAATTCCAATGATCAAGTCTCTTATTTATGTAAAATGTGTTAAATAAGGCACTGAGACTCAAATTACTCTGGCCTCAACACAGTGCTAGGTATTGGGTTACACATATAAGCAGGGCTGGCACCAGAGATTTTGGGCCCCATTGACAAATAACCCATTGAGCCCCTAACCTTCACTACCGAAGTGATCTAAAGTTATTAAGGGCCCCTGTCAGTCATTGGCCTTTAAAGTTGCCCCATTCAAGGCACCTCTCTCCCAACAAGACAATGGTTAAGGCTGTAAGATAGAAAAGTGTAGTTCTTTAAAGCAAAAGTGTAAGTCATTACTTTTGACTTATGGTTTCTTGTTATTGGTGGTCAGTTATTGGTTACTTGAAGATGAGGAGCTGGAAGAAAACCTGGAGACAATAGATGTATAAATATCTTCATATGACCCCTATTATTGTGGAAAAAGTTACGCTGCTAACGCTTGCATGGGCTTTGTTTGAAAGTTGTGTTTTGGGGCCTTTGAGCATGCTCATTTAAGCTCTGTGCCAAATAGAAACAGTTCTGTTTGCAGCATGAACACATAAACACAGGATAAAATCATTCAGTGAAATACACCATCATTGTAAAAAAAATCAACATAGTGAGGTAGAAATTTGTTCTTGTGTTTTTATGAGAACTATTTCTTTCTTTTTTTTAAGTTATATTGAACAATTTCTCCCATTTACACAAAGCACAGACTCGTTCACACATAAATAACAGCTTTACCAGCCTCGTAAATCAAGTCCCAAGGAGGACACTCATTTGCCTGAGCCGTTACTGTTGGCCAGTGCCGTCTACTAAATTAGCCTTTATTAGCAGGTCTTTTGTGTAAATGTGTGTGTGTGTGTGTGTGTGTGTATCTGACCACTAACCTAATAGAAGTCAGTATAACCCTGCTGGCGGGGAGCGTGCAGCGGCAGGGCTAATAGAAAGATAATGAGTCCGTCCATACTCACGCCTCTATTAAATCTCTCCTTAATACTCTATCCCTGGAACGGCGGGTGTATTATAGCCCGCTCCTCCTCTATGACTGAAGCTTTATGAGAAAAGTGAACCATCAATGATTGTTCATGGTCCACACTGAGCTAAATACTTCTGTTGCTGTTTACAGAGAGAGTAGGAGAGTTCATAAGGCAGAGAGCACTTACAAGAGACAGGCTGAAACTAGCACAGCAGACTCTGGATGGGAGGACTAAAAATAAATGAGAAGAGTACCAAACGTTAGGATTGAGATCAAACAATGTACTTATGAACTGTATTTTTCATGTCTTAACTATACCAAAAATTATTATGTTCTTTAGTACCGGTTATATTATGTTTTCCTCTTTCCACACAGGCATTGCCCTCCCTTATGTTTCTGTGTACTACTGTAATAACCGAGTATAAGACAGGGTTTCCTCCTTATAACTCATCTGAAAAAAGTGGGATCGTCTCATATTGAGGGTGTAGTAATGAAATGTCAATATTCGTTACAGCAGACAGTGTCACATCTCTGTAAAGTGAGTGTACCCCTCATGACTGAGACCAGCTGTGACTCACAACTACAGCACCAGAGGGATGGAAGATGGAGAGACATGGTGAACAAAGCTGCACAAAAGCAGGAAAGTTAACCAACAGCTGAGGAGGACTTATGATGCCTGGAGTGATGTCCAAAGATGGCGAGCATAACAAGATTACCTTATCTAATCTCTGGATATCCAATAGAATGCAGGTTATTTCATTGTATGGTATTAAAACATTGATACTGTAAGTGTTTTTATTTACACACATGATCACACTTCATTCTATTCAAATCTGACACTAACATTTCAAAATAATTCATTGTTTTTTTTATATAATTGTATTTCATTGTGTGCAAGGGTCTAAATACATCAGGACATCCTGTGAGTCATCATAATCCCAAAAAATGAAAATAAAAAATCCAACGTCATGTCATACATCCTGTTTGTGAAATTCATTCACAATACAGTTACATTAAATAGATCTCACAGGTAGTTTTGTACCCCTTACACCCACCCTGACATGTTTACACTTGTCCACCATACATCTCTACCGACATGTAGACTCACACCCATACACACACAAACACATACAAACAGTTGCGTTAATACAACACAGCAAATTTAAGGGGGGTTCCTAAGAGTTTATGAAAATCAGGTGATTTTATGGCTTCTCTCAGTCTATTGAGCTTCATAAATCTTGTGCCATATACCATCAAATATTAGTATTAGTATACATTTCCTTTGTTGCTGCTCTCCAACATTGTCCTTTCAATAGAGTGTTTTCCACATTTTTTCAATTTAATAATGTTGTGTGTTTGTTTAATCATTGCTGCAGTAAAGCTGTTCTTCGTGAAGAAAAATTGGTCCTCAACATGTCTGTATGTTCTTCAAAAGGGGGATCATCTTATAATCATGGTTGTCCGATATTAGAGCCAATAAGGTAATTTATTCTAAGAGAAGTGAATCACAGCAACAGAATCAGAATCTGTGTTTTAGAGCATGAATATAAAAAAGACTACAATATAATAAATAATTAGATAGCATGTTAAAGGGCTCATACGGTGAGGAATTCAAATGAGGGAAAATAAACTATGAAATGTTTAATAGAGGTATGTTTCATTTCTGTTTAAGGACTGTGCTGTGTACATGAGTGTGTGAGATTTGGTCAGAGGGTGTTTTTAAGTTTAAAACAGCATGAGCACTCATTTTAACACCAAGTTCCTGATCTGGAATAAAGTCCTATGAACATTAATGCTTCTCTTAATCATCGTTCTGAGAGCTGCAAATTAAGTGACAGCACTGTAAAACATCATTAGCGGTTGCACTTTATTAAGGCGTGATTATTGAGCTTTATAAAGCTCTGACAGAGAGTTTTATCAAGGCTTGTAAATGCACTTAAATGTCAAATGAACACGTTTATAATGTGTTACAGCCACATAACTTATATTCTTCCCTAAACAGCTAGAGAGTGCTGAGATGTTTTTTTTTTTCACACATCAATTAAATATGAGACAGTTATTTATTCATTTATTTTGAGTGACTATTTTGTGCGGTGGATTAATATCAATATAAGTGGGAGTCAAAATGAACTTCAGTGTGTCAATGTAGTGACTTCACTGGACTCTGATGTTTTTTAATATATTTAGACAACAATGGAGCTCTCTGGCACACAGGAAGAAGACATTCATGATACCATCTTATGCAAATTGCATTTTTAGAATATTTAACAACCATAAGAACAGTAGCCGCTGCTGATTATCCTGCTTGTTCTTCATTACCTGAGCTTGGGTTGAATCCCCATTACTACATGAACGTGCAATCTAATTTCTTGAAGGAACTATTGTTCAGTCGTGCTTGAGAAAGAACCCTTGTGCTAAACAGCTGTCTTAAATACAGAATATCCGCGTCCATCGACATACATTTTAAAATCACTACATAGATTCTTCCTGTTCAACAACCCACTTTTCTACATCCTGGTTTACACATACATGCTTCCAGTTAATGGATTTGTCACCCTCCTCACTTGCAGCACCTCAGAGAAGCAATGTGGCTTTTGTCCAAAGTTAGCATTTCTTTAGCACTGATTTACAGCACAAAACACACGCGTACACGTATTCACACAATCTGCGTCACTCTTTGTGTTTCTGTCAAACTCACACGTACGGATGCATGAATAAAAACTCCACGGAGGTAAAAAAAAATAACACACATATCCAAGAAGTAAGTTATTTAGATATGTGTTGGGGCTGAGGATAATGTGATGTCACCTCTAATACCCAGGTAGAGACACAATGTCCCTGCCAGTGCCTTTCCCTTTACATGTAAAAACAGGGGAGGAGGCGCATATGAATGACAATGCGGCTTGTGTCAGTGCAGGCTGACTTATTGGGGATGTATAGTGCAGGCCAGGGCAGCTTCATTCACTCCGCTCTGTTATTTACCCCTTTTTTTCTATTACCAGTGCATTTTTATTGCACACAGAATCGGGGAGATGTAATTGCCTACCAGGTATCTGCTTGCATTATCAGGCCTGGGATGGCATTAACTATAAATAGATAAAGGACATTATGCAGCCATATTGTGTAGATTGTGCGTGTCTCTCTGCATGTGTGTGTGTGTGTGTGGGAGGGGTGTGGGATGGTGGGTGGGTGATAGGGCCAGTGAGCGTTTTAGAAAGTGTGTTTACTTGTGTGTGTGTGTGTGTGTGTGTGTGTGTGTGTGTGTGTGTGTGTGTGTGTGTGTGTTATTTGATTTATTCAAACTACACAGCCTGTGCTTTATGACAGATAGGATATACAAATCTATTGTGAGGTTAGAATTAGATATTTGACCAGACAATGGGATAAGCTGCATTTCCAGAAGTGACCTGCATAAAACCTGGGTGTATATGGATAGTGTATAGGTACAGTTTGTATTTGTGTGTATCATTGGAAGTGCTCTACAATGTAATTCACAGTGCAATCTGAGTTTCTTTGCATTAAAAGTAGATGTGTGCTGTGTGCAAAGCTGCATTTTTCAAGCGAGCCCAGCAGGGAGAGTAACAACAAAAGCAAATGTCTTTTTTCTTCCTTTCTTTCTTTTCTCCCTGTCTCTCTCTGTCTGCTTCAGTCTGGCTATGTGGGCACAGACAAAGTCAAACTGCTGCTCGCACATATTTGGGCGGCTATTTAATTAAAAGTGGATTACAAGAGTGTTGGGTAAACAAAGATCAGATTAACAAATAGGCCGTCGCTGCTTTCCCATTTGCTAATGCAAATTTGACTTGACGATAGGATTGGTCGTGCAGAAGAACGGCTCCGCCACTCCGACGGAATATTAAGACCCGGTCTGGAGCTCAAGTTAAGTCGGGACGACTCGCAGAAGTTGGCTAAGCCCCCATCCTTATGCCCAGTGTGTGTGTTTTAGTGTGTGTGAATGCGTATGTGAGTGTATTGTGTCTCAAGACAACTATTCTTCATTTCTTATCTCCAAGGTGTGGCTCTCGATTTGAATGATGAGGTTTAAGCAGCAGATGATGAACCACATAGTAGGATTTTGTATTTTTTTCCTCCTTCAAATCTAAAAATATTCAAATGGAGAAACTAAGGCTGCAAACAGTGAATTTAATTTCTCTCCAAACATTTGTCCATCCATACTGAATATTTATAGTTTCACTATTAATTAGGAGACATCGCTGAACCACAAAGATCTACACAAATTAACTCTGCAATGATTTAAAGGCTGGCTCCTGTCATTTTAAACCCAGGCCTTATATTCCTCATAACTAATAGGTATGAAACCCTTTATGTTAGGTCATGTAGACTGCTGCATCCAGGAGCTGCTACATGGACTGTAAATGTGCCAAATCAAGGAACATCCACTTGATGTGCTTGTTTTGCTACTGATGGCCTGTTTTTGGCCTTGGGTTTGCACGTTGGCAATATGGTGGGTAACAATAGCTTCACATATAGGACCTGCATGAAACAAAGACAGCAAACAAAATGGAACTCCTAAAAAGTGCAAATGCTGTTGCATTAACAAGGGATCTCTGGACGTCAGTGAGTAATCAAAATTATCTTAGAATAACCGCACACCATATTGACAATGACTTGAAATTTTGCACATGTACTCAAGCATATTTCTTAATGTGTGTTATCTTTAAAAAAAAAAAAATTGTACCCAATAAGCTGTTTTATGTTTTAAAATGACAAAATAATAGAGTTCCAAACATGCAATTAGAAATTCACTTAATTGCCTTTACCTATGGACATTCTGCAATTTATCGTGGTTAAAAAATACATTGTCTGACAGCCCTTATGGTTACTTAATATTAACATATTACCGAAGTCCAAGATATAATGTCATTTAACTTCTGAGAATCTAGTTGAGTCGTTCATTAAACATTTTAAATTCATTCTCCCAAGCCATCATAAACAAGATGACTGATGTAGTTGACAACATTCCAGTTGGTCGATTCTCTAAAGCTAAAACTGCATCAGGAATATTTATTTCACTTTGCCCTGAAAAATGCCTCACAGGCTGAAACCAAACTCTGACTCCTTGTCTTGCATTGGCAGACCCACACATGGCTGTCATCCTAACCTCAATCATCTAACCTAAGCCCCCACTCAAACTCTTTGTTTGGCAGAGCCTGCTGAGGGCCATGTGCAGTCTAGCATCAAGCTCTCCAGGCAGAGTCTGTTTGGGACACCAAAGTTGTCACTTGTGCTCTCTCCAAAAAGTAATCAGAGTACGTGGAGGAGCCAATGGGAGCAAATGTGATAACCTTCTTGCTAATCTTCAGAGTTAACACATGAGTCTGTGTGCATCAACCCAATACTCGCAGAATACAGAGTAAACACTGAGTGCAAGTGTCTTGATGCTGATTATACATTTTTCCTGCCCAGAAGCTATGCTAGCAGCTCTGTAACGGCAAGCTAATATTTGTAAACCAAACTAAACAAAAAGTACAGCTCTGGCAGCTGAAACTCATTTTTTAAGAGGTATTTGGATGTAAACCAAAGTTTTTCCTACATTTGATTGAACAATAAAGCCAGATAAAAGTCACAGGATCATTATAAGTAATTACAAAATTACTAGAGCTGTCAAACGTATTCAATTTTGAATAATTACTAAATTACAGAAGTTGATCGTCATTAAAATGATTCACAATCGCATGTTTTAAATTACCTTATTTTACTTTACAGCTTTTAAGTTCATAATAACAATCTTATTCAGTTCATACCCTGCAGAATTGTCTGGGCTTCACTTGGGAATCAAATGTTTTTCCATAACAGCAGAAGCATGAAGCAGGAAGACACTGTGGCAGTTTAAGTAGGGTGTGCTGAAAGGGACAAAATAGCATGTTAGTAGAAAAAAAAAAAAAAAAGTCAATTTTGGACTCTTAATTGCAATTTCATTCACAGGCGTCAAGCTTTTACCAATGAAACAAGGGTGTCGATTTTGGTCAGGTGTGTTTTTCGCTTGTAATAATGCGCATCCAATACCCTCATACAATGACAGACACTATCAGAAGCAAATATCATCCAACTTGCAGGGTTAATTGATCTGAGATAATACTAACATAGTTAGAGCCAGGGGCGCCATGTGTGGGAGAAAAGTAAGGACAATTCTTGGGGCCCCAAAAAATATTAGAACATTGGCTGTATTAAAGGTGACATATCACGCTTTTTTCATCAATATATATTGGTCTAAGAGGTCCCCAAAACATGTATTTAAAGTTTATGCTCAAAAAAACACCTTGAAATCAGATTTTGACATGCCTGAAAAGCCCTCTTCTTCAGTCCTCCTCAGAACACTCTGTTTTCTCTCTGACCACGCCCCCTCAGGAAGTGGATGTGGCCTCGGCTCTCCAGCACGTTGATCTAATGTTTACATGTTGGCTGAATATACACGGCTGCTCAGAGATCACGTTACTTCATCTGATCCAGAATCTGATCCTGACGGAGAGGCGCCTGTAGCAGGACCTTCCTGAAGGATTGGTCACAGATTTAGTGTTTCTTGTTGTTTTATTTATCAGTACGTCGATGTGTGTCTTGGTACACAGCTACGAACATGTAGCTATGTGGCTATGCTAACTAGCGCTAGCACTTATCCATGATAAATAAAAATCATCCACAAGATCTTCAAATCTGCAGACGTGGGGAGTAAAACCGACCTCTACCAGAAAGGCAGCAGGACCTTTCTGAAGGATTAGTCACATATTTAGTGTTTCTTGTTTTTTTATTTGTCAGTATGTCGACGTGTGTCTTGGTACACAGCTACATCTATGAAGATGTAGCTATGTGGCTATGCTAATTAGCGCTAGCACTTATCCATGACAAATAAAAATCATCCACTAGATCTTCAAATCTGCAGACGTGGGGAATAAAACTTACCACACATTTGTGCAGGTAATGAAAAACGGAGGGGGGATTCAGTATTATTTTATACAGTCTATGGGCTGAACAAGCTCTGAGCTCTGACTCCGTGACAGACCGGATATTGTTGTTATGTAACAAAAACACGGAAGTCTGAAACGGCTCGTTTCACACACATTTACAGAAAGGTGGAGAAATCAGAACAGGGGCAGAATGGAATTTTTTCATTCTCGGGGGGTTTGTAGACATGCCAGGGACACATATTTCAGGTAGAGAACCATTAAAAAGTCAATTTTGCATGATATGTCACCTTTAAAGTGGTGGGGCTCAATATGATACTTTTTCACAGGGCCCAAAATCTCCGGAAGAGCCATGCCAGCAACTCCTACAGCTGTCCGTGTTTTTTAATTGTATTTTACATTGGATCTTTATTTAACCAGGAAATAAAAAAATCATTGAGATTAAAAATCTTTTTTTAAAGAGGCCAAGATTGGCAGCAGCACAGTTTACAGAGTTCCTGACAGAGCTGCCACATAGACAAACATAATACAAGACATTTTGAGGACATTTAAATACATGTCATAACAGAATAAATCAACAAATGAGTGTCCAAATATCTATCTATCTATCTATCTATCTATCTATCTATCTATCTATCTATCTATCTATCTATCTATCTATCTATCTATCTATCTATCTATCTATCTATCTATCTATCTATCTATCTATCTATCTATCTATCTATCTTCATGTCAGCCTCTTTGTCTTTATTTCAGTCTCCACAGCGTCTCATTTTTTACTCGCCTCTCATCCTCTCGGCCCGTATGTCCCAGAGTTTTGGACACAGGTTGACCTTGCTGTGATAGACTATCGCTGCGTTCATCCCTCTTTTTCAGGACACCTCTCACCTCCCCGGTCACAGGAGAGTGAGAGAAAAAGAAGAATGAAGTGGAGTCAGAGGAGGAAGGATGGATTTATTGATGCGAGGCTCGTGCTCGGGTCGATGCATCAGAGTCTGGATCATGGTGGATGATGAGGCCTCTGGGTGTCAGGGACAACTTCATACAGGCTTTGGGGGGCCGTAGATTTATCCATGAAGCTGTGTTTAATCTATGCATACCACTTTTTTAAACTTAGTCCTTCTTGCAAATGTTTATCCAAGGGGTAAATCTGTAAAATGATCACTCTCGGGACACATTTAACTCAAAATTCAGATTCTAGTGTTGTCTTGCTGCTCTAGTCGGGGCTGGATGTGTATCCAAAATATTATCTGAGGGGTTATTCTACTACAAATTTCTCCATTAATTGCTTCTACTATCTGCTCTATCTCAAGGTCTAAATCACAAAGCTTGTTGCACTCTAGATATTCAAGCCCCCTTGTCCTGCTTCGTGCACTTTGCTCTCTTTTTTTTTGCATCCAAGCTGTCTGCACCTCCACTCTCTGCCGCGTGAAGCTGCGCTGAACTCTCTCATGCTCACATAGCTCAATTCCATCCACATATACATGATAAGCTGAATGGGGAGGAGACACTTTCTAGATTAATGTGAAGTCAAGTCTGAACAGATGAATAGGTGTAAACTTCAGTGAATCAGGCTGAGTTGCTTTATCTCGCTCAGTTGAAGATGCAGGTATTTTAGAGTTACACTGGGCAGTCATTCAAATGTGTTGTAGCTTTATTATGAAATGGAAAAGTTCCTCATCAATATATTATCTAAAGAGGTTTAGAAATCCAGCCCTGTGTCTCTCTGCCGTGGATCACAGAGTTTAGTGAGACTGTAAGAGGCTCATATGAAAAGGTCAGGGACCAGTGTTGCACAGAGGGAGGGCTCGATGTGTTGAATAATACAGTAGATGATGTTATGGGGGGCACATGACGCCTCCTCCCATGATGCTTACATGCTTCGTTGTTCCTTTAGTCTCTGGCAGAACAGAACAGGGATAGTCCATCTGGGTTAGCTGTAGAGTCACCCTGCACAGTCCCAGAGAGGAGCACGGTGGCTTTCTGCAAGGACAGGACAAGACACAAAGAGTTCAGGAGCAGCAGCCTGACACGAAATGCCAGGGACAGGAGGAGGGGGAGGAGAGAAAGGAGGACAGGGAGAAGAAAACAAAGTCAACTGAAGAAGTACGAGGAGAGAGGGGCAGAGATGGGAAACTGAGGAGAGATAGAACATTTAGACAAATTTAAAGAAATATCCCTGTTTATTAAAACCTGGGTCCTTATTTAGGAGTCTTAATGACTATAAGGTAGACAAAAGGAGGACATGTGAGAGAGGTGAGGAGGAAGAGAAGAATGAAATCGAGGAGTTGAGGATTAGATGATTAGATAATCCCATAATCTGAACAGGTTAATGTGATTCCAGACTACAGTGTTTGATGAAATGAAATAGTAAATCTCTATTTCTGAATTCAATACAAGAAAAACTGATTCAGTCTTAAAGTAGAGACTATGTAGAGAATGATGTATAGTGAGGCAAAAAATAGTAGGTTTAATATCTTGAAAAATAACGCATTGTCAAAAAAATCCCCTCCCCCATACAATGTGTGCCAAGAGAGAAATGAGCTATTTAGCCCAAAACCGTGTTTTGAACCAGGCTGTAAACATGTTTATTTTTGCTGTAAAGATCGTCTTTTATGAATGGGTGGCTATAGACACTAGTACTTCCAGCCTCAAGTGGACGCAGTTTATAAAACTTCTGCACTGGCTATATATTTTAAGACCGGAGTTCAGGCATGGAGCGCATAATAAAGTCTCTATTTGCAGCGTCTATCTTTTGTGATAGTTTTCTGGTTTTGTTTGTTTTGCTTTGCACATTTATTTAGTTGCAGTGCATTTATTATATTTATTTTGCATGTGTGGTTTTAAATCTGCATTGTTTGAACATTTGCAGGTTCCTCCTCATGAAGATTGTTAGGGCTGTCACAGATTGTCTGCCCTTGTCAGCCACTTTAGTTATTACTCACATTAAAGTGAACATTTCCACTGATGGTGAAGTACACTTCAGGTGAACAAGACCGCATGAATCAGAGCTGCACCTGATTTCGTTTTTTTTTGTCTGCTTCATCACTGTGAGAGTGTTTGTAAGTGTTTACTCTGTACACCGTCTTCAGTTTAATACATTTCTCCATCATCTTAGGAGGGAAGAAGGGAAGACAGGGAATTTAAGAAGAAGAAAAAGAAAGAGAAGAAGAAGAAGGTTAGAGGGGACAGAGGGCAGGCTAGGCTACTGCTGCCTGTCATACTCTGTCATAGTCAATGGAGTTGTGTGTGTGTGTAAGTGTGTGTGTGTGTGTAAGTGTCTGAGTGTGTGTGAGACTTTCGGACATTAAATGTTACTTGCAGCGGTGTTCCATTCCTCACAAATCCATATGTGTGTGTGTGTCTTTGTGTGTGTGTGTGAGAGGGAGAGAGAGAGTGTGTATGTGTGTGTGTGTGTGTGTGTGTGCGGTTTGGGCTGAGGGCACCAGACGGGCAGGAGGGTAATTTGGTTTGGCACTAATGCAGGGCCGAGGATCTTTGCTCTGGGTGAGAAAAATGTCTCTCACACACACACTCACACACTTTTTACAGTATTATCTAAATGTAAGCGGACGGTTCACAGACGCTCTGCTACTTCCTATTGTACATCATGGCTTCTTGGAGTAACACTGTACATGTTCCCATGGTAGACATAGCATCGGGAACTTGCATATGTGAGTGAGTGAGTGAGTGAGTGAGTGAGTGAGTGAGTGAGTGTGCGTGCGTGTGTGTGTGTGTGTGTGTGTGTGTGTGTGTGTGTGTGTGTGTGTGTGTGTGTGTGTGTGTGGCTTCCAAGTCTCTTAATCCACACTGTGTCTGTGTTTTTAGAAGTAAACATTTCAAGTATTTCCTCTTTACCATGAAATAATTTGTGTGCTTTTGAAGTATCTGATATTCAACCACATAAGATTAAGTATATGTTGCTAGTCTGTGTTGTTTAAAATAAGTCCAGGGACCCACAAGAATGAGTTACAATAGTAGGCTCCAGAAGTCTCTAGGAGGGGCCTAAAAAAGATCACCTTTGACATAGGCAAATCTATGATTGACAGTGACAGGTGACGTCTTTGTCAATACTTAGAACAAAGCGTCCATAAATGGAGTCAAATAGCAGCTAACTTGAAAATTGTGTTGAAGAGTCCATATTTGTGTATGTTTGAAGGACACCCTCATTCTAATTTGAGTTCACCTTCATAGTATTTAAGCCAGAACGTGGAGACAGAAGAGAGGCGACTTCATCTGGCCCGGTCGTCCTCCAAGCAGTCGCGATGCTTGTTACTGATGCTGATGCTGTTTGATTGTAATAAATCGAATTACTATTGAAGCTGGCCAGTGTCACGAGGTTCATTCTACATCTGCACATCACGGGCTGTTAAGACACGACACTTTCACAAGAATGTACGAGCACTTCTGTGTTTCTCTCTGAGTTTGCATGCACAATAGCTGGTGATATGTGTGTATGTTGTGTGTATGTTGTGTGCATGTTTTCTATTTTACGAATATATTTTCTGCACTAACATGTATGCAATGTGGGCGGTGGTGGTTAAAAACATTCGTTTAACAAAAAGACAACAATTGATAGAAGCCAAGTGGGTGTATAACAACACTAAAAGTAAACAACAGCAGTACGATAAAAACTTTTTTTTTAAATCCTTGAAACCAGTCCTTAAAACCTTTAAACCGTTTGAAAACAGTTATCCTGTAGGAAAATCCATGACAGCAGCTGAAAGTTCAGGTACCTGAAACCTTATTGGTGGAAATGTTTAACTCTGCCTTCAGCAGCTTGTGAGTAGTCAAACTAGGGGTTATTTGGGATTCTGAATGGATTGTTGTTTTTTTTGCACCAAAACCACTCCTTGGTGGAAAAATTACCACGCCCACTTTTACACATACATTCAATAAAAGCTATATTTGTTTCAGATTCATATTCAAACATTGTTATTGATCCCAGAAGGGCAATGTAGTTAATTTAGATAATTAGTATCTCAAATTGTAGTTACAAAAAAATAGTCAAATGTCCCAGGTGTCCAGGTCTTCACTTTCTCCAGTCTCTACATCATCATGGATAGAGTTCTTGCATGCAGTGCAAATATGCTTATCTCCAAACATAGGAACGGATGCAGGACTCCAGAGACAATGGATGAATGGAAGGAGTTGATGGTTATGAGCTAATTCCAACACTAGATCCAGTGGTTCTTAAAGGAGCTCATCCACTTCACAAGCTATAGTTGTAATGGAGATTGCAGCAACTGGCGGTGCAGCTGCAAGAAGAATGTTGTGAGGTGAATCTCAGCATGCAGAAGTTGTACAGGCAATGTATGCAAGAACTGCATCGATGGAAATATTTTTATATGTATTATTAGAAACCTTTATGAACACATTGGTGAAGATATTTTTTGTTATGAAATATGTGTATATTCCCAGATTTTTGCAATGTACCCTGACTAAAGTTTTGGATGTGCAAAACGTTTTTTTTTTAAATCGCACATGGTTTAGGTTGCAGAACTGTTGTCGTTTATTCATGTTTAGGCACCAAAACTACTGGGATTAGTTGAATGCAAAGGCTGCTCTTGTTGTTAACCTGTGTTTTTTTTTTTATCATAACAGGTTGATAAAGTGAGTAACCTCCATATGTTTTGAATGTTCACTTCATTAATATACTTTAGGCAATTTATAATGAAGAATGAAAGTAATTACCTGACTATAAAAAGACAAAACTGAATGACAGCTTGAGGAAATGTCACAGAAGTGGTAACTAGTGTGTTAGATTTTGAGGCGCAGTGACCGAGTCTCCATATTGAAAGAGAAGTGAGAACAGGCCGGATATATACCGATCAGGTTAATAGGTGTGTGTTTCTGTAGTTGCATATTTACATGTGTGCATATGTACTGTGTCTGTGTGTTTTTTTCACATGATACACTTTAATTTGGACAGGCGACTGTGTGACGGCCTCACACCCTGTCACAGCTGCTCTTGGTCCTCCTATTCCTCCCTTCCGCTCACACCACCAGCAGGGCGATTATAGCTCGCCACCATCACCCTGTTTACACCTTACGCTGCCACCAATTACCAGGCTTTGACACCTGAGCTGTCACCCTCGAGGGGGGAGGGGGGAGGGAGAGTGGGTTGGTGGGTGTGGTGGTACAGCAGGGGGGGCAGAATCACACCCTTGGCCACACTGTCAGAGCCTCACCTGTGAAAAGATACACACAGATGGGAGGGGCTGAGAGGGGCGAAGACATTTGGGTGACAATATTAAGTGCAGATTATTTAAATCCAAACAAATAGCTTTGATGAAAGATTAATGTCTTTGGGACCGAAAAGCTCCAAAATGTAGTGTGCAGTACATGTGGAATTTCATTTTCTGTAACCATTGAAACCTTATTTCATGACTCTTAGGGTCAACATTTTACTATTTAAGTAACATATTTATCTTGAGAATGGACCTAAACTTCCTAGAGGTCAAATCATCTGTAATGCTGCATGTTAGCCTTCAAGCTAGCTCACTCAAACATGGCTAACACACAAGTTATAGGGCATTACTTTTCCATAACCATGCATGAACACAGCTTGTTTCACTGCATTGCATTGTGGGTAAGAGTGTGTCACTGTGTAAGTGTGGACGTGAGGCAATGTAGCAGAGAGGGTGAGTGTGGTCGGCTGTGTGAAAGGGTGCGACAGAGGGCTTGGCCTCAAGCGCAGCTATGATTAATGGACACACGCACACACACAAACACACACCATCATCCCTCCAACCTGTCTCATACTCAGGTCATGTCTTTTTAACCCCTGTAACGCAATGAAACACATAAAACACACACACACACACACACACCTGGCCCGGCCTGTACGCAACAGTCAAGCTGTTTTGCTCACAGGGGAGGGGAGGAGTGTAACCCTCCGCCACAATAATGTCACAGTCCAACATCAGCTAAAACAGGACAATGGTGGTGTGTGTTTGTGTAAGTGTGTGTGTGTTAATGAGCTGACCTGTTTGGTCCACCTGCTCTCCCCAGCTGGCCGGGCTGAGATGAAGTCAGACGCCGTAAATATCTGGAGGAGGCTCCGCTGGGCTTTGCTTCCCCTCCCTCCTCTTTCTCCTCCTCTCTCCATTCATGCCCCCTCGTCTGTCTTCGTCTCACTTCACCTCCCTCCTCCCTCCATCTTCTCCCCTCTCATCAACCCCTCTGCTTTTCTCTTTCCAGCCTCACCATCTCTCCATCTGACCTCTTTCTCAACTCATCCCGCCGTATCACTGATGTGCTCTCCTTTTGCCCTCTCATCTCCTCTCCTCTGATTTATGCCTATGCACTTTGTCCACTTCTCTTCTCCACACTTCTCTCTTTATAGGTTTGTGAACTGTTTTTAACATTGGAGAAAGTACACAGTGAGTCTCAACTTGTTTTAGTGCAATCTGTGAGAAACACACAGCACTACATATAGATGGAACATTTCTCTGTTTTCTTATCGGTCAGCAAAAGACTTCAACAAAGTCAAGACTGTAAACTGAGAGACAAACTTTGAGTCCTAAGTGAGACTAAAAGTTGAAGTAGTCCACTGATGTCACATGACTTTTCTAGTTATTCTCTGTGGGCACTTTTGCCTTTTGTAGATAGGAGGGCCGAAAGAGACAGGACATGTGAGGAGAAGAGAGTGATGAAGATGTGCAGCGCCTCATTTACGCCCTTTGAAATTGAGTGTTGCGCCATATTTTATTCCAAGGACTACTGTCACAAATCTAACCATTCTGCATTGTTTTGTTGTACGTGTACCTGATTCACATAATTTTGTTTGAGGGGAGAAAAAAATCTTGATTCACAAATGACACAAAGAGTAGTTTCTGCTGCAGGTATCAAGTAACGCAGTCTAGCTGAATAAGAATCAATCATTTTGTGATTAGCATACTTCCTATTGGCCTAGTCTAATAATACTGCAGTGGTCGAACAATATCATTTTTTCAATGGCCAATGCCGATAATAAGTGAGCAGGTGAATCAATGGCTATATAATGCCCATGTCATGTTGTTCACACTTGCTAAAAAACAACTATTACAATCTAATAAAATGGTTATTGTAATGTGTTTTACATGGGTTTAAGAATATAGTGCTGTAGATATCTGGTGTTGGAACAAACAGTATGGCAAAGCAAAAGAAGAATGATGAAACTGGGGCTGCGAGATGGCCGGCGCTTCAGAGCTCTGACCTCCAAAACTTCCTGAACCGGAGCAGCCTCTTACCTCAGGCCACATCCCTTATGAACAACCAAACAGCAAATCATTAAAGACTCCTGTGAAATAACACATGCATGTGCAGTACTTGGATTTCCGGTGCAATACCTCAATAACTATGTGCAATATTGTAATTTAATCCATAACCTTGTTTATTGCTCAAATGTGCACTCTGGCTTAGGCAAATTTATTTATGTATTTAAATAGTACTTTTATACTTCTTTGTACAGAAAGTTTTTTTTTACTTAGAATTGTTATATGTAGTTTTCTATATTTACTGTCCCTACTGTCTTGTTCTTAAGTACCGGTGCTCCAATCACCGTGTCACATTCCTTGTGTGTGAGCTCATTTGGCAATAAAGTTTTCTTGATTATTGATTGACTCTGGATTAGGGATGTAGGATAATTATTGGTGCCAATAATTATATTCAATATTGGGAAAAATTACGTCACATCGATAAGTCCGATATTGAAAAAAATTGCAGATACCAAGAGCCAACTCAAATAAACCAAGTTTGCTCTGATTACGGTCCCTTTCGTCTTGCCTGTGCTGCATGCACAGACTGTATAAATAAGGCTGCATGCTGTTGTCGCTATCATGACATCATACTACTGCATACTACTTCTTTACTACCTGCGACAAAGGTAACGCGATTGCAATTTGCAATAAATGTTCAGCTGAAGTTCAGAGAGGAGGGAAAAGGAGTGTGACATACAACACATCAAACCTCATAAGTCACCTAAAGTTTCACCATCGCTACAACAGTCTATGGAACAGAGGTGCATCTCGCTTGGCTGGAGGTGAAGCTTTCAGCAGAGCGTCTGCCCCCTGGTGGCTGGCAGCAATATAGGTCAAGCAATCTGTCTCCCCCATTCATTTGAATGGGGGAGCAGTCAAACTTTAAAAAATAAATACACATTGTACAAATGTTTCTCACATCCGTATGCTGTGGTGATATGTAGTTAGTATTCGACTATTTTGTGTTCAAGGCCTCTTTTTTCTTTAAAGTTTCTTTTTCGTTAGTTATTAGAGTTTAAAAAACAAGATTTTACTTTCAGGTTTGCTTTGATTCACAGCCGCCGTAGAGGGAAACTTCAAAGGACACACAGCGTCTTATGACGCTACGCTGTAGGGCTGAGCTCGTTACTGTGGCTTCACAGGCTCTGGCTGCACAATGGCGGCACCCAGGAGAGGGATTCTTTGGCTTCAGAACCGTACAACGGGAAGAGGCGGAGCAACGCTGTCCATTTTTATTCAGTCTATGGTATGGAAGGAATATGAAGAGGCTAAATCTAATGCGGCTAATGCTACCAAACCACCAGCCTTGAGCAAGAAGTCGTCTGGGGCCGGTCTTGCACCTATCAACGAGGCATTTGAAAAGACAAAGAAGTTTGACAGAGACGTCTGCATCCAAACGAGAAGTAACAGAAAGCCTACATGAGCAGAGTGAGAGCAGCCAGGAGGACCATGGCTCAAAGGGTAAGATAATCTAAATATTTTTTTTCTGTCTAAAAAGTTAGGGGCATCTACAAGATTTGATGGGGGTTGTACAAAAATATAATTCTAATAATTCTGCTGTTTGAAATGTGAAATGAGAGTGTAGCTGATTATTATCTGTCAGAAATAGAAAATAGAAATGAATTGGCTAAATAAAGTGAATGACAATAAAAGTGAACTAATCTTGGAATAAAGTTTTAATCCTCAATCACAGTTGTTATGGACATCCTGGGATTTATATTTTGTGGCATTTAAAAAAAGTAAAAAACCTTTGCTCCTCACTCAGGGTGACAGACGGGAACAACGTTTTCTGCTGCTGCACATGTGATGCACTTTTCAGGACTTTATTGCACTGAGACTGTTGTTTTGTAAAAGCTTAGAATGTTTAATTTACTAAAGCACTTTATTTTTTGTATTGACTGATGCATTCTGATTTTTTGAAACTGTAAAAAATGTTTATTTTTGGGGAGACTGAACTGTTGTTGTTGTTGTGATTACAGCTGTAGTAATATCAGATACATCATTTGTTTTGGTCAAAGGCAAAGCCATGATATGGAATTCATCTTTGCACACTAAATCCTAGCCTTTCTTACCGTCAGGTGAGTATAGACTATTCAATTTTTTTAAAAATGTACCTCTGCTCACATTTATATCTACATCTACTCTTCAAGAACTGCTTTGAGACCTGGTTCAAAATCTTTTAAAATAAATCAAACCAAAAAATATGTATCTACGATGACAGTCTGGCATAAGATTAAGCCTTTCAAGAGAAGAGGAAAGGGGCTTAGGGGGAGATGTCAAAAACTCATCCATGCATGGCTGAAAACTCTCTTTTAATGTATTGTTCACTTCAGTCTAAAATCATACATGTTGCAGCTCTGCTTTATCAAAGAGAAAGATCATCTGAAAAATCTAATCAGATGTTATAAAAGTTACCATAGGTATTATCAACTCATAAGCAAACACATTCACAGCATCTCCAGCACATCACATCTGCTGCTGAATAATTTAACAGGAACTGATCCTCTCATCTGAAAGCAATGAACTTCCAACTGAGTGAAAAATAGTCACATTTAAGTGTGAACCTGGCTCACACAGCACCTCTACCACACACTGTGTACTATTACTGTACATGTTAACCACTCTGACTGATCACTTTGTGTGCTTCCAGTTTGGTAAGGTACGTTTTATGAACTATTTTAGATGTAAAGTAGAAGGTTTTGAAAATAACTAGAAGAAACATACATCAACTAGACAAGTAAATCCTAGATATTCCTTTGTGTGAGCTCCTTTTTATTTATGTTTCAATTTATGTTGTAACAGCACAGGCAGAAGTCTCTCTTTTGTGTGTGAGCAGTTTTCATGTACTGTATAAGAATAGGTAGTGTCCTTCATCATTAAGCACAAAGAAGACCAATACAGTCACTTAACCTGTGTACAAATTCCAGGGGCTGAATCCTTCTAAAAGGTGCATTTAAACACCAATTGTGTCACAGTGGTGCATTCAAATTGTGTCCTACATTTCTCAGGTTGTGGAGGATTCATATGGTGTATCCTTTAAGGCTTACCATATCGTGTTATATTCAAACGAGATGACAGAATCTCAAATGGCAGAGTTATGCACTGTTAGTATAATAGCTAGCCTTACAAATGTTCAAAAAGACAGACACCTTCAAACTTGAAATACCTTTGAAATGTTAGTGATTCATTTCAACATCCAACTTCCCCCGGATCTGTGTCCGGTCCACCTCTGGTCTGCTGCGGTCTGGCTCTGTGCTCTCTTGTCCGTCGACACCCCCAAATGCTTTTTCAGAACCCAGCACAGAGCAGGACCACCGGACAGCTGGAGTAATGTGACCGAGGTTTCCCTGCGGTCATACTGAATCAAGGATTATCTTCCTCCTCTCCTCATTCATGTTGTTTTTATTGGCCTCTGTAAACCTCTTTTCTGTTGACTCCAGGCCTGGCTCCACTCATCATGACGATTTGTTGTTGAAGTTAAGTGAGTGTGAGTGTTTTTAGTCTGACAATTAACCGGATCTTTTCATTTTGTTTTGGTGCCTGACTTCCTGTCCCTCTTGATCTGCTCTGTTGAGATTGATGCGTCATGCTCAGGCATCTGGCAAAAATAGAAGTCTTGCGTATCTGATCTGAAGGGCTCCGACGTATTGGATCAGAGACGCAGCTGGAACGCAACGGATCCAGTGGAAGTTAACACATTGACTAGAATAGAAACCTATCAGATCCGTTGCTGTGACAAATCGGAGACAGACTGAAAATGGAATTCATCCGTAAGTAACATGGCACTAGCAAAGTTAGCTGGTGAGCCTGCTAGCTACCCTTTGCTAGGTAGCAGGGGTGGCACTATGCAACACCAGTTCACAGGCAGGAACAGCTGGTGAAGCAAACATTCATTTAAATTACTTATAATTATTTGTATTAGCAGCACCAAACTGGAAATTCAGTAGTTTAGTTCAAAAACTTGTAGCACATCATTCATAGCCTATCAGATGTAAAACAGAGGATTTTGAGCTGAGACAAATCAGAGAAATACAAGAAATTAATTAAAGCATCACGTCGATTTTCATTGACACCTTCCGCAATTCAACCTATGTGAAAGTTAATATCAGAGAGAGCAGTGTTTAAACACATTTTCAGCTCTTATTAATGACAGCCGCTGATCAAATAATCAAAGCTCTGTGATGCTGCACTGACACAAACACCTACAGCTGGGCAGGTACAGAGAAGAATGATGGGAAAATCATGCTTGTCAGGTAAAGCAATTTTAAGTCAAGGCTGTCATTTAAGAATATCTTAGCAGTGACATTTCATTATTGTATTAACCATTCAACATGAAATAACACTTTGAAAGGCTGACATTCTTCAGTCATTTTAAAGTTACCAAAATCATGACAGGGAAAGTACAAGAAAACTTTCACTTTCTGGTGATTTTCTTTCCCTAAAACTTTGTTTCTTCTTTGTCTTGTATCTTCAGAGCACTTACTGAAAGTTTAAGTGCTTGATAAAGTTTGAGTTTTTATATTGTTGTTGTATATTGTTATATTGGCAATGGCATGCTAGTGCTCGATATATAAAGACAGTGGGAGATGGAGCACTCTGGTTTTTGGGTCTTTTTGCCTTTAACAAACAGGAGGTGGCTGGTGTACGTGTCCTTTGGGCCGAGGTCCAGTTTTGATCATTGTAAGCCAGTCAGGTTAGGTCAAACTCTGTTATCCATTACTTAGGTATGTATATCATCATGTTTAAAATACACGGGAGACCTGAGGGATCAGCAGAGAAGAGAAAATATTGATAGTTCTTAATTATGTAAAAAAAAAAAAAAAAAAAGAATAAGCAGTGTTGTAGTTGAGTCACCTTACCTTGAGTCCAAGTCAGGCTTTGTGTCCTCTATATTCAAAACAAAGTCTGAGTCACCAAAGTAGAATCCAAGTCTGAGTCAAGTCCCCATCTGTAGGCTTCCTGGTAGGAACTGTTGATGAACAAAATGACAGTTTTGCAGTGTCTGCCTCATTAGCAACCCTGTGGAATAGTTACATTATACTTAAATTATCCTTATCTGACTATTTAGGACAGAACTGGGACTCAGGTTCAGAGAAAAGTCCAAGAGACCAAATATTTGAGTTCAGAAGGCAGGTTTCTTTAAGTAACAGTCAAGAGGTCATACCCAGCAAGTCGACAAGTGAAGGCAAGCAAATCCACAAAATCCAAAGATCCAAACAGAGGTCAGAAAACAGGCAAGGAAAGCAAGGCTTGAGAGCATGAAAACACTAAGGTGACAATGACAATTTTGTAGAGGGGTAGGTGGAAGCACAGGGGTATTTATGCAGGTGAGGTTAATTGCAAAAGAGGCACAGGTGTGTTTTAAAAAAGGCGGGAAAAGAGAACAATGGAAGGAATTAACACCAGGGTTACACAAATAAAACAGGAAGTGAATTCAACACACATGAAAACAAACTATGCATAACATTATTTTGCAGCACAATTGCCTTTTTGAGTGTAAAGAGCTCTGTAAATTGGAGTCAAGAAATATGTGTGCACACATTCTTTGCCAACAAAACTGAATCTGATTCTGATTCTGATAAGGGTTTGGGTCCATCATTTTTTTAAACGTTTTTTTATCAAGGCAAGGGAGCAATTCATTTAGTGACACTGTAGCTAGCTTATAACCAACAGTGTTGGATAACACCAAAAATTAAAGCTAGGAAACATAGCTTATGGATGATTTTTTTCTGGCTACATACAATATTATTATGTCAAAAATATAGTTCTTCTGGTTTTTAGATACATTAAAGTTTGAAATAGGTTTTTTTTTCAGTAGTTTAAACTTGAAAAGTTTATTGTCTTGGGGTTTTAGTTGTAAATGTCAGTTTTAATGTCCTATGCTTAACACCTCAAAAAGTCCAAAGCTTGATGGGTCTGATGTGTCTGGCTCTGTTTGCTCTCCTATGATTGGACAATCAGTGTCAAAGGCAGGAGTTTAGTATGCAGTCAAATGACTTTCATAAAAAAAGAGATTTATTCCTCTTTAAAATAAAGGCTTACACGTTTTGACGACTTCCAACTTAAAGTCGGCCAGTGTCAATGTGTTGAGTAAGAACATAAATACAGACTCGGGCAAAGCTTCAGGAAAGCTGCAGCTCATTGGCCAAGCCGCAGTGAGACCAAATTAAAGAGAAAATTCATACTGGGAGGAAATAACAAATCCCAGGCTAATATTTAAGAGGTCACGCTGAGGACAGACTCGACCAAATCCACAGCCCACACTGGAAACACCCTGCAAGTACACACAAGCAGAGATACATAATGCAACTGAAACACCTCCTGCATTGATAGAGCACATGATAAACCAGTATTTGAAATAAGATGATGCTTATGTACAAGTTCATCAATAAAACACGATTCTTAAGGTGCATTTGATGTCACAGTGAAGTGTTTTTAGCTGCTTTAGTTTGAGACAGAGTGAGGGAGCAAGAGATACACACACACACACACACACACACACACACACACACACACAGACCTGACTCGATAATGAATTCAGTTTTGACTTGGTAACAACTGACACAGTTTGGAGGTTGTGTGGGAGACCTGTGTGGGTGTGTGTGTATGTGTGTCTACAGAAGGTGAGTGTGTGTCACCTCCAACAATTCCAATAGCTGTATAAGGTATAAGTCCACACTTTTATACACACTTTGCAAATAAACATCAATGTGTGTGTGTGTGTGTGTGTGTGTGTGTGTGTGTGTGTGTGTGTGTGTGTGTGTGTGTGTGTGTGTGTGTGTGTCTGCATCAGTGTAGGATCACACACACTTACGCTCAACGCCATCCTCCCACATCCACTCCAATGTGTGTGTGTGTGTGTGTGTGTGTGTGTGTGTGTGTGTGTGTTGTACAGTGCAGTGAGTGCCTGCTGCTGGTGTGCGCTCAGTGTGCCTTTATGCAAGGCAGGTGAAAGAGGTAAATTGGGCCGTTCCATCATGCGATGCGGGGAGGCCAGGCTGACATGCTGATCAGGTGTGCATGCATAATGGCCACCAAAAATAAGCTCTGTTTTGAATAATGCCCCCCTATTCCAAAAAAAAGAGAAAGAGGAGAAGAAGAAGAAATGCGGCGGTCTGCTCTCGGTCCGGCTGGGATCTCATCCATCTTAACAATGAATGGAAATCAGAGACAGACTGCCACCGACCGGGGCCTCCACAGAGCCCACTTACATCTCTTTCTCCCACTCACCCTCTCTCTCTCTTCCTCTATCTCTCTATCACCCCGTTATTCTTTGACCCTCTTCTCTCCCTTGTTGCCTCCACATGCTTTTTTCCTCCTTTTTCCTTCGCCGCCTTGAGTTTTTCTCACTTGAATATATGTATTTTTTATCTAACTTGACTCCCGCTTGCCTTTCTCTACCTCCTCTAGAGTGATGTAGTGATTTAAAGATTTAAAGAGTAGAAACCGGACACCCACACTGCTAAACAAATGTATTAAGAGGTCTCAGGACAGGGTTGGCCTTTTTTGACCTGAATGTACCTGTCAAGTCATTTACCCAAAAACCAACCAGACCACTCACAGAGCATGAGGAAAGTACGCCCTACATTTTTTAGTGATGTGTAGACATGGAGCACAACTTAAGTGGACATTTATCACAAGTTCTGACACAGGAACCCCCTTCAAGACTTAACTCAAGATAAGAAGAGGCCCCAGAACTCCTTGAGATAGGACCAAGTATCCCCTATGACCCACCAGTCATCAGTTCAATACATCATGTTGTTTTAAGCGTGGTTGTATGAGGTCAAAAGTAAGTATACTACCCTCAGGAGATGCTGCTCAGCTTGGCCCCTGTGCGAAGAAACCAGTCAGAATAAGCATGAAAGCTAGCCTCTACATGGCTGCATACAGTAATTATGACATGTCTGCCTCTGACTCTGCATCCATTACTGTGTGACCAACATTTTTAGCAAGTACTTAAAGCTCCTTTGAGGAACTTTTTGTTTGTGTCGATTTCAGCACCCCCTGTGAAGAAAGCAATCTTTACTGATTTTTTCCTGTACATGTGAAATGTCATCCTGCCCATTTTAAACCGTTAAATGTATCACTTATGGAGAATATTTGCCATGGAGCTAATGACTTGGGTGGACACCTACCCCCTGCAAGTGGTTTCAGACATTACATTTAACAATATTAAAATAATTTCACCTCTAGTAAACAGTGTTAGTGGGCTTAAAAATATATCAATTTTGATTTTGATTTGATGTTTTCATTTTGAATATGTAAAAGTAAAAAAAAAAAAAAACATACCAGAAAAAAAAGAAATATTTATACAAAAGAAACAAAATCAATCAGTTCCATTATCAAGCACTGAAACATTTTACTTTACATGTACGAGTTGGAAGAAGTTAAAACTTATCTAATCCTACCCCTTCATTCACTATTATCTGGCATTAGTGCACTCCCACAAGTCAAATCTTCATATTTACACCGACAATCAAAAGTAAACCCCTCGTGATTCTCAAAACTTGTCTTCCTCCTTGTACCTCATGAAAATCATTTCTTTATACCTCTTCTTGAACTGGATTATGTTCAGACATTGCTGTAGCTCCATATTGAGCCTGTTCCACAGTTTTACTCCTCAGATTTTAATCCAGTTTGATTCAAGATGGCCTGGTATCACTGATAGGCTAACTTTACATGTAGAGGAAATGATAGGGGGGTCTCGGGAGAGCTTGTCATGGAATGTCAAGTTGGTGTCGGTTTTTTAAGGCTGGTTCAGTTGACTTATACGTGGCTTATCACTGATTACTCACTAACTCAGCCTAACTAACCCAACACATGGCCTAATCTCTATGATTTAACCAAAGTTTATCTGGATACTTACATCGGACTTCCACCAGATCCTGCTCCGTGTGCTGCGTTTTCAGAACGTAGCACACGGACCACAGGACAGCTGGAGTCATGTGGCCAAGGTTTTCCCACAGTAATCACCGGAACTATTATCTGACTCCTGTCCTCATCCATGTTGTCTTTATCGTCCTCTGAAAACCTCTGACCTGTTGACTCCAGGCCTGCCTCTGCTCATCATGACGGTTTGTTGTTGCAGTTAAGTGAAATACGATCCAGTGACACCATGGAGTGTTGTCTTCTGAAAATTAATTGCTTTAATTTTGTTTTGGTGCCTGACTTCCTGTCCTGCTCCATCTGCTCTGTTGAGATTGATGTGTCGTGCTGCAGCATCCGGAAAAAAAAATTGCATATCTGATCCAGAGGCCTCCAACCCTGCTGGATCAGAGACGCAGCCGGAACCCAACGGAGCAGATCCAGTGGAAGTTAACACATTGTCTTGAAACAACTTAAAAACAACTCCGGCTACAGATTTGAAAGGGACGGGACATGGATCTGGTGGACTTTGGCTGTAACGCGACTACTGTCACTGTTAAACCCATGGAGAGTTTGTGCTCTACTGTGTCATTGGTACATCCTCCTACTTGCTAGACTAAGTCAATGCTAACCTTACCTAAACATCACCTTTCTAAAAGCACCCACAAGTTGACTGTAAAATGTTTTGACGGATGTCTAAAGACAATGCCACAACATACTAAGTCACTCAAGTACCAATTTTTAACAGTTTGCTGTGGAAAAACTTTACCAACCAACACAGGACCAGTCATCACCAAACATCAGAGTTGGACTTCACTAATGCTCGTAGAGTTAAGTCAAAACAGAACCAGCCTCTCCTCTGCTGCACATCTTATTTCTCTTCTACTTTCCTGTAGATAAACATGCAGTTTTTCTTAATTTCCTGGCTGTCTCCTCCTCCCTAACCCGCCCCTTCTCTCTCTCCTGGGTAAAGAAACGAGCTGGCAGTATAAGTGTTATTCATGGCTTGGACAGAGGGTGAGTTTTATTGCAGGTAGATAAAAAGATATCGTCCTTCTGCTGCTGTCTACATGCACTATGTACACTGTCGTTAATATGTGATGTGCTTCTCTGCAGCAAATAGATGTGCAATTAAGATACTGCAACAGAGTCGCTTTAGCATGAAGAAAGAGAGTAAAATATAAGTATGGTACTTTATGTAGTACAGTTCAAATGGCCTGTATGCTGCCGGTGGGAGAGTGTGTGCAGACCAACAGGGTATTTGTGTTTGGGGTTGGTGCATACACAGGTTGTTACTTCTACTATTGACTATGCATTATCAGTAATTGTCTCATGTAGGTCTGGATAAAGTGTTTCATGGTGGTGTGTCAGATGCTTGTCCTACACTAACAAGGTAAAAATACAATGTAGTCTAAACTTTGAAACTGAAATAAGTTTCTTTTAGTGTATGAAGACGTGTGAAAGGCCCCAAACTGTTCCTTCATTCTTTCAAGTTAAACAGTCCAGAAGCAGAAAATGTTACCCGAATGAGCAGAACAACAGTGAACCCAAGAGGTAAACTCGCCATACATTCAAGAAGCTGAGTAAGTCAAATCCTACAAGGTGAACAAGGTCAGGAATGGACACCAATTGCGGAAGAGAGCTGATTTGAAGAAGACAAAGATATTCAGACCAGATCTGAGCTGCCTTACTATATTTAACAAGGAAGAACAATATTTAACTACCACTGCTATGCCAGTGACACACAACTCTGCAGCACTTTTGTTCCCTGTTGTCCTGCTTGAGTGATACCAAATGTTGGATGTCTAATAACTTCCTGAGTCTAAATGACTCAAAAACAGAGGTCATTATCATCGCTCCCTGTAAGCCCCAAAATGACACCAGTCACTTAATTTCTAGCTAGGGCCCATTAGCCAGTTATGTCAAAGATGAAGCTCGAAACCTCTGTGTTATATGTGATTCAAATCTCAGCTTTAAAACTCAAGTCTCCAAAGTTGTGCAGTGTTGTTTCCAATAGTTGAGACTAATCTCCAAGGTTAGACCATTTATTTCATTGGCTACCAGTTAATTTTAGAATTGATTTTAAGATTGTATTACTTGTTTTTAAAGCCCTACATGGTCAAGCAAATCCATATATTTGTGACCTCTTAACTTCTTATGATCCAAATTGTTGTTTAAGGTTCTCTGGCAGAATCCTTCTTTATGTTCCTGACTCTCGACTTGTAACTAAAGGGGATCGGGTCTTTGCAATCCAGGCCCCTAAACTTTGAAACTCCTTCCCAGATGATCTTAGGTTAGCTGAGCCTGTGTCCTCTTTTGAATCCTCACTAAAAGCAGTATTTTTTCTTAAGGCTTTCTCTGAACTGGTGTGCCATTAATACTTCATTTGTTTACATCTGGTTATTTTAACTTCATGATATTATTGTTTTATCAGCTTGTTTCAGCCTTGTTGTTTTTAATGTATGTCTCTATGGCACCTTGTAACTCTGGTTTTGAAAGGTGCATTACAAATAAAATGTACTTTTAATATTATTTAACTTCATCTAGATAGATAGAACACCAGCATGACGTGGCCCTTGTCATGCTGGTGTTTTCCAAAGTTCTCTTTACTCTGAGAAGCTCGTTTTTATCCTGTCATGATTATAATGCACCAAGCAATGGGAGACAGTGATGAGTCCAATGGGAACCATGTTGCTGTCTGACATATTGACACACATATCTAAACAAACGGCATCAATAGTGACACAAATACAGACATGGCCAAACACACTGGTCACTGTGTAAGAAGATGTGGAATAAACACAATGGACCTGTGCTCTAATGAAAAGGAGAAGAGCTCAGTGAAGGAACCCACCCAGTACGCTCTCTTCTCAATATTTAAGCTCCACCGATAAGCGACATAAACTCCCACATGGACCTTAATGCCCCTCACAACCCAGACATGAAGACGGGGAAAGATGGACAGTGAGAGTCAGGATGATCCAGTGGGCACCTCCCGGAACTAGTGCTCAGGCCCACGACACCTCGGGGAGGTTTACCATGGACAACATAAGCTCCCGAAAACTGCAACCATTACATTCAGAGCTCCCTGCTGACTGGCTGCAGTAAAGGTCTCAAACCCAGTCTCCTCCATAGTATCAGAAAGGACTTGAAATCCAAAATGCACGTCAAATCAATTGTTCTTGGTTTCTGTTGTTATAGTTAGTTGTCATCATGCAGATTTGTTGATTGATGAGATCTGAAGACTTGAAAGACACACTTTGAGTAGTTTGAAAGACTGGATGAATGTTATCTGTTAAGGGAAGATGCAGGGGGAAGGCCACACAGGACACAGTCTTGTATTGGAGGCTGATCCATGCACACACACAAACAAATAAATAAATAGATTTAAAGATAAAATAAAATAAACAATAATAATAAGAAAATTGTGACAACAAGTTAAGTCTGAAATTGTATTTGAAACCTGAGAACTTGAGTTACTTTATTTCAATCAATTCTTATACTGAACTTTCCCTCCTCAGTGATTTCATGTTTATTACAGAAACATGCTCCGAACACAGAACGACAAGTCTTCGCTTTGGTGTAATGGCAAAGAGATGTACAGGAAGAAAAACAAATGATTCAATAAAAGGATGTTGTAGTTGTCGGCTGAACTGAGGGGCAGAAAGTAAAAGAATAAGAAGAGGTTACAGAGGGCACTAGTGAGGAGGAGAGAGGAGGAATAAGAAAAAGGAAAACAAGAAAAGAAGTAAAGAAGACGAGAGAACGTGGACAGAGGAGCTGAAGCAAGTAAAAGTAGAAGAAAGGAAGAAGCAAGCGAGTGGCAAGGACAATGGTGGCGAGAGGTGGAGGGTGGAGGAGGAGGAGGAGGAGGAGGAGGGATGGGAGATGAAGTGGTAAAGGATGGAGTGTGGATAGAGAGCGTAGGGGAGGACAGGAGGGAGGAGGAGAAGGAGGTGGTGGTTGCAGCAGCGGTGGCAGGGCGTGTTTCTATGTGTAAGCGTTTCCTTCAGCCGGGGTGATTGAGCACCTCTGCCCTGAACTCTGGGTAATGAGCGGAGAGAAAAGGGAAAACTTCTGCCCTGGAAACTTCCCAAATTATTTAGAGGCTTATGGTGGCGGGAAAAAAATTACAATATGCACAATCCACCTTCACGATACCGGATGAAAAATAATGAAATTCTTTGTGACAGCCCTTCCAACCTCTAGCTGTATAATGATTTTTTTTTCAGCCCCCCCCCCCACCCCCCACCCTTCTCCACCCGCCACCCTCCACCCCCTCCATTCTCCATCCCCTCTCTCCCTCTCCCTGAGCCTGTAGTATCCGGGTACATCTGTTTTGCATGAGATGCATAAAATGACAGGACTTAGACAGCCACTGCATCTAGTGACAAAGATTACTGTCAGCCACCTTCGCCAGTTAATACATCATTGCCACTGGTCCGTTCCCTGCCTCTGTCTCCTAGCGACAGCCTATCCCTCGGCGAGGCCCGGGCCATGTGATGAACACCCCCCAACCCCTCTACACACCTCCCTACCCTACTCTTCAGCTTACCTTTTTACATTACAAAAAATAAAAGATGAAGAAGAAGAAGAAGAGCAATTTTCAACTTTACATTTTTATTGTATTACCATAAAATATTGGTGCGAGCTCGGCATCGGCATTCATATCGAAGGAATTTGATTCTGGTGGTGATTATGCTGCATTTATACTTGTTAATCTGCAGCTGCAAGAGAGGAAAAAAAGTGGGGGCAGAGGTGGGGGGGAGAATAATATTTGCTTTTGGATATTAGTTTTTTCCCCCATTAGATACAGGACACAGAAACTTTTAAATGGTGCAAGAAAGCCAGAGAAGAGTGTAGAGAAAGACCTCTTAACATGCAAATGATATGCATGGTTATCTGATGGTCCACTGGTTAAAAAATGGCTGTTAAGGTTTGGTAGGTTTGGTAAATCTGTTACAGCTGGTCTCTTGGTTTCAGTTATTTCAAAGTGTACATTTCATTTCTCGACAGTGTGGTCACAAAACAGTACCCGGACTGAACATGACATATAGTACCATGCTGGGTGGTGGCTGTTTTTATTCATCAAATGTAACCTGACAGCACCATAATAACATTGAGGTAGAACAAAGAGCAATAAATACAATTTCAGGTGAGAGTCATTGGCGGTGACTTGTTCATACGAGCACAACTGTCACCCAAAGACCAGAAACTGTTGTAAGAGCCAGGGTTGTTGTTGATTTGTTTATTTCATCTTTGCAGCAATTTATGGGTGCATCAGCTGATGGTAGGATCCACCTTAGTAGGTCAATACCAAGCAGCAACCTCCGGCTGCGAGATTGAAGCCAATGCAGAAGTGTTACAAACTGCAGTTCAGTGTCCGCTTGAGGCCGGCTCTGGAAGTATCGGAAACCACATACACACCAAGTCAAAAAAGCCGATCTTTACAGCAGAGATAAACATGTTTACTGCCTGGTACAAAAAATTTGTTTAGTCTGAATAGCTCATTTCTTGATTGGCACACACTGTATGGGGGGTTGATTTTTTCATAACGAATATATTTTATTGTTTCGAATATATTAAGACAAGCAGGAACACTGTAGCTGTTAGCTAGGAGGCTCAAAGTCCGCCTCTTTTCCTCACACAAGCTCGACAGAAGTTAGGTTGAGGTCAACATTTCCAATATGGCTCCCACCGACGATTGGCTTCAAAACAGCACTTCAGAAACAGATGGGTGACATCACGGATACTACGTCCATTATTTATATCGTCTATGATCAATACATGTGCTTCATTAAGAGCGTTGTGTCTTGTTACTTTGATTATTAATCAGTGTTTCTCTATGATTAACTTATTGATTGTAGATGTTTCTCTAATGAACATAATGAACGTTCCATGCTTCACCTGGTGTTGGAAACCTGGCATGTACCAAGTTAGAATCTCTGTAGGGGAGGATGTAATGGTTCGTCTTTTTGTTCTTGTGAACCAGCCAATGTAAGTTCAAGTCTGGCTAAATAGTGCTCCAGTATTTCAGGGAAACTGAAGGGTCACCGTTTCAGGTTACGCTACAGACTCTGTGTTGTTGTTGGGCTTGTAGTCTGAGAGGTGTCACTGTTGTGCTCATCCATGTGCAAGCTCCCTCACTTTAACATCTCATAGGGTTCTGTTTGTGCATGTTTGAGTGTATTTCAGCCTATGTGTGTGTAGTAACAGACTGAAACAATTCAAATATTCCCTTGGGGGATAATAAAGTATGTGAAATTGACTTTGTAGAGTTATTGTTCCTTTTAAATACTTTGGAAATCTTGATGTTGGTAAATTTATTTTTATACCCTGAACTGATGGCATACATTTACCCTAAGTGTTTGAAACCATGGCTCTTTGTCAGATAGCTGGTGAACACTTTTTGATTGTGTTTCCTTTGTGGTGTGATTTTGTGTTTTGGGTGTCCTTTTCTGTGATGCAGAAACAAAGTGAAGTAGAGACGTTCCTTGACTGCTGACATATGTTTAAAGGAGTTGTTGGTGGGTCTCAAATTTTCAAGTACTGTTGGTAACATCCTTGTTTAGAAATTCAGATTTGTAGGTAACACTGGTAGCTGAGAAGCCACTGCACCGCTGTGTGCCACCATGGTACCTCCTAATAATGTACCATCAACACAAACTACAATATGAACATATGTAGTCATTTTCCCCATGCTTTTGTATATTAGGTTGTATTCTGGAAAAACAGTTGAAAGATGTATAAGAAAAAATATGAATAAATACGTATTTGGGATGGCACCAATGGTGGCCAATTGAATATCAAAGGGCTGCAGATCCTCTGGACACACCCCACCTATTAATTTATAAACCTTACAAATAACATATTGATGTTTAGTTCAAGGGGATTAAATAACAATGTTAAACAAATTCTTAAAAGAGCTGTAGTATTCTGACTTAAAGCTAGGGTTGGTAGTCTCGGAAAACCAGCATGAATTTGAATGTAGCTTTTCCTCATGACTCCGTCTAACCCCTCCCCTCCTCCCTCAGAGCTCCTCCAAAACGACGCCCCCCCCCGCTCACATGCACGAGCGCCGCTGATTCTCGACCATATGATCGTGACTGATTCAAAACCGGTCCTCACCAAAACATTATCATAGTGAAAGTTAAAAACACAAACAAACATGGCTGCTGTTAGTACTCACAACTATCATGCTAGCATTATCCAGTTGTACTGGTGACACGATATCAGGAGAAAAGTTATAACACATATAATACTGTAACAACTCTACTGTTTGTTAAACGTGTTCAGTGTAGATGTTCTTAATTCCTACAGTGTTGACGGTCAGTGAAGGCATCAGGAGAGGTGTAGAGTGTGCGAGTGGGAGAGAGGAGAGACAAGAGGAGAAGTTCTTCATTCATTCAAACATTGATTGTTGTTTTGTTGGTTGGCGTGAGCACGGCCGACAGTGACCGGTTATTAAAGCTCAACGTGTTCACGAATCGGCTCGTCATCACTACAGCATCCGGACGGACGCTACAATAAATATATATTTTCTGTAGGACTTACTGAACGTCATTGATTATTCTGCTTGTTGGTGAGAGCTTTTTAGACTCTGATCCAGACTACAGTCCTGAGCAAAGCACCTCATCAGGTCAGAGGGGACAGGCCCGAGGACGAGCGAGAGGGGCAGTAAATAGAGTCAGGGGAAGTAGAGGCAGGAGACGGGGACTCGGAGGTGTGCACGCCGGGGAAATGTACGCGCAGGAGGAGGGCAGAACAGCTGGGTGGGATTTGATTGGTTTAAAATTTGGGGAGCCAAAAAACGGTGATTGGTTGGTGTTTTCTCAGGTTTACTCCGGCTGTAGATAGCAGGTTTTTTTTCACTCTTTTTTAGGAACACATCATGTATTGATTGCCATCAGGAAATGAAGATCATTTTAACCAGTATCACAAAAAGTGTATCTAAATCTGATTACCAACCCCAGCTTTAAATGCGGTTTCCCTCAGAGACTTCATACTGTCTGACAAATAATGTTGAATTTTTCTTTGCACTACATCTGTCACTGTGACTCATGACATGACGTATGACTCTTTTTCAATGCAAGAGTCATTTGATGACACTATGACATCTAAATATGACTTATCCTCCAGGTATTCATGCAGAAAGAGTGACACGAGTACTTGTCAGGCTGCGTTTGGCCCTAGCAGTAGGATGAGGCGGCTTGTGTGTGGCTAGAAAGTTTAAACATTGGGCAAAAGTAAAAAGCCTGAAAATCACTCACTGCCGCTTGTTAAAGCCTTAATGACGTGACTGAACGCGACTCATAAGCGTGTTTCAACATCCAGAGTCCCTTTTCTAATGTGGATTTTGGCAGCTGGACAGTAAGAAGACACTTCAGAGAGATTTCAGTGACTAAATCAAAGGGAAACTGTACGAGTGAGGGGACAAAAATAGGATCTGAAAAGTAGAGATGACATGTGGCCCACCCCCGAACCTGCTGGAATTAAACCACTGCCTATAAACCTTTCTTTTTCTCTTTTTTTAATAAAGTAGCTGATGGATTATATTTAAATATATTCTGAAAATATCCAACCTTAAATCAAGCCCCTTTGTTTATTAAGCACATTCTTACTTGGTGCTTTGAACTGTTGATGGAAAGAGTGATAATCAGCTGTGTGTGTCCACACTACAAACAAGGAGAACATAACACTTTAACTTAATGTAGTCACATCGGTAAAGGTAGAAACTTCAAATAGAAATAACTCATTTCTTCTGCTACCACAATTAATCATAGGTTATAAATATAAACTCAGCACTGTATGTTATATTTGATCTGGGTTCAATTGCAGACTTACGAGGCTCAGTTTCCTTTACAAACACTGCTGCAATTCTTTCATTCAAAGGTGCGATATCAGTGTGATGTATGCACTCACTCACACCGATTGTCTCACTGTTGTTTGAATAGCTGCCACTCTTCTCTACATACTTGGTTCCACTGCATCTGCCTGTTTTTACTACCTATTTGTCAAACACAGCAGCTTGGTCAGTGATCGGATGTGTTTGGACCCTCCAAGAAATCATTTCACCTTCTTATTTTTTGGTGCAGGTCAGGTGGGAAATAATAAAGATTGTGGAAGTCCACTAACAATGGTGTCTGTGGAGAGAGATGGTCAAACAAAATCAGGGTTGTCACTTGGGAGTCTGGGGTCTGATTCTCTGTTTGAAACCAGAAGACAATGACTCATTTAAGAGGTAAACTTGAATTTAAACTATGTAACAGATACAGTTTATGTGACAAAAATGTATACATGTATAAATGTATATCAGATCATTAGTTACTAAACCAGTGTACTTTAGTATGTCCAAACACAAGCTATGTTATATTAGCATACTGCCTGGACATTATCAAATTGAGACAGCAATATGTTAATATTGCACACTTTGCTTTCCAGGCGTGCATGGGTTGTTTTTGATACTTTACTCAATTTTTCAGGATTAATACTAAAGCATGAGCACAACAGCGCAGAGTGGCGTACAGCAAAACATCCTGGTCCACTCTCACTGGGCATGTGCTCATGTGCATCCCAAAAGAACCCAAAGCTGCCCCAAACTGCCTGCGTGAGCCTTGCTCATCCTAATTACAAATAACACATGAAAATAACACAAATGCTTCACGCTTGTATACATGCACATTTGCAAAGTTATCAAGTAACAAGATTATGTACAAAATAACAAAAATAAACATTAGAGTGGGGTGATGTAAGCTTATCAATTATCAAACACTTTCATCCATTACTTTTGTCAGTTACACTATAGATGTTGCATGTAATTTAGCTTAAACTTAAGTTCACCTGAGTGAAAAAGGCTGCAGTTCATCAAGTGTCCACTTGAGGCTGGCTTCACAAGCAAAGAAAACCCTTTAAAGTCCACTTTCACAGGAATGGATTTGGTCACTGCAGCTTATTTCTTTGTTAGTGACAACTGTGTGACAGGTGATTTATTTATAACTCATCAGTTTCTATCATATTAGCACTCTAAATTATGCAGAGATAATTAAGGGCGTGGCTGATTTGACTGACAGGTTGATGGTCACCAGTGATTGCTTGAACTCCACCTCTTTGTCTATTTCTATATAAGCTACAAGTTAGTTGAAATCAGAGTTGCCATTATGGATTCAAGACCTCTTTGAGCTTAATAACACTTCTTGATAAAGGAGCAGGTTATGTTCCTTAGACTGCATCCATGTTCAGTGCAGTCTATGGATTTCAGTGTAGGGCTGTAGTATTGCTGTTATAGAGGCTCTATCATGTTTTTCTTGGTGGAATCATAGAGGATAAGTCACAACACAACAGGGTTTGTAAGTTCATACCCGATAAGCACTGTTAAAGGAATTCCTGATAGATTTTACTTTAATCAACTGTTTTTGTATTTACTGATGAACTGCTGCACTAACTGGAAGGCAGCACTTCCATCTATTGTCCACATCTGATCCACATTCAGATCACACTGTTCTGAAATTACAGAGAGATTTGGCAGCCTTGATGGAGGTGCGTGCACAGCGAGTCTTTAATAGTTTTAATTTAGTCACTTACCTGACTTATTAATAACACCAGCAGGTAATATCAGAACACGCACACACAAACACTGATCCCTGCTGTGTGCAGCTTACAAAGTGATGAAACACGACTGAGGGAAACAATCGCCTTTTATTCCACTCTGTTCTTGCTCTCATTCCTTTGTCTTACATTTCTCTGTTCTCCATCGCCTTGGATTTAGTTGTTGTTATTGACTCACGCTGCTTCTCTCTTGTCATTATTTCTACCTTTCCCTTCTCTCATCCCTCTCTCTTTCATCACGCCGCCCCCCGTCCTCCCCTCCACTGACATTGTAATGTTACTGCACACGACTTTATCTCGCCTGAAAAGGTGAAGCCATGAATGATCTCTCCAATTTAAAAGCACTCAACCCTCACGCCGCCTGAAATGAATATTTTGCATATATTCATGCAACAATGATTCAATTTGAGGATATTATTTGCAAACAGTGGCTGAATTCTCTGCAGCATTAATAACAGAGCGGCGGGCCGATATCAGCGGGATGAAAAATGTATTTATTCTGACATGTTTAGAATGAACCGGCGCGATTAATTAAAAAGTAAACAATAAAGAGAAGAGTCAGATGGAAAAGGAGAGATGGAGGAGTCTGTGAAAAGGTTCATCCACATTTTCTTTCTTTTCTGTTGCTTGTTGGAGTTGTTTGGAGGTTGTGTGACTGTGGAACATAAATTTGTTGATATCTTCACTTGTTTTTTGTGGATGTCTTTTCCAAATGGAAAAATAAAAAAGGTAGCCTTGCAGAGAATACGAGTGAAAGTATTCCTTGGGTTGGATTCCTTTTGGTTCAACTGATTTTGATCCCGGTTCTGCTTCTTGATTACAAATCTTGATTCTTGATTTTCAGACAATAAAAGAACAACAAATATTTCAAGATCAAGAATTAGCCGGCCTTTATCGTTGAGGCTTTTTCAAGAGTGAAACGTCGACTGTGACAAGGATTTTTCCTTTTTTCCTTCATTTAAAGAAACAAACATTTCTCTTTCTTTTAAGAATATATGAACAAGAAAAATTACAAACCAAAAGTATTTAATAAATTGCATTTTTTAAAAACTTGATCACCCTAGAATCTAACACAACATCAAGATTTGTTTGTTATATAAGAATCAGAATCAGAAATACTTTATTTACCCCGGAGGGAAATTTAGTCATTACAGTTGCTCTTATACACAATAAGTAAGAATATAAAATAAAATTAATAGAAATAAGTAATAAAATAAGATATAAATATGAAAACATTAATAATAGTTCTAATAATAATAATAATAAAAGTATGCACAAAAATACAGGGAAAGATGGTAATACAATAAACAACAAATAGCGGTAAGCATGTTGCAATTCTAAACTCTGCTGACTCAACAGTGCCAAAGGGATGTAACCCTCTCACCATAAAGTGACATTCCTCCACCTTCTCCCATAATTAATGGACGTAGTATCTGAGACGTCACCCGTCTGTTTCTAAAGCACTGTTTTGAAGCCAATCGTCGGCAGGAGCCATAATGGAAACCTTACTTCTGTTGAGCTAGTGTGAGTTTAAGAGGCGGCCTTTGAGACTCCTCGCCAACAGCTACAGTGTTCCCGCCTGCCAATCAAGTCAGCTGTGCTTCTCATAATGGAAAACTCGTAAATTTGATATCTTCGAATTTGCCACGTTATGAAAAAATTCCCCATTTCTAGATCAGCACACACATGAGTGTGTGCTGATCTAGGAATGAGCTATCCAGACTATACTCATGTATAGTCATACATGTTTACTTCTGCATGAAATAAAGATCTATTTTTTTGAATATGTGTGTTTATGGTTTCCTGTACTTCCGGAGCCAGCCTCAAATGGACACGTGAGAAACTGCAGTTTTTAACACTTCCAAATTGGCTTTAATTCTTGCGTCCGGAGGTTGCTGCTTGCCTTCTCCTTGTTCACCCCACCTCCGTCTCTCATTAGGAACTGGGGATGAAAGGAAGCTCTCTTAATGTGTCTGGCTCAACTGTGTCTTGTACTGTGGTGTGACGGGATGCTGCTACAGATTGAAATCACTACCTTTGGCCACGGGTGACCACAACACATCAGAAACAGTACTTTCCCTTGAAGTCACACCATGTTATAGTAAATGCTTTGCCATTTTGGATGTGTTTCCTACCTTGTATAACATGTCTTTGCTACATGTTGCACTTTGCTGTGGCATTATCTTTTAAAGTGAAACTTGGCAAAACTTTCTGCTCCCTGCGGCCCACTATGGTCCTCATCTCACGACTTTGATGTCCCACTGCGTCACAAATGATATAATGTTACAGCTCAGCAGGTCCTGGCAGACAAGTACAAGTTATATGGACTGTACAATTCTCACTGAGGCTCAGTCCTGAGATATTTATGTTGCTGCTATAGGAACCAGAAAGTGCCCAAGCCTAAGATCGCCTGAGCATGAGCTTCAAAATCCTCCATGCAATCTGTGATATCTCTTATCGCTAAGAATTGAGAATCAAGCTACATTTCAACAACATGATGCAGAAATCTTTGTCTTTCTCTCAGAGAAATGGAACATTTTCTTAAATTGAAAAAACTCTGAGCACAAAAAATCTGCAACAGTTTAGTAAAAGAAGTCTGTGAAATCCCTCAGTGGTCAAACATTGGAAGAGTTTTCTTTAAACAAACTATCTGCAGTCTGTCAGGGGAGAAATTTACAACACAGTACAATTACTCTCTGAGCTTATTTACAGGTTCTGTCCAGTTTGCTTGTTAGGCAGCGGCTCAGGGAGATGGGGATTAAAGCGAGTGCAGGAGTGAGACTTTGGTGTTAAAATAAACATCTGTTCACTGTTATCTCTTTGTGAGATCCTGTAGTCTGCAGAATAACTTTGAAATACATGAAACATAATCGCTGAACAAAAAGTTGACCATGCATGGATAACAGAATGCAGTGTGTGTATGTGTGCAGGAGCAGAACGGTGTCACAGAGGGCACAGGATGAAAACACCTCCTTTACAAACGTCAGGCCTGGAAGTTGCATTTCTTCATGCAGCCTGATATGACTTCCTCAAAAAAGTTCATACCTGATGAGAACAGACGTCACACCATTAAACAAACAGGTTATTAAAAGTAATCTGTGAAGCTAGTCACAGCAGTTGTTGAAATGTGTATTTATATATTTATTAAAAACACAGCAGGATAAAGGAACAACACAGGCGTCAAAAAACAACACAAACACAACAGTGGGTGCAGTCAGCAAACGTGCAACTACATATTCAAGTATTTCACTATAAATGCTGCAGATATAGAAATATCAACTCAAAGTTTTGTTGTTTGCAAACGTTCCTTAATTGTTCAGAAAGTGCAAACTGAATGCTGTAAACTGAAGCATGCTAACTCGAGCTAATGCCAAAGTGATTCAGAGGGGGTCAGACATCTAATGCTCTCCTCCATACTGTTGCAGAGCTCCACCATAACTTAGCATCTCAGTGTGTTGTAACCACTGTTACATCGTTTTAGTTTTTGAATGCGCAACTTATTCTGCAATTAACGTCAGGATATTTATATCATTTATTTCTGTATAGACTTTCCATATCTAGCTTGTTTTTAATATTTTTTGGGGGTGTTTAAAAATGAATAGGTAAATTAAAAATGACACGAAAACTAGCAATATAATTTCATCCTCATATCAATCAGACCAATCAGACTTATTTTGTAAAGCTCTTTTCATGCTATGACATTGTAAGTGCTGTACATAAAAAAAATTGAAAGGGAATCAATTACAAAATATTTTGAATATTTTTCCTTACACAGGAAATTAAGCTCACCAAATTAAAATAAATTAATAAGATAACAATTTTTTTTTTATTAAACCAGTAAAATAAATTAAGATACTATACTTTAAAAAGTGAAAAAAAAATGTTTTAACTAGATAATAAATTAGTAAAGTAGGCCAAAATAAAACTATTACAAGAATAAGACTCAGTTAAGAGCGAGACTAAAAAGGTCGGTCTTGAGTTTGCTTTTAAATATGTTTATGCTCTGTGCCGCCCTCAGATCTTCAGGTAGGGTGCTCCACAGGCGTAAGCCATGATGATGAAAAGCTGCCTCACTGTGAGTCTTTGTTCTAACTGTTGTTACCATTAAAAGTCCACCTCCCGAAGACCTGAGGGCTCTCACAGGCTCATATGATAAAAGCAGATCTGATAAATAAGAAGAAGCAAGACCATTAAGAGATTTAAAAACCAATAGAATAATCTTAGAATCTATTCTAAAAGATACTTCTACCCTATTGAGGCTTGAGGATAGGACACTCAATTGAGTCATATCCAGTTGCAGCCCTGGAGCCAAAAGCCCCTGGCACGACAAAAGTCTCTGCCATGGTAAAAAAAAATGTCAGTCTTTTTGCATATAAAAAAAGGTGGGTAATTTCGTCACTTTTTATGTCAATTTTATAATTAAAAGGTAAAGATGACGACATTTATTTATTGTAATTTTTACAAGGCATTTAAGAATGGGCATCACACTGGACAGTATTGTCTTCAGTTGTGAGTTGTTTCCCCAGTTGTTGCCAGTGTCTTCATTTTAGGGACTGAGCTATGAAAGTGTGAAGTGTTTGAGTTGAACTTGGAAAATTGCTCTATCCAAAACATTTTAATAGACTTCTGATTCGTCCTTCACCCCACACAAAACTTTGACAGCAAGCACCAAGACACCATTCTGTTTGGGTCACTATGGCCATTACACATGAACACTGGTATTATTTAAAGCTCCTGTCTAGCATTTTTAGAATTTTAAGAAAAGGACTGATTTTTTCTATGTAGGCGATTTGATGCCTGTAAATGATGACACAGTAATTTTGGAGCGAGCCTTTTGGCATATTTGCCACTGCAAAGAGTCATGACAGGTGAAATGTTTGACTGTTGGAAGAAAGGGTGACATGTTGTTAAATAACAGGACTTACATATGTACAGAACCAGATCGACAAAGACATAAAAAGTACTGCTCTGTCTACAAGGGATGCCAAAACAAATCCCAATCCAAAGGTCTTCAGGGGAGCTTTAAACTGAAGGTTTTTCTGTGTATAACTATCAAACACGTGATATTCAAGGTAACTGAAACTGGAGTTCCTTTTAAAAATTCTTAATGAAAAATATGTCTAGCACTCAAATGTTTATGTTTCAATGTGGACATGCAAGAAAAGTAATTTTGAGAACTGATCCCCCTCGTCACTTGTGCTTGAAACAACTTTGAAGTTGGACTTGTGGTATGTGCCATTGTTGTAGTCGAGTTATCAACCCTTTAGTCTGAAACGAGCCTTGAGACTCAAGTGTTTAAGTCTGACTCTTTCAGAGGTGTCTTTGTCAAGTTTGAGTCGAGTGTTCATTACATGAAAAATGTATTCGTGACGCCTCTTTTGATGTGCTGAAGAAGATGGCACGTGAAGCCATGCAGGTGAACACACATACCAGTCCAAGCTAAAAAAAATTGTACATTATTAAACACAAAAAACTAACTCCAACAAAAATTCTAAATCAGTATATATCAGTGAATAAGTCAGAGTCCTCTCCATCTTCAAAATGATACAGTCCCTGCTTGAGTATCAGCGGAGTCAGGAGTCTTGGATATCAGGACAGTCCTAAGCTCTAGTACAACAACCCTTGTTTGTGTGTGTTAGGTTTGTCCAGCTTAGTCTAATAAGAACTTGATTAATAAGTGTAAAAAAAATGAACACAGCTCCTTTTTTTCTGTGATAATCTCACAGATGCATGCTCCGGATGTTTTCTGGTATCTGAATTATTTTTGAAGTAGACTTGATCACCACCCACTTCCTCGGCAGGCTTGGTTAAGTGTTTCGAACTATTTTTGAATTCTCTGAGATATTTAGTGAAATGAAGGTCGTGCAGAAAGAATTTGTCTTTTAAATAGAAAGATAAAATATCAGCTTGATAAAAATATCTGTGCAAGTAAAAGGCATAATAAGTGTGCTCCCCAGATGAGTTTTGTTTCCATTTATAAGCAGCCTTTATGGATAAAAACATCCCTTAAATGAGAGTAACAGGTGTGAATGCAGGGAGCTGAGATCTCTGTGTTTCACCTGCAGGATTTCAGCTTTTTTTCCCACTAAAATTGTTCCTTTCAGTCCAAATCTAAGAAAGCAAAGTAATTATTTTGAGCAAGCGTGGACAGAGTGAAATGCAAAATGTATTAAGTGAAACTAGCTACCCTGTGATCAGACACACTGGTCTTGTGATGCACTGAAGCAACATGTCAGAATGGCTGTCTCTTCTTTATTGGCCACAGTGAAAACTCTTGAATAGTTCCACAGTTCAAGAATAGATGTTTGACCTTCAATTTTGGAAATGTTGAGATAAAATGCTAACAAATTATTAGCATTTTGCCTCCACCTCAAAGTAAGTATAGTCCAAAGAGATAGGTAGATGTTGTTAACTTTGCTTGGCTAAGCTTACCTTAGCTAAGCGTGTGCACGCTAAGTGACTGTAAACAAATGGAAACAGCTACTTATTTCCTACAACATTGATTTTATTTCAGACTATTTATCCTGTAGTTTATTACCCGGTGTATTAAAAATGTTACTTTGGTAATTAAACAGGAGCTACTTGACAAAAGAGAGTGTAGCAGTTATTGATGAGCGTGTTGAGTCAACCAAATTATTCAATATCGTCACAGAGTTGGTACCAGAAATACTTGTCTGCTTAACAATTTACTATTATTTTCCTTATTATAGGCCTGAAATGATGTTATATATTCTATCAGAGATGTAACACAAACAGCCACCATTATCTGGGGCTGTAGCAATAGTAATAATGCTATAAAGCTTTACTACCAGGATGTAAACAAGCACACACGACAGAAAGCATTGAGTAGTGTGGTGTGGTTTCGCAGCATTTTGATCTAGAAAATGTGTTTAAAGTTGTGTGTAGGTAATGTCTGGCGATACTGACGTATAACCTTTCAACCAGAGGGATGTGTAACCTGCAAGGGGGAGGTGAAGATGGTGCTAGCTCTGCTAGTGTTAGCCACACTCAACACCAATTTGACATTGTTTACCTCCAGACTCTGATCCTGTTAAACCAGTTTGAATAAATTGTGCTCAGTTGTTTCCGTTTCCTGAGTGTTTTCTTTCCCTGTAGATTAGTCTGTGAGTTGGAATCAAAACTTATTTTAAATCAACTGAGAAATCAGTCGCTCGGGAACATCTCTCATACCCATTCACTCACATGTAGTGCCCCTGTGCAGCCTCTCCAGCTCCACTTCATGCAGTTTGACAGGACTGGTTTGGTGCCGTACACTTCTCTGTACAGGTACAAAGGTGACACACCTGGCAGCCCTGCTGTGAGACTCCTGGAAGCAGAGTAGCAGTGTCTGACTCCCCCTTAACACCACAGTAAGTCATTTCAACATTTCTGTGGTAAAAGGTCACAGTCTGGTAGAATGAACATGGGGCCAAGTGCAAGGAAAAACTAGAGGAGAGAGTAATTTTTAATATCTTTTTGAGAATAAAGTATTATTCTGAATGAATGGTGAGACAAAGGAAAAAATACGTCTTTTTTTTTCTTTAGCATCTCAAGAATTTAGCCTTCAAACAATTTGTAAGGTATATCTTTCTGTATTTTCAGTTATTCACCGTCGTTACTCTGAATTTTGACTCAATTCTGAAACTGTAAAAGTAAAAATAATCAGTAATCAATAATAGTCGATTTTTCCCTGAAACCTGCTTCTTTTACTCCTCAGAATATTCCTACAAAAAAAAAATATATATATATATATATATATATATTAAATAGAATTTAAAACAAAACTACCTTTCTTCCAACATTTAATTTATGATCGTCAGAATTTTCTTTCTCTTATTCTATTTTTTTAATCCACTGATACTTCACCGTCTCTGGGCATGTGTGTGAGAGTGTGTGTGTGTGTGCACTATAACGCTGTAGAATAGTGTCTGTTGTGATAGTTGTGTAAAATAAGAAGATAACTGATCAGTTAGTTTGGCTCTTTTATTCGGTCACAACATTTTTGCAGTAGAAAGATCTAATCCCACTTAGCCTACTAAATTCTGTAGAGGCAGTGTGCCAGGCTCTGTGTGTGTGTGTGTGTGTGTGTGTGTGTGTGTGTGTGTGTGTGTGGTGTGTGGGGGGGCTTACAGAAGTTCTCTCAGTGTGAATCAGTTTCCTGTGTCATTAGTCTAGATCCACTCTAATGATGGTCCCACTGGAGCGCCACTTCACACACGCACGCACACACACACACACACACACAGTCACACACATGCACAAACACGCTGAAATCCAGCCTGTGTCGAGTGCAGCAGATACGAGAGGTTGCGCTTGCGTATGCGAGCATATGTATGTAAATTCCATCATTTACTGCATTATCTGGAGGAGGTATTGTCTCTCCAACGTAATGTATGACTGCCAGGGAAACATGAAAGAGACACAGAGAGAAAGAGAGAGGCTCATATGCATGCAGAGAACCGATACGCCATAACATATAATGACAGTTCCCACATGTGGAAGAAGAAACAGGGAGGCAAATGAGAGAGAGAGAGAATTAGAGGGGGGTGAGACGGTGAATAGTGAGACGGAGGGAGAGAGAGAGGGAGAGGAGGAGGGGTATTAAAGAGGCATGGAGAGAGAAAATGAGGAAAAGTGGAAAAAGAGCAAATGAAGGCTCAGCTCAAACTGGACTTTTTGAGCTGAACACAGATTTTATAGATTCAAGCTTGACGATATTTTACCTCGGTGTGACCAGTCTTTAACTTCAGGTGAAAGCTGCACTGTGTGACACAAGGGGTCAACAACATTGATTGGGAAAGATCTGTTTTTTAAAGTAATAAATGACTGGAAGTCAGCAGCCTGAAACATCGCACTGCTCTTGGAAAAATGTGAAAGAATAAGGAGAAAAGTAAATATAGTGTGCAAGAAGAAGAGGTCGATATGTGCGCCATGGGTGTGGAAAATTCAGGGAGGTGTTACACAGAGGCAGAAAAACACAAAAAAGAACAATATGTGTGTGTGTGTTTGTGTGTGTATGTGTGTATTCTGGGCCTGAATAAAGAGAAAGATGTCGCCCTGCTTTGAAAAATAGCCAGGTGGGGGAATATGACTACCTCAGCCTTTTGGAAGATCCTGAAGACACAGAGAGAAACTACAAGGTGTTCTACTGTTTTCAGGCTCTCATACATACACAAACACATTCAAAGGAAAAACGGTCACTGTAACGTCCGGTGTGAACTTAGAAGGAACCCTGGTGTACATGTGGATGAAGTGAAGCTGAAGAATAATAATAATAAAGTGGGCCTTGTTTCCTTTGTGTACAGAAAAAGCACACAAAAACTCCACAGTAGGCATGGTCCAATGTTTCCAATTTTTGGTTACTGTGAGTTATTAGTTGGCATCTAAATGCTTCCATTGCCTGAAATCTGCACAATCTGAAGTTCAATGATAAAAGTCTATGAATAATCATAAATAATCCAGGTATTGAAATTAAGTCACATAAAAACAATCAAAAGTCTGACATGTTCTTAATCAAATTTAACTTTTCAAACACACAACATTTATTCTAACTATATTATTGCCATGAATATATAAATCATATATTTCAGTGTTTTTGAATGCCTCATATCTCTTGCTATAATGGACGTAATTTAAGTCAATGCAATAGGATCATGCAAGCAAAAGTCGAGGATGCACACCTTACCCTACTGGAGCAGCATGTTACAGCTGGACTTGCAGACCCAGGTCCGGTAAGAAAACCCACAACACCCTGATTTTATTCTCCTTACATTGGCTGCCAATCGAATTTGGAGTACAGTTTAAGATCCTTGTATTAACATATAAAGCTATCCATGATCTTGAATTCAGCATTTCAAACATGGCTCCTGCCGACGATTGGCTTTAACATAGAGCTTCAGAAACAGATGGGTTATGTCACCGATACTACGTGCATTCCACAGCAGATCTGTGCAGCATCTCTCTTTTGAACATGTCCCACCAAAAGATATTGCAATCTACCCCTGGTTTATTATCATAGTTCCCATAGCTTTGTCTGTCTGTCTGTCTGTCTGTCTGTCTGTCTGTCTGTCTTCCTCTCTCTCTCTCTCTCTCTCTCTCTCTCTCTCTCTCTCTCTCTCAGAAAGCAAGTCAGCCTAAAATGTAAAACTGCTCCTTTAAAGGCAGAGTTTATAATGTAATGTAAGGGGTTTGAATTAAAGCATTATAATTCATGATCACTTCTCTTCATGTATGAAATGAATTGACATTTTGCATGTAGCTTTTGGCAGCAGAACACAGACAGAGACTGAAGGAACAGATACTGTAAAGGAAGCAGAAAATGAAGAGGTGAATATGTGGGAAAGGAGAGTTGATAGTGAGCCTGCGGATACCATTGACCTCACAGACGTGCAGACTCATAAAAGGAACCGAGGGAAAATTACCATTCCACCTGTGAATGTGCGAATATGTGATGTGCGCTGTGACCTCCAGTAAGAGAACTATTTCATAATGCTGTTGTAATGTTAAAAGACTTTTGATGGTGGTCACGGGCGTGTTCTTTCTGCAGCGATTTGACTCGTGAGAGCAGGAGAAACAGGTGTAACTGATAATACTAACCATGATCATTCTAATCAAGTGTCCCAGTCAATCCGGTCACTAAATCAGATTAGCTAAGAGCAGATGGACGGGAAACAACTAAAACAAATGTTATAATTATTAATTCATGATTATTCATGTGTAGTTTTCTTCTCAAAGGATTTTAGAGTTGTTTCAATTGCAGGGGCAGATTCAGACTTTTGAATTGGGGAGCCCAATCTGGGAAGTACTTATTCAAGGGTGGCACAAAGTATGTCAAGTGTGTGACTCAAAAGGCTACAGAATGGGAAAATGTAATTATAATTGGGTTTTTTTAAAGATAAAAAATAAAAATATTTTGGTAGGTATCCCTGGTAGTTTTTATCTAAGTTAAATTTAAACATTTCCATACTTGAATGATTTAAATCTTCATGAGTGTTGCAAATTTTTTCTTGTTTTTTTGTCTTTTTATGGTTGAAACACAACAGGCTGACATTATGTAAGGCTTAATAATAATTTGAATAATCTTTATCTATACAGAACTTTTCTAAACAGAGTTACAAAGTGCTTCACAGGCAACAAAAGCACAAAAAAGAAAAGAAAAAAGATTAAATACCACCATGCATAACAACACAACAAGAGCTGAACAGTGAGATTTACACAGTTACAAATGCATTTAAAAAATAATGGTTTAAGCAGAGATTTAAAATTAGAGGCAGATGTAGTGTGGCAGATTTCAGCAGATAGGCCATTCAAGAGTTTAGGAGCCCTGACTGCAAAAGCCTAAAAGACCTTATGACACTTTGGGGGAAACTGAAGAGGACCCATGTGCAGAAGATAACGATTTAACAATAAAAGATCAAAAGGTAGAAACACATGTACTAAAATGTCCAAGAAACTGAATTCAAAAGGAAATACTGGAAACACTGGGATAAGGAAACACACCTAACACAAGAAAGACGTACAATGATCCAACCCAGGACAAGGGACACAGGAACTAAATACACAGAGTAATCAACACAGGTGTGGAACACAGGACACAGGTGAAACTAATCAGGGTAATCAAAAAGGAGGGAAACACACAAGAGCAGGGAGTAAAACTCACCTGGAAGCACAAAGGACTACAAAATAAAACAGGAAACACATGACTAAGAAACATATGAATACAACAAGAGACATGGATCACTAAACACACAAGGGAGACAAATAATAACTAACAAAGAATAAACAATGGGAGGAACCAAGGAAGGAAACAAAGTTTTGTGTTCAAAATAACAATGTAAAGCTCCTGTTTATTTTGCCCCCCCTGGACCAAATTGTGCATCTTATTTCTTTTCCGACCAAGTCCTTTATATAATGTCTAAGTCCTGTTTTGTTTAACCAAATCTCATCCTGCTTTTCTTTTTAATGAAACATGTCACTCACTTTGACTCTGTGCTACCCCTTGCTTAATATCAGTCTGTTTCATAATCAGGCAAAATCTCCTGACAGGACCTGACCAAATATGTCAACACACGCCCCACCGTTTACAAGGAACGTAGCCAGCCACAATTTTAGATTCAGGTTGGCCCTTGGAGTGGGTAATCATGTTTCAAAAGGGGCCAATGCCACCCCTGTCCACCCTCTAGCCGCTCATGTTTGAGAGGCATTGCAGGTTCAGTTCCTGACATGCATAATACTAAAAGTATACAGTAAAATACAGTATTTTAAATTCATTTTTTGATGCTGTTTTGTGTTGAGAGCATTTCTTCATTTAGCTTATGTTGAAGGGTGACTCACTCCTGCAACAGAAAGTCAGGACTCATGTCTAACAAGTAGCAGTAGGAAAATCCCTGAATGCGGTTTGGACAGTCTGACCTCAATGGTCATGCTCAGAGTATCATCACACTAAGTTGGCTTAGAGAAAAAAACCTGAAACCCTGGAGTGGTTTTCCACCTTCGTTTGGTTTGTTGGGTCATAAAAGATCATGTCAATCTGACCAAGACCTGTGGAAAAAAAAAGTTACTCGCTACATTTCTAAACCCAATTGTTGATCTTTGTGCATGACTGTTTATACCCAAGTGAAAATAACAAGGAGGTAGAAAAATCAGATCGTATGACTTCTGAATTTCCTCCAATCATAACTCCTCCAGCTGCTGCAGTGCTTTAAGATGAAATGAGTTGTGCTGTTGTTCATCTGTTGTTCCATCTTTAAAATGCACAGCACTTCCATTCAGCTGTTTGTCTACTTAGTACATGGTTTGATTTGAAACACAAAACTTTTGCAACTTGTGCAAGAAGCATTGTGAAAACTCCAGCATCTTCAAATCCCTCCACATGCTGACCCTGTTTGAGATTGTGTTTCAGGGTTAGAACTACCCAGTGTTTCCAGTATTTCGTTTTGAATTCAGTTTCTTGGACATTTTAGTCCATGTGTTTGTACCTTTTGATCTTTTATTGTTAAATCTTTATCTTCTGCGCATGGGTCCTCTTCAGTTTGTGTTTCAGGGTTAGAACTTTCAAGAACTACTTTATCAGTAATTCCCATTCTGATCATGTAGTGTGAGTTCCTTACTTACATCATGTACATTAACAGTGCAGGCTAGTCAAAGTGTGTAAAAACTCAAAAATGCAAGCCTGCAGGTTCTGACCCCTGCCTGACGTGTTTGCCGGTGTTTACCACAGTGTATGGCACGGCGCACAGTTCAGACTGTCATTCATACTTACACTGTAAATATGGGAAGCAGTGTAGTGGAAGGGATCTGAAAATTACTCTGCCTCGTGCCTCAGTGACGAAATTAATAAACGCTGGCATGGGAGCGGAACGGGTTTTGACAATGCAAGTCTCTCTCTCCTTCTCTCTCGTCACATCCCTTTCTTCTCAGCCCTGCTGTCCTATTTTCCTCTCCCTCTTTCTCGACTGTGGCCTAATAAGGCTCAATTACACGGAGGTTCTTTCATTCATTATAGACATGGGCCCTGGCTTCTCTTTGTGGACTCCTAATAAATACTAACGCAGAGAAATAGCCGGGGCCTGGGCTTACTTATGAACCCGTTAATAACCGGGTGCCGCTGCCGTGATGAAAACAGCTTTCTCAGCAGCCTGTCTGGCCGCCACACAAACACAAACACACAATGGAGAGGGGAGAAAAGAGGGGGCTAGCGCTCTAGTTAGCCTCAGAGACAATGCTTCGGCAAACGACAAGCGCAGGCAATTAGCGCGTCCACGGCGTGGGGGTAACCCTATACATCTTTGTCTGTTTCAATCACACGGCGACGCCACTCAAGGTAAGAATTAGGGCCGAGGATGCCATCAATTTCCCTTAACCTGTTTTATATTGCTCTGTGTAGGTGAATGCATGATAGATTGTTTTTGTCAGCCTATTAAAAGTGACGTTGGGCGCGATAACGGCAAAGGTTGGAGCTCGCCCGCTCGGGTCTGGAGGTGCTGTGTTTGTATTTGTGTTTGCAGAGTGGAAAAAAAATAGGCCCCATTTTCTAAATTTATGCCCTTCTCACTCTCCTCCTCAGCCACGGCAGACCTTGATATCTAATGCATATCACACTCCATACCACAAAAGTCTTTCAGCTTGCTTCTGTCCATAACATCATTGGCGGATACACAACCCCGCCTCTCCACACAACAGCTCAATCTGCCCTCCCAGAGCCTGTACACTGTCATTGAGAATCAGACAGACAGGCTCTTTATGGCGGTCTTTACGACTCCGACTGAAATAACTGTATTACCTGGTGGGAGATAGAGTGGTGTAAGGAAATGTGACTGTATACATTTACTACAGTGAGAGAAAGGAGAGAGAGCATACGTAAGATGTCCCGCACTGGTCAATCATAAGAGCTGCATTCATTCAAAACATCCTCCTGTCTTTCATTTTCTCTCTATATATCTTAAAGCTTTCTTCTTCATGCATGTCTCATCCGTCCATCTCCTTCCCTCCCTGCCTTTTGTCCATCTTCTCTCCCCTTTCTCTCTTAGGTTTAAACCAGCAGCCGTGGCAGAGATTGCCGTCCGAGGTTGTCTTGCGAGATGAAAGATGGCACGGCTGTGGCGCTCGGGGACGATCGCACCCTCTGTGACACGCACATACACACTCTCTCTCTCACACCCACGTACGTCCCGCTCTTTCATTCGCCGCCGAAATGGTCCCTGCCTGGGCTAATTTACATAATACACTTCTGACACCTTTACTTTATTCATCAATCACACCCAGGCAGCTTCTCCAGGTCCGGGCTTTTGTCTGAGCATGTCTGTGGCTGTGTAAGGCAAGGCACAAAAGATTAATTTCACAGCTTTTTTCCCCTTCTTCTTCTCTTTCTTCTCCTTTCTCCATCCTTCCCTCTGTCCCTATTCCTCCCTTTTCCCCCCTCTCATCCTTGTCCTCCTCCTGCTTTTGCGTTCATCCCTCTCTTTCATTTCTCAAATACAAAGGCTGCAGAATGACAGCAGCCAGATAATGAAAACAACAATGCAAGCATTTTTTCCTTTCCTCTCTGTCACACGTAATCCTGGTTTCTCTTCAGTGTATTATTCCTTTCTTTCTTTCCTTCTTTATTTATTTCTCCTTTTTCATACACTCTCCCACTGACTGTCTATCTTGCTCATCCTCTTCCTCTCCTGCACCTCCGCCATCTGTTTGCAGGTCTTTTTTTTTCCTGCTTTCATCTTCGTCATCCCTCCGTACTGTACTTTGGGCCGACCACGAACAGATTCCCTGTCAGTCTTCATCCTGCTCTCCTCCACCTGTCCAACACAGGAGCTCCCTCTTTTTTATCTACCTATTTCATATCATTTAAAACCTCTTCTCTGGATGTGGTTGGCGGGAGTTTGAAGTTTTTAAACTCAAGAAAAAAAGACAACGATAAATCAGCTTGTGTGATTAAAACAATAAACACAGTGTGTTGTTTATTAGTTCTCTCCATCGTTATCGACCCACATGCGTGCCTCACATTTCAATTACCTGAAATAAATGAAATAGGGCTCGGAAATCTCACGCTTGTTCGTCGATGGAGATGAGAGGGCAACTGTCGCTCAGATATCAATTTTGAACAGATGGGTTGCCATGAGGGGCCATATCTCCCTTTCAATTAAAAATCTGAAACAGTCATTGTCTTAACCGTCATGCAAAAACACGCAGATGGGTTTTGTTTGCTTCCGTGTCAGTCTGAGCCTTTTGTTTTTCCAGTCAAGACGCTCATTGGGCACCAGTGGACGACTGAGGATGTAGCTACTGGGTGGCTCCCAGCTCCAAACTCTCTGCAGCAGAGAAGCCACATGAAAAAGAAGAAGAAAGGGGGAAAGAAAACAAGCGGAGTAAACCCAGGTGAGGAAAAAAAGGCTCCACTCTGCAGAGGCTCTGACCTCAGGGTCAAAGCTAAACAAGCATGGAGACTGCACACCTGGGCGTGAGCGCTCCCTCGACCCCCCTCAGTCTTTGCCCTTGCCCACTGCCCCTTCAACCCCCCCACACTCCTCACACTGTGTGGCATCTGAACCCAGCCAACGGGATAATTAGCCCCAGAGGCCAGTTTAGCAGGACGGAAAACAGCATTTCACTGAGTCTTCTGCACCAAATAGCAGTGGAACTGTGCTGGCATCCACATTGCTTGTTGACCCCTTACTTACTTACTTCCCCTTCTGTTTGTGGGAGAAAAAACATGATGTCATAGCTATTATTATTTCAACAGAGGTCAGAGGTCAAGAACATAGACCTAATTTTCATGCATTTTGAAGGTCTGTTTTTCCTTCTGTGGTGAAGCTTTTTGTTTACTTACAGTCATTCCTATTTATACCTTACATCAACAACAACAACAGTAATCCCATTTATTTTACACCAACACACACACACACACACACACACACACACACACACACACACACACACACACACACATACTCGTATTTGCCACTTTGCGGGGCCCCACGTTTTTTACCCAATTGTGGGACCCACCCTTTCCAGTGGTCCCAGACTGCTGTAAAAAATCAGGCAAGCTTAAAAAAAATTAACAAAATTTTCAGTGACTTCAGTTAATCCAAATTCTAAACTTTTTTCTCTGTGCTAGTTTTTTGGCTACTTATGGGACCCCGTTTCTAGCATCCGTCACTTGTGGGATCCACTTCCACACACACACAAATATTTCTAGCCTTTATATCTTAGCAGGGACCATTAACTAAATGGAGATATCAGTTGTTTCTTTAGTTTGTTTTTTATTAACAAACAAACTGCAGGGCTGCAGCAGAGGTTTACATTCAGATTTACATCCTGCATCTCCTCTCCTCACATTAGGTAGACACAGCAGTGATGTGATGATTAAAAAACAATCACCCGCTGAAAACTCTCTAAAGTATGGTGACTTTTCTTGACAACAAACCCCTTTATCTTATTTAAGGTTAACATTTTTCATTCTGGAACTACCATCGGTCATTTTTTTTACAGAAAACATTCCCTGAACTCTGCAACACATTTTGTCTTCAGTGAGCATGTGTTGTTTGTGGATAAAGACAGAGTGACTGTCAGACAATATTTGCATTTTAAATGTTAATAATACAAACTAAGGTCTGAGTAAAGTCAACAACAAAAACAGCTCTGTCTAAACCAACTTATGATGACTGGAGGCAATGGCTAAAACAACAACTACACATTGTGTATTTAACTTAAAAAATGTAATTAACTACACATAATGCAATTACTTTAGTGTAATAAAAGCTCATTATGTTATAATCTGAACATACTACAAAACAATAAACACATTACATTACAACAGCGTAATGTGCCTGATGAAATAAGCTACATTATTAAAAAGTTATAATATAAAGTAAGCCAGAGTTTTGTTATTTTGAGAAAAAAGTACAAAAAGAATTGCTGCATGCTTAGTTTATGTTATAATTTTCTCATAATGTAATAACTTATAACATGTATGCAGAAAACTGTTAATGCTGCAAATCAAGTGCTGAGTATTACAATGAGCTTTGGTAACAGGAAAACAGCTCCTTGTGTTGATAAAAACACAACATTATAACATAAAAACATGATAACATTGGAGACTTTGACGTACTTTAGTATTTGAGACGTCCTTACCGGAGGTAAAACAGAGCACAAACATGTTTTCAGATCCTCTTCAGTCTCAGCTATATGAAGTAGATTATGATATAAACATATTTTAACATAAAGTGGTTAAATTTATGACTACTGTAACACATTCCCTAAATCATTTCAGGAATAAATACAGCCAGACTGAGTGGGACATTGGTGCACCTGAGCTCAGTTTATGTTATAATGCAAGAATCTATTTTATATGTGTGAGACTTCAGAGAATATAAAAACATTGTTGAGCTTTGTTTTGCTTCCAGTAGGGCTATGTCAAATATTATAGAACTTCCTCCTACTAGCCTATCTTTTACCCTGTTCAGTGAAACACTTTCACTCTATTTTTCTTCGCAGAGAAGAAATTCGATTTTTAATAAAGTATTTCACTGCCCTCCAGTCTCGGCTCTTCAGAGCTTGAGGTTCTGCAGTGATGCAGCGCTGACAGTCCTCCTTCCCTGGGACTTGCGCCATCACAATGAATTTCTTTAAATGTCGTCGTACTGCAGCACATTCTTCTGGTGTCCAGTTTCTTTTAACAGCAGTTTGTTTACCTAAATGGGCATAAAAAGGACAAGTTACAGAGTTTTGAGAATTTTAAATCATAACTAGAACTGAAACAATATCAGATTGATTCCATTGGTCATCCAATGAAGTACTGACTTGGTTGAGAGACCATACAGGACTCTCCCACAGTCAGAAAAATATACATAGTTTTACCAACCATTAACTAAATGGGTGCCTTATAGCTCTTTTACACACAACCCCCTAGGTGTCACAGAACTAAAACCTAATAAACCCAAGGTGATGGAGGTCTTTTAAGTTAGCTTATCCATGGTTTAGTCAACCCCAGATTTAAAATATTATCCAGTCATTTTAGTTCCCAGGCTGACAGTAGTGCCATACCAATGATGACCCTGTGAAGGAGGTGGTCTATACTCTTCATGCTGAGCTTCTGGCTGTAGACCCTACTATGTGCTAATGAATGTTCACAAATGCAAAGTGTTGTTCATCCACATGCAGAAAAAAAAAATCAAAAAGGCTTCAGTTTTTGTTGTACTCCTACCTGTGTTCAGAACTTCTGACATGTCCCCTTTATTAAAATGATGTCCTTCATTTCCCTTTTAGTCACTGAATTCATCCATGAAATAATTCACCAAATAGACAAAACATCTTAAAAGGAATCAAGTTAATCCCATGTCACTGTCCTACCTACTGGGTGTGCAGTGTTTCCACTGCCACACGCAAAACATAACCCACGACTTTTGTGACTTACCCAGACAGCCTTACCCTGGTCCCCCACACATGCATTACAGAATTCAGCGCAGGTGAGGCAAGTAAACTGAGTAGTTTAAGTAAGCTATGCTGTGTCAAGTATTAAGAGAAAATAAACTGATAAAATGATGTAGTCCAAGTTAAAGTAATTATAAACATGTTTCCAGATCTATGGCTCCAAGTTAGAATTCAGCTGAGGGATTTCTGGTTTTAAACTGCTGTAATTGGCTTTTTAATTCGACTCATAGACATTGTGGTCTAGTTACGTAAAGCACAACAAAGATGAGACTGCTGAATACTAACAGGGACTCAAAGGAGAGTGTTTCCCCAAAGCGTGTAGAGCTTATACTGTATATCAATGGCAGTCATCAGGTGAATTTACTTTCTATATTTTCTGAAAGTGAAGCTATTCTTTCTACTGCATAAGGTAAAGATAACTGTAAATCCAATAGGTTTAACATGTCTGACCACATTTTATTACACTAGGCATGTCCAAGATGGCGACCCAAGTCTTTCTTGGTTCAAATCTCACTTTTCAATTGTTTTGGTGAACTTATTTCAGCCATTTAGTGAGCTTGTATTTTTTCCTTGATTCAAAGATATCTTAATATCAGTTAAAAAACTTGGGAACAAAATGTTGAAGCTTTTCAACATGGAGGATTTTACAGATAATTAACAAATCTGTTTAATCCCACAACTCACCACAGTTCTCCTAGCTTTAAATACATGCATATTTAGGGCTATCTCCCTCCCTCACCTGTGGTTTTCACAGCCTTAAAACTTTATCATATAATAGAAATCCATGTAGCCTATGTGATACCATGATGCAGATACCAGAGCTTCAAGCTTGTCTATAAATCACAATACACATCACAATCCACAACTACATGAAACTTAAATGTGTCTATTCCTTTGACTTAGCAACCCACAGTTTGTGGGATTGCATATCTGTTCATTCACTATTTTGATGAATTTAATGACTTTTGCAGTGAAAAGAAAAGTATGACCAACCATTTCATAAAGGAAACAAGTCAGAGTTATGAAAAAACAAGAACAAATTTTGTTGAGAATTAAATTTAGTGGATTTAGTTCCTGCACCTCTGATTGCAACAGATAGTTACAGGCTAACTTGGTCTGCTAGAAGTTAGTTTTTTTTCTGTGTTCTCCATCTATCTAGCTTACTACACACTAGGCCTTAAAGTTGCATATTAAATGTCACACAGTCAAATAACCTGCCTTGTTCTTCTTAACTTACTTCTCTTTTTTGCAAACTTCCTCCTATGGTTTTGGGCAGACGCTGTAGGGATGCTTTTTTGCAGTGATGCAGTGCTTGCCTCATCTTCTGATTCCTGGGCTTCTGCCATCCTGGCTTCTGATAACAGAAAATAGTTTAAACAAATAAACAAGACAGCTATTGACTAAAATATGAATATAAAGTAGCTCTCAGTAAGCTGGCTGCATTTTGGTCTTTGCATACCTTGTTTTGTCATTGTGACAACTATGAACTTGTAGTGATAGACAGTAAAGATTTTATACAATTATATAATTATTACATGGTGACTGTGTCTTTTACAGATAAATGGACAGAATTCGTCCATTAACCTGCCTTATTCTTCTCAGCTCACCTCTAGTTTTTGCAGAACTTCTCTGGTTTTGGGCAGACGCTGCAGAGGTGCTGGCTGGCAGTGACATCATACTGTCCTCATCTTCTGACTCCTGTGCCTCTGTAATGCTAGCAACTGTGTACAAAGAGAGGCCATTTTTAAAAAGCAACCGTGCAATGAGGAGGCCACTGAGACCTTGCAAGACAATGAGTGCACTGACTGGGAAATGCTCATCTCCCAGACAAGTATGGCAGAAGATATTGATGTTCTCACAAATTATATTATCTTTGTGAACACATAGTTATTGTATTAAAAGTGAAAATGATAAGAATCCAGGACCACTAAAAATTTGAAAGACACAAAAAGAAATCAGCTTTTGCTTCAGGCAACAGGACTGAGGCTGAACTTATTCAAGGCAGGCTAAATAATGAAATAGTACAGGAATTATCAGACAAAGGTTTTCCGAGAGGCCAAAACCAGGGATCTCTGGAAAGGTGTTAAGACATTTGCTGGCCTTCCAAACACTGAAGTCCAAACTATGCACAGCTTCAAACTGGAGTGGGAGGAACTGAGTACCAACCTTGTGTACAATGTGCCTGCTTACACTGATATATGTAGAGTTTTCACCCAAGGGATATTGAGGGGGTGCTCAAGAGAATACATGTGAATAAAGCCCCTGTTCCTGACAATATAAGCAGATGCCTGTTCGGAGCTCAACTATAACTGACATTGAAGGTAAAGGGCAGTAAAACTAAGCATGTTTAAGGGTGTAGATATCTTGGCAACCCCATCAACGACAAGCTTATTCTGAAGAGCAGCAGTAAACTGTTATTCTAGAGTTTCTTGGCCAGCCAAAAGTATTCTGAGCTTTCTATGGATGCTTTGTGGAACCTTTATCAACCCTTTAACAACCCAGTGTGGTTTGGTTCAATAAGTGCTGAACTGAACCCCTTGAACAAGATTGTGAGGACAAGTAACAAGATCAGCAGACAGGGACAGGAGCCTCTCAGCAGCATCCACAAGAGACTTACAGGAATACCTCATAAATTACAGAAGAAAACACATACCCAACACCCACTAGGCCCCCATGTCCTCTGTGCATCTATATACTGTAGGTCCTTGTCACTCAGACTAAAGGGTTTCTCCCCTCTACCCCTAAGCCCCCCTGCTAACAGCACACTAACCTTTGCACCATTATTGTCAGGAGGGCTGTTGTAGAATTGCGCTTTTTTTTCTTTTTATGAATAAAGTGTTTTTTAAGGTCCTTTAAGAATTACCAACACAACATATGCCACTGATGACATGAGTCATAATTGGTTTGGGTTTGTTGAATTTGTTTTGTCTGTCAACTGTATGAACCAAGTTCCTCATTGAAAATAAAATAGAATTAACTAATTAAACCTGAGAAGCTTACCTCTCTTTTTAGCAAACTTCCTCCTCTGGTTTGGGGCAAAGGTGCTTTCTTGTAGTGATGTGGTGCTGGTCTCATTTTCCGACCCCTGGGCTTCTGCCATACTGGCATCTGGTAACAGAAAATAGTTTAAACAAATAAACAAGACAGAAGTACCTTTCAGTAAGCTGGCTGCATTTGATCCTTTTCTTTCATGATAATTTAGTATATAACATGAATCTATCAAAGGTGACTCAGAAAAAAATTGTGCACACTCTTCTAATTTGACGGATGACAAGTTTAAGATATAGCAAATACATTTAAAAAAAAAAAAAGATTCTATAAAAGTCACCAAATATGTGAAAGCTCTAAATGTTGTGTGATAAGATCTCGTCACTTTTCCAAATGTGCATTCCCAGAAATTAACAATAAGTAGGGGAACCTGCTGTCATTGTATAGCATAAGAAAATATAGACACAAATATTCCAACCAGTGTAAAACAATGCCTCACACATACCTTCCATGTCCTCTTGTGAACAGGCCTCAATTTCAACAGTCTCTGAAATGTGAATTGACAAAATACTGTATGAATGAGTTGGACAGCTGAAAGTGTAGTGATCCACCTCTGACAATCAGGAGTACAACAAGGGGAACATAAACAGCTGGACTGACTAAATAAATAGTTGAATTTAAATTGTGCTGTTATAGTCAAACTCTAACAACTAAAAACTTGTCCTGTTCGAACCTTTATCTTTGCATTAAAATATATTATGACTAAGTACCATTTGGATCGATGTGAATTTCATCCAGGCTCTTTCCTTTGTATTTTCCTAGTCGTCCCTGTTCCAATGCCAGGAGGACTTTGCTTATCTTGGCAAGCTGGAGGGTCCCCTCTGGAAGGCGGTAGTGCTTTCTGTGTACATCAATGTTATGCCCAAGGAAATCTGCCAGCTGGTCAAGTTCTGTGTTCTTCAGATTCAGTACAGTAGAGAGCGTTGCAATGTGTTTCCTGAGTTTTGTTGAGGTTAGAGCTGTGGGATTTTTGATGTCACTACATTCATGCACTAACTGTCTTATGCAGTCAGAACCCCTGAGGTGATGGACAGAATGAGGCAACGCAAACAAGAAACTGTTTTCAGTCAGTACCCCACATTCTTCTCGCTTCAAAACCAGAATATCAAGAGATTCCCTCATGAGTGGAGTGAGGAGAACAGGGACCTTCCTTCCTCTCTTTCCAACTATGGTTATCCGGACAAAATGTTTGCAGAGCTTCTGCTCAAGTTCTGTAAGGGCCAAGTTAACATCGTCATGTGTTTCTGATTGGTCTCTTAACAAGTACACAGACAAGGGCATTTTCGATACCTCTCCTTCTCTCCGGCGGTTGAAGAGGATGACTTGCGCCAGGGTCACTTTGGCCAGGTCTTTCCAATTTGAGGGGGAAGCCTCTTCTTTCAGGGCATCTAAGTGTTGCTGTTGTTTTTCAGACAGCTGGACATGAAGACTTTGGACATCCTGTGTGAATGGTAACAGCTGAGGAGAATTCCACTTAGACTGGTCGAGCTGAATCAGTGCTTGGCTGGCGATGTCAAATTTCCAACTCTCCTGGTACAGCTGGGCAAACTCCTCAGCATCTTGGACAGTTTCTTTATCTCTGGCCTTTAATCCTTCAGACTTCATAAACATAGCCAAAGCATGCATGCTGTGTCCAACTTTGCGGGCCAGTGATGGACATTTATATTTGCCCGTTTCATCACTGAATCCCGCCAAGTGTCTTGCGGCAGTTACAACATGAGCATACTTCTCAGGTTTTATAAGTTCTTTTACGGTCTTCACTGGTGCAACTTTTTTTGCTGCCAGAAGCAGCCTGCCAAGCTCCCTCAGCTTTTGTCGAATGTATTGGTGTTGGCTGATTACCCTTTCGTTCTTCTTGAACAGTCTGTAGCCGTATTCCAGAATGCAGCTGTCTTGCTTTACAGCTATTGCAATCTTGTCTTGATTCATATCATTCAAGAACTTCCAGTATGCATCACTAAATCCAGGTGGAACAGGTTCAGCAAAAGCACACAGTGCCTGGACCCTTGTTTTCCCTGCTTTAGATGTCTTGTCCTGAGGCTTGAATTTGCAAACCTGAAAATGGCGCCACATCACTCTCTTTGTGAACAGTCCATAGCAGTACACACAATGTAGAAATTCTTGTCCCTCAGTCTTTTTCTTTGGTTGCTTGAATGGGATGAGCTTTCCTTTCTGGCTCTCCAAAACTTCAGTGTTATGTTCAAAGTTTCCTTTGTTTCTGATGAAATCTAAGTGCAGTCGTCTTTCTTTTGAGTTCTTTGGAAGACTGAATGCTTTTGCAACCTCAATTTTATCATTGTGCATACGCAACAAATGTCTTGACATTTTTTGAACTACTTTTTTACAATAAAAGCAGTGATGCTTCTTGTTATACAGTCTTGAACCATCCTCCTTCTTCAAAACTGGATTCACATAGACGGATGAATTGTTTTCATGGTTTTCAAGAGCATCCTCATCAGTACATGTTTGCCCCACCTTCTCTTCATTCATGCAATTGCTTTCAGCAGGACCGTTGCTTGTTTCAAAGCTGCTGCTCTGACTGGAGATGAAATTGCTTTGACTGGAAGACTCAAATTGACTCAGACTGGAAGACTCAAACTGACTCCGACTGGAAGACTCAAACTGGTTCTGACTGGAAGACTCAAACTGGTTCTGACTGGAAGACTCAAACTGGTTCTGACTGGAAGACTCAACCTGGCTCCGACTGGAAGACTCAAACTGGTTCTGACTGGAAGACTCAACCTGGCTCCGACTGGAAGACTCAAACTGGCTCCGACTGGAAGACTCAAACTGGCTCCGACTGGAGGACTCAAACTGGCTCTGGCTGGAGGACTCAAAGTTTTTCTGACTTGAAGACTTAAATGTGCTCTGACTTGAAGACTTGAACCTATCCTTACTGGAAGGCTTGCATCTTTTTGGACTAGTAGATACTTTGTTCATATTTTTATTTTCCATGGGTATTTCCAAGCTGCAGTCACTGTCTGTGCTCTCCTCCATTCGACCTGGAACATACTCCTCTCCACTATCTACACTTGAGGCATCTGATCCTACAAGAATCTTTTGAATCTTAAGAAGAAAAAGAAAACCTAAATTAATAACTCAACCTCCTCCCTCCCTTATTACAAATATGATTAAAATGTGCTTTCAGTAAATTCACATAAAGAGAAATACTGTTAAGTTACATCCGACTAAGGGACCAAAATTTAAAAAGAATTAACTATGTCAATATGTTTATATTAATAAAAAAAACTTGCACAAATCTACTAAAATATTTGGGTATATACTATCAGTAACTACAAATTGAATAAAAATACCTTCAAACATCTATATGCAAGTCTCGAACTTCAGTAAGGGAACCTTGTTTTAAGTTTGGGAGGCACTACCCTCAAAGTGATTACCCAAAAAAAGTAATTAGGAGACTTACAGGACGGTAACAGCCTCTCCTTGGCCTTTGTGAAGCCATCTCAGACTTGGACTGAGTTGAAGGGCCCTCTGTACTGTCATCACTTGAATCGTAGAGAGCATCAGAAAAATCTGGAACTTTTTTCATCTGCAAAAAGAGTGTGTAGTCATCCTTTTTTTGCAAACTATCACAATGAATTACAATTAACAGATTTAAAGGGAGAGGTCTGTCACTTAGTTATTGGCAGTTAAAGTGTCAGAGCCATACCTGAATGCTTTTTGTCCTTCTCAGCTTTGGAACAACTTCAATGTCTGATTGCACATCGGAATGGTCCTTTATGGAATCCGCATCATCGGTTTCTTCCACAATACTCTCATTTGAATCACAAAGAGGTTGACAAAAATCTTGTAATGTCTCCATCTACAAATGAGAGTTGTGTTGGGTGAAGGTTATCTCTTTTTGTTTAGTGATACAAACCTAAATGTTAGAAGGAAATACTCTAGTTATGTCAGAAAAATTTAGTAAATTTATCCCAATATGTTGTCAAATGTGGAGGTAAGAATTAAAAAGGCACACTGTTTGCAGAAATGTACTGAAATGTTTGAGAAAATATGAATGGAATGAATATTTACAACTAAAAGGGCAGCACCTACAAAAAAACAACACCAAGCTCACCAACTAGAGCAACAGACGTGCAATTATGACTATCTGACCAATTATATGTATGTCTGACAGTGTAGTTAGTAAAAGAGGTATTCAGTTTGGAAGGTTTTAACCTTTAAGTGATAATACAGAGCAATAACAAAGAGTCTTTCAGGACAGCAACAGCCTCCACTCACCCTTTGTGAAGCCATCTCAGACTTGGACTGAGTTGAAGGGCCCTCTGTACCGTCATCACTTGAATCGTAGAGATCATCAGAAAAATCTGGAACTGTTTTCATCTGCAGAGTGATATTATGGTGCGGTTATACATTTTTGTTTGCATTTATCAAAATCAATTACAGGGAAAAGATTAAAAGGGTAAATGACTGATCAATAAATTATTGGTATTTTAAGTGTCAAGGGCATACCAGAATGCTTTTTGTCCTTCTCAACTTTGGAACAACTTCATCACAGTGTGGACCCAATGGCTGGTCATTTAAACAATTCTCATTGCTTTCATCACTGTCGGAATAATCCACCAGGGATGATCCTCTGACAGTAAATTCCTAAACATCATAAAAGACAAAATAATCAGGTGGGTTGAGCATAACATCTCTTATAAACACTGCGGTGCAGTTACCACAAGCAGACTATACATATTTCACTCCAACTGTGCTGGGCTGTTAGCACCAGTGTTTGTGATTTAGCTGTTATTTGTAATGAGGCACAGGTAATTATGAAAAAGCCTGTTTTTTCAAAAAGTGCAAAAGTTGCCCAATCCTTTAGTACAACAGTCCCTCAGTATCGACAAAAAGCTAAAAGATATATTCCTGGACGTAAAAATATTCAAGAGTTAGAAAGTTTTGCGTATGTGATGAGATTTTTCTAATAAGCATAAAACTTTTAGCCAAGCAGAATTATTTTTCTAGGAGTCTCATAAACTCTCACAACATCAGAAAAGAGGCTGCACAGTTCTTATTCCAAAAAGTTTTCTTCATCATGCAGCAGTTTAGAAAGTGTAAAATAAGAACAGGGAATAATTATGGTAACTTTAATAGTGAGAGGTGTCACCCATTGAGAAATAATTACAGAAAGAGAGATCCACATAATGGGCCCCATGAGGGTCATTCTTAGAGGTCTCCCTATCATGACATCACAAAAGAGGCCCAAAATGGGATCTCACTTCAATATATTTTCTTCAGTATGCAGCAGCTCAGAAAGTGCATTATTTGCAGTGTAAATACTTAAGTTTTGATGGTGAGAAGTGTTTTCCTGTAGGTTCACAATCACTAAAAAAGCAGTTCATACGGAGGACCCCATGAGGACATGAACTGAAACGTGTGTGTGACCAAATGGCAGTCAAATAGAAACTAGTCTGTCAAGTTAATAGTGTACCCTGTACAGAACTCAAACACATTCATTATTTCCATTACCTTTGGGCTAGCATCATCACCATCACCACGGAAGGATAGATTAACAGGAAGCACAGCCATCTCTTCTTCTTCTGCTGCAGGAGCCTGCTTGTATGTCACCTGGTGTTTAGATATTGAACAAGATGTGAGGGCCCCATGAGGGTCATTCTTAGAGGTCTCCCTATCATGACATCACAAAAGAGGCCCAAAATGGGATCTCACTTCAAAATATTTTCTTCAGTATGCAGCAGCTCAGAAAGTGCATTATTTGTAGTGTAAATACTTAAGTTTTGATGGTGAGAAGTGTTTTCCTGTAGGTTCACAATCACTAAAAAAGCAGTTCATACGGAGGACCCCATGAGGACATGAACTGAAACGTGTGTGTGTGTGACCAAATGGCAGTCAAATAGAAACTAGTCTGTCAAGTTAATAGTGTACCCTGTACTGAACTCAAACACATTCATTCTTTCCATTACCTTTGGGCTAGCATCATCATCATCACCACGGGAGGATAGATTAACAGGAAGCACAGCCATCTCCTCTTCTGCTGCTGCAGGAGCCTGCTTGTATGTCACCTGGTGTTTAGATATTGAACAAGATGTGAGGGCCCCATGAGGGTCATTCTTAGAGGTCTCCCTATCATGACATCACAAAAGAGGTGCAAAATGGGATCTCACTTCAAAATATTTTCTTCAGTATGCAGCAGCTCAGAAAGTGCATTACTTGTAGTGTAAATACTTAAGTTTTGATGGTGAGAAGTGTTTTCCTGTAGGTTCACAATCACTAAAAAAGCAGTTCATACGGAGGACCCCATGAGGACATGAACTGAAACGTGTGTGTGTGTGACCAAATGGCAGTCAAATAGAAACTAGTCTTTCAAGTTAATAGTGTACCCTGTACAGAACTCAAACACATTCATTCTTTCCATTACCTTTGGGCTAGCATCATCATCATCATCACGGGAGGATAGATTAACAGGAAGCACAGCCATCTCCTCTTCTGCTGCTGCAGGAGCCTGCTTGTATGTCACCTGGTGTTTAGATATAGAACAAGATGTGAGGGCCCCATGAGGGTCATTCTTAGAGGTCTCCCTATCATGACATCACAAAAGAGGCCCTAAATGGGATCTCACTTCAAAATATTTTCTTCAGTATGCAGCAGCTCAGAAAGTGCATTATTTGTAGTGTAAATACTTAAGTTTTGATGGTGAGAAGTGTTTTCCTGTAGGTTCACAATCACTAAAAAAGCAGTTCATACGGAGGACCCCATGAGGACATGAACTGAAACTTGTGTGTGTGTGGAAGAGAAAAGTTGGAAAAATCCTTTGCATGAAGTGTAACATACAGGGCCCCATGAGGACATGAACTGAAACGTGTGTGTGACCAAATGGCAGTCAAATAGAAACTAGTCTGTCAAGTTAATAGTGTACCCTGTACAGAACTCAAACACATTCATTCTTTCCATTACCTTTGGGCTAGCATCATCATCATCATCGTGGGAAGATAGATTAACAGGAAGCACAGCCATCTCTTCTTCTGCTGCTGCAGGAGCCTGCTTGTATGTCACCTGGTGTTTAGATATAGAACAAGATGACAGTGAGCTCTGACAGGAATCATGAGTCTGGACATATTTATAGGTCACAAAAGTTTGCTCACATAAAACTGTCTTTGAAACAGCATGTCACTACTTTTTAATCTATAATATAAAAGAGACATGACTTTATGATCCATCTCTATGTAAAATCTCATGTAAAAATGGAAATAGAAGACTTGACTATTTTTATGTTTGTAACGCAGATCTCTTTAGCACCAACACACCACTTTTTAAGCGCTGGTTTCAGCCTTGTGTAGACAGTTTCATTAATTATAATGAAGCGTGATGCAGCAGTTGCTTTAGGAATGGTCTGTATACCTGATATGTTCAATGTAGACAGCCCACAAATGTATTACAAGAACTACTGGTCTTCAAATACAGCCATTAACCAGTTTCAGGAACTTCCCATGTCACTATTTCTTCTTAGAAAAATACACTTTGGACACTGGTCTTACTATGACTCAAAGATTCTCAATTACAAGACCTAAGTTGTGTGAAGTGAACTTAACATCTTTAAAAATCATATAGTGTGACCAATGCATGATCTAACAAGCTCACCTTTTTACGCCATGGCCATTTTGAATCACCATAGTTGTAATCAAGTTCACTTCCTATTTCTATGTTCTTCACAGCAAACAGACACAAATGTGGCTTGTTGTTTACTATAACTTTTTTCATGATGCAGTTTGGAGATTTGTGGTTGTCATTCACTAATCTTCCAAGGGACCCATCTTCTTTGGATGCATCAATACTAAAAGATAAACAAAAACAATACATCAAACTAAGTGCTACTCAAATATCAACTTTTATAAAGTGTATCTTCACAGTTTTATTTGAAGAGCCACTTAAGATTTAAAGCACATTAAGTCTAACATTTTACTCGTTAATTTATACATATTTAAATATGTTTCAGGTCTAAACAAGAAAACCCTAATTGCTACTAAAAATACATCTCATATACTTACCACCACTGGCGTTTCTGCCAATGAAATTCATACAGGAATGTACTCTGTGTCTCTGAGTAGTGCCTTGATCGGCATTCTTCCACTGATATGAATTCACCCCTGTACTCCAACACAAAAGAGCCTTGCTCAATTGGTTCGGTAGCAAACACTCCTCTTCCTACAAGGACACAGAATTAAATAAACTTCAGTCAAAGACATACCAAGTTGCCTTAACCTTTCCCATACAGCATGAAAAAAAGTCTGTACTCTGTAGCTCCCTTGAGCTGACCCCAGATTAATATGTCGTCCCCCTCCTTTGGGAAGATCTGTGAGCTGTATTTCGTTTCCTAAATGCTCTGGAAACATACCATCTTAAATAAAAGAGATGACTTTATCTAGTTATTAGCCAAATTGAATGCATGATGGTCACTGGTCTAATGATGTACTTTTGTTCTGTGAGGCTCTTCTCTGTACAGTTGTGTATCATATGCGTCTTTCTAAAAATGTTTTGTATGTGGCATGACTTTTTTTATATATGTGGATTTTCTGTTTAACAGGGATCATCATGTGTTAACCACGTGACCCATGAGTCTGTATTTAGGCTCTCTGTTTGCTTAACTAATTCTGCGCATTAACTTAAAATGTAACCTCTGAATATGCCTGACAGTTGCAGTGTTCAGTCCTTTTTACATTTTCATTACTGTCTTCTATTGGTCTAGCACCTACCTTAATGGTATTTGAATGTGCTGGACACTATAAATACAGCAGAAATAAAATTAATAACTCAAACCGGCTATATTTGATTTCACCAGTGTGTACTTGAAACTTCTCTGATGGAAGTCAAGCTTATTTAGACATGCCTATACCCGAATGCATTGGATTTTAACAAAACAGCAGATTGAAGACAGTTTTTTTCTGTAAGATATCTTCTGACAGGTAGCCTAAATATTTCTTCATTCTAAATGTGTGTGTTAATGAATAGTATTTAGAAATGCACTGCTGTAATTTGCAGCTACCAAAAGGGCTTGAGGTCATACCTTTGATATTGTTGATAAATCTTTCTGCAAACCATGGCTTGTCTCTGGAAGACAGAATGTACGACGTTGCATCTTCGACAGGCTTTATCCTGGACTTCCTTTTGGACATCATGGCTCTGTGAAAATATTTTTATATCATTACACAGCTGTGCTATATGAGAAAACAGATGGTCATTAACTAACTTAGTGATTTCAATGAGACATATTTATGTTCGAAGGTTTGTGATATTCGTTGCAAAGTTATCAGAGTAGCTTTATTTATTTTCTCAATTATGAGAACATAACATGTGGTAGGAGTATCGCTATTTTGGATACATGCTTCAACTACTGTGACTCCTCCACATAGATCATCACCCCTGAATAATTACATCGGTTGATTATTTCATAACTCGTGTTACACTTTAAAGGGTGGCTCGGACCACAGGTTGCTTACCTGACTAGGCCCGAGCCTGCCGTGGAGCATTTAGCATATACCGAAGCACAGAGTTTGTGTTACAATGCTTTGTCTGGCAATATGTGAACCTTTGTACCACTCAAACATTACGTTACGTGTGGTCGGATGGCCCCTTCAAACGCAGTCAGTTGCAAAATACAAGCCTGCGTTGAACACTATCAGCACTTAGTTGTAAATCACCTGTACGTTAGCTCGTAGCTTAGCACAACAGTTTCTACCATAAATCAACACTTTCATAGTAAAGTACGACGCGAATATCCCCTCAGAAAACGGCAACAACACATTTATCTAATAGCTCACCTGACGTCTTTTAACGTTAGACACCACGTTGAAACTCCGCACTTTAGGTATCACGATCGACTATTCCACCGTCTTCCCCTCGGGTATCTCATGAATATTCACGGGCTTAATTAGCCATGTGCTCGGCTGCGCGCATGACACACGGGGCCCGCTCAGAGCATCCACATCACTTCTCTACATGCTCAGAGCATCCACATGCCCTGAGCATGTAGAGAAGTGAAACACAGAAAGTAGGTCTATCTTATTTATATGTTTTTAAATGTAATAGCTCTCAAAATAACTAAATGTATCCCATCGAGGAGTTCAATATGAAATGATGACAATGTAATTTATGCCCAAGGTGACAATATCCATCCAACTATCATTCATGTTTTAATCCATGTACCAACTGGAACATATATATATACCCTAATTACATCAAAACAACATTTATATTAAATTATGATCAAATTTCAATGTAGGGTTCACTGCATTGTCATAAATTAAAATGGCAGGCTGTATGCAAGTGAAAGCACAGACAGTCTCCAAAGCTATTGGTTAGCAGCTAACTAGCTTCAGCTAACAGACGCAAGCAAACAGTCTGACATAGTTGTATTTCAGGTGACAATATCCATCCAACTATCATTCATGTTTTAATCCATGTACCAACTGGACCATATATATATACCCTAATTAAATCAAAACACCATTTATATTGAATTATGACCAAATTTCAATGTAGGGTTCACTGCATTGTCATAAATTAAAATGGCAGGCTGTATGCAAGTGAAAGCACAGACAGTCTCCAAAGCTATTGGTTAGCAGCTAACTAGCTTTAGCTAACAGAAGCAAGCAAACAGTCTGACATAGTTGTATTTCAGGGAACAATGCTATCAGTACTCCCATATTCTTCTGTTTTATGTAATACATTTTAAAATATTAATGAAGTTTATGTAAAATAAAATAAAAACTAGCAACCTGTAGCTAGCAATTAGCATTCAGTGATCTAGCTGCTAATTTTAGCAGCTAAAATTAGCAATCTATATAGAATGGTACTTTTTATATATTTTTAAGGAGAATCGTTTCTTGTAGTCGCACAAAACTCTACACAGTCAAAAAAAATGAATTTAAAAAAAGGAAACTCAAAATAAACTTACCTTATGTGCAAAGTTCTTCAGTCAGTACAGCGCATCGCTCTGTGTTGTTATGACAAGTGCTTCAGCTCACAATCAAAATCCTGTAAAATCCCGCGAGACTATGACGCTTGATGTTAAAGGCGTCTCATTGGCTAATATGACACACACTTCAGGAAGTGTGTGTCATGCTGCAGTGGCATGAACAATCCTCTAGGGGTTCAGAAAGCACACACACTTCACACCCACATTTCCACTTTTTGTCACCTTGTGGGCCAAGTAAAAAAAAAGCATGAGGAGTATCAGGGAAGGCTCCTAAGCTATTTTAAATCAATAAACGGTTTGGGGTCCAGCATTTTGGCCCCACAAGGATTCATGGCCTCATACCGTTGGTGGGCTACCGGTGGTATGGCCCCACCAAGCGAGAAATGTGAGAGCACACACACACACACACACACACACATTACGTTGAATTATCAGGCAAAAATATCTGTGCAATGTTAAATCTGTGCTAAGATGGTCTGCATTATGTGTACTTATACATTTTATAAGTGATAGATAGGAGGGCGGAGCTCCATCAGGCTACACATCTCATTGTATGAATAGATCTAGGATAGGACTCCATTGTTTAGCAAGGGTTGTTTTTTGAGCCTCAATACGGTGTGATTTGTTCCATCTGATAAATGTCCCATCATTTTTTGTTAAATATTGTGAATGAATAGAATTCAAAGTTTGTTTGTCATTATTTGATGAGTTTATAGTGTGTGAGTATTTTTCGTATCATCACAAGATTCCAAAATCCTTACAAAAAGACATTTCTAAATGTTTTATGGCTGATCTGACGACCAAAGCTAGATATTCCTCTGTCCTGAAAATCTCCGTGTCAGGAAGGACCTAAATAAAGAATAATGTATAGTGAGCCGGTGGTTATATGAAACCATGACAAGATGAGACAAAGCCCCAAAGAGGAAGTCAAGAGGTCTTATATCCAAACTGTCAGCTTGAAGAAGTGAAATCATAAACTTGATTAACGTGCTGGAGTCCTTTAAATGGACTGATGTTATATGACTTGTTATCATGTTGTCCCTGGTGTCGTGTTTGACCAATCAGAATCAAGTATTTAACACAGCCAGGTGATTAGAAAAAACATCAGGTAATATAAGAGAAATAAGAAAGACAGGAAAACCTTAAGAACAAGCGGACATGATAACCTCTTCATCAGTGTGAGATCCTGAATTTTGATGTCTGATGTAGTCTGATGTGCGATCTTGTGTAAATAAAATCTGCATGTTGTTTTGTATAGTAAGGGTCCTTTTTTTTAGACATCTGCCATTTTTTTTTTTTTTCCATAAGCTGCATGAAATTCACGAGTCAGCAATTTAAGACGGTTGCCAAAATAAATCTTCAAATCTGCATCTTTAAGGGAAAAATCTTTGAAATCAGTAAGGCTTGGCAAACTTATAATAAATTTTTCATATTGTTGTCCATGATGTTGTTTTTTCTTTGCAATTTGCACTTCAACTAGCCTACACTGTATTAACTGTTGAGCCTGCTGAAAGAAGAAAATCCTACATTTGTTCATTCTTCTAATCTTTCACCATGCTATGTGGCATGACCAGTCTCCTTAATATCACGCTAAAAAAGCAGACCAAAAAAGCAGTCAAACATTTCCATTTTCAATGACCGAAAGCAAAGAAAAAACAAGTAGAGAGGGAAAAAAAGGAGCCCAGATCACCATTAGGTTTACTGGCACAGTAATACCACATGTGGATGTGGTAACAACAGTTTGTAGGTTAATTGTGGTTTATTAACTTTAGAAATTTGGACATGGAAGGTTTTCATGAATCACAGAAAACCTTTAAAATGATTCCACATTACTCGAGCTCTTGGGTTAACACCAGAGCCATACTGGTGTTTTTAAGAAACACTGATGTTTTGTAAAGGTGTTATAGTCCCATGATTGATCAACAGTGAGAAAGTAGGACACTTAATAATTACTCAATAAAATCACTCACTGCAATAATTTTCTTAATTAAGTTAATTATTCCATTTCAAATGTGGATGATTTTGTGTCTCTGTGTCATTGTTTTCTTTCAGGGACAATACAGTTCATCTCATCTGAGCCGTCAGGAGCATCATTACCCAGAAACCTGACTGTCACATTAGAACATCTCCTTGATCTTCTTCTTTTATCCCAAGGACTTCCCACTCCTCCAAGCAGGTGTTTAGAAGTCTGGGTTAACACCCCACTGCAGCACACTCATCCTTTCCCCATCGCTCGTCCCCTCCCCTCCATTTCTCCCTGAAGAAAATTAACACTCGCCTCCCACCCCAGGTGGCGCGGGGAGGGGCAGCAGGAATGGAGAGGCGGGGAGGGCGGAGGAGTGTCGAGAGCCTGATTTATCTGAGCCTGTCAGGCCCTGGGAGGCCTCAGTGGGTGTTTATGTGTGTGTCTGTTTTTTTTTTTTTCTTCTTCTTTTTTTGGTTTGTGTGTGTGTGTGTGTGTGTGTGTGTGTGTGTGTGTGTGTGTGTTGTGTGTGTGTGTGTGTGTGTGTAGAGGGGCTCCGGGTGTGTTTACAATGGGTGCAGGGAAGGAAGTGTCTCTCCCACCTTGGCCCCTGGGTTGGCACAGCGGAAGCCCCTCTCTGTCTCATTAGGACGTGTGTGTGTGTATGGGTGGGTGTGTGTATGTGTGTGTTGTAGGGGGTTGCAACAGTGTGACAGTTCAAAGTGACATTCACACTACCTTCTCTTTCCCCTGTCCTCTTTCTCACTCTTTCACACACGGACATGAAAAGAGGGGAAAAGGTGTCAATATGTGACATTAGTCTTGATACCTACTGTATCTGATAACCTGGTGTGTTTGCAAAGCCAGCGGCACAACCTCTTACACACACACACACACACACATTTGTTGGGTTTGTACAACTTTTCATCTCTAAAGAAATATTTAAATATCACCATGCTCATTTTTGGTCTCAACCCTCCACCATTAATGCCCCCAGGAGTTATATACGGCCCTTTAAACACTGCACCAATTACATACTGCTTCTTAAACTCAATTTTTAACCTTGCAAAAATGAGGCCACTTTGCTAGATTTAGAAGCTGTCTATCTATATCCACATTATCATATATGTTAGCCTTTCTTTTTTTGTACGTGTTACCAGCCTCCTCCCACGTTACAAGGGGAACTTGTTCTTACATTTTTCTATAAGCAGCTTTAACTTCTGCTTTTCTAAGGGAGAAGGCGTGCTCAACTTGTGAGAGGTTTCCCACATGTGATCATCCATATTTCTACTACTATCATGTCTGAAAAACCAGGACCAGGACCCTTCCTAAACCACACCATCCAGAGAAAATAATGTAGACAACATTTTAAGTTCCCGGCTGCAAAATCAGATTTGATTGTTGTCATTCATGTTGTAGGTGTCCTGGCAGAATCACTGGATACTGAGCTTTAATTTCTTCTCTCCAGCTTTGTTTCCTACAGTAAGAGCGCAGAGGTTGTTATAGATTAGGACAGAGTTTTTAATGTTTTGGCTGACACAGGTTTTCAGCAGCAGACAGAACACAGCAGTGAATGAAGCTGGTGAGGCTGAGGTCAGGGCTGCGTGCAAACTTAGCTTTTGTGGCCAGACGAACAAACTGAGGGACTAGTTATTCTATCTACTGCTTTCAACATATTTATCTTCAATACTGATTTGACATCCACTTGAAAGATTAGAAAAATTAATCAAACAGTAAAAGCACCCTGACCTCTCTGCCTCACAGCAAAGATGGTGCCTTACTTATGTAGACACTGAATTTTAGGAGTGTGTTCACATTCTAAAGACTCATCAATTACAAATGTGTGTTCAAAGGATGCTGGACTCACCACCAGGACAAATGTACCACAAAGTCGCCGGGTCCTCCTCAGAGCTCAACCAAGGGCCACATCCATGCAGCCCACATGACTGACATGCTTAACATCATAACGGTGTCTGCAAATAAAAGCTTAAAGAGATAATCATGGTATCTGATGTCAAAATTTTCATCAATCGCACAGATATGGTTATAAATTAACATCACATTTCAAAGTGTTGTAAACAGAAAGGAGAATAGCTATTTTGGATGTGTTTAAGGCTGAAGTGATGCAAGGAGGAGCAAACCAACACTCCTTTAATTCCTGAAAAGTAAGAACGACAGAGCGCCCTTTTAGTTGTTCAACAGACCAGACTCAAGACAAAAGGCGACTGTGCCTTCTCTGTCAGAGCACCTGTGCTGTTGAACAGCCTACCAGAGGAAAAAAAGCTTGCCCAATCACTATTGTCTTTTAAAGTCTTCTCTACTCAAAGCACACTTTTATAAACAAGATTTTATATAAATAATCTCTTAGTAACCTTTTATTCTTTTACGTAATCTTTTGGATCATAGCAAATGTATGTATGTTCTCATATATGATTGCTGATATGTTTTCAATATTTGCCATCATTGTTGTTCATTTGTTGCTTATGAAAAGCACTTTGTAAACTTTGTTTTAAAAAGATGCTATACAAATAAAAGTTATTATTATTACTATTATTAATACTATTATTATTGTTATTATACTTCAGTCGATCAACAAGGCGTAATTCTGTTGTCTGTTTTTAAAACAAGTAGATGGTCCCACTAAGAGTAATTCTAGAGGTACATTCTACTACAGTACACACCTCATGCCTCTAAAATAAAAAAAAACGTGTGCAAAAATCAGTTTTGGTGTTTGCCAAAGTTTGAAAATTTTGATTGGTAATCAGCCAAATTCTGATGTTGTGCATCTGTAACCTCTGAGATGTGTTTATTTCATCTCTGTTCAAATATTCTTGGGGTTCTGTTTGGAAGTTGTTGATTTTTTAAAATCTGTATAGTAAAGTCGACCCGGTCCTTACATTCCTGTGCGTTGGTTCAGTGTAAGAACCTTTATTTGTCTCTTTACTGGAGGACAAATACTCGTTCTGTATTTGCTCTTTGTGTTCCCCTTCACTCCTCCACACTCTAACTGTATCTGGATATTTGAAATCAATCAAAGTCGTGGCAATGTCATTGCAATCACTTTTCAAACAGTCCTTTATCACACTGACATTGTGCAGCAGTGCTTATTTAACTGCTGCTTATTGTTGGCACAGCAGTTATTAACCCAACACCTCCGGTTCGGGCCTCGCAAGTATTTCCTCACATTAGCATACAAGATTTATTTCACTAAACCCATTAAAACTAATAAGCACACAATTACCAAGCACGTGGCGGAAATAATATGCATATCAAAAACGCCAGAGCTGTCATATTGTCCTGAGCGCGTGCCAAGCTCTCCATGTTGACCATGTGGTCCAGGATTATAATAAGACCGGCTCTCTGAAGGAGGCAGCTCCGAGTGCTTTTACAGTCAGAGCTGCTTACTAATTGGACAAACATAATTATTGAGCGGCGAGGAGATGGGCATTGTCTTAATTCGTCATAATCGCATATCCTGTTCTTTGAAATGATGTGTGCAGTCAATTAAAGGTAAAAGTCGCAGCATATGGTTGAAGAAAATGAGGCTGAAAAAAGATATGGACAAGAAAGCTGTGGGAATGTCTTTTTTTAACTGACAGGCAGCAACAATGAAAAGATGAGCGGTAGCGATAGCATAAATTAGCGAGAAGCGTCTCTTTTCTCTTCTGATTTCTTCTTCTAGATGCCCTCTCCCTCCCTGCTCCCCTCTGTCACTTGCAATCTCACTCTCCCTCCCCTTCCAAAACCCGGCTTCCACTCCTGATCTATCTTTCTCTCTTTAAAGATGGGCAGAGTGTCACACAGAAGAGAGGAGGAGAAGGAGGCGAGGGAGGAGGAGGCGGGGGTATGCTCTATGCAAAGCAGGGCCTCGGTAGCCAAAGTCGGCAGGCTGAGATGAGGTGTCAGCATTGCACGGGCGCACTGATGTATGAATGCGGCGAAATCAAACGCGTCACTCGACAGACAGGAGGGGGTTGGAAAGGTGAAACCAGCGCGCCGAGAGAGAGCAGCTGTACATCGGCGTCAAGGTGCTACCATCCCTCCCTCCTTCCCTTTATCACTCCTCCTTTCTTGTCTTTTTTTTTGTTGTATTCCACTTATTTATTTATTTGCCTGTTTTTCTTCATCTCTAACTCTCCGCCGCTGCTTCCCGTTCGGTGGCACGGAAGAGGCCACAGCCCTAACAAGGTACAGCGGTCACAAAGAGAGAGAGCGACCGAAATAAAGAGACAGAGAGGAACACAGCTACTCAGAAAATATTAGCATATCCCCTAAGGAATACCGACTAAATTGATACCGAATGAACCCAACCCCTCCTTCTCTCCATTTTCACCCACCCTCCTCCCTTCCTCTCTTTTTCTCTCTCCCAGACCTCTCCCAAGGTGTCACGGTGTCTTATTCATTAATATGTGTAAATCCTTGTTTTCGTCAACACGGCGGACGGCGGGCGACACCACAGAGCGACATCGGCGGGCCGGTGTTGCCGCCTGACTCTCTGACTCCGGTTCATTGGCAGAGGCTCGTCACTCTGAGTGATGAGTGAGGAAGAGGAAAGAGGAAAAGAGGAAAAGAGAGAGGGAGAGAGAGAGAGAGAGAGAGAGAGAGAGAGAGAGAGAGAGAGAGAAATGGTGACTTAACAGAGTTTTAGATGAAATGTTTTAACTCTGTTCTCCATCACAATGTGCCACGATCATAGATAAAAGTTCATAGACACCGTTCATAGACAATCTGTTAAAGTGTCAGTGGTCTTGGGCTCATCTGTGATCAGTATGAAGGAACCCACATGATGATTTTTGTGGGTTCACACCCAGGTAATCCAAAATCATCAGCTCTATCTGCAACTCTGAAACCGTTGTTCCTCCTCTTGCATCAAGTTTGGAGGTGTCCAGTGACTTGATGTTTGAATGTACTGTTGAATTGTGTAACGTTGATAAAGAGCATAAAGTCTGCATTGATTAGCAGTGAAGGGAGATGAATGGGTATTAAAACATACAAATGTTCACATTGGGGTTTAAATGATGTCTCAAGAAACAGCTCCTCTAGACTTTGAATATACTGACTTATTGTCTGAAGTGAAGTAACTTCTGGACTCACACTGCTTGTTGAATGCACCTTTAGCTTCCTATGGTCTTAAACCTTGCTGCTAATACCCGTGTTTTCTGTGTTTTCTGTGTCCTTAAATGTTTGAACTTGTTTTGGTGTTATTTCTTAATATGTAATGTCGAGCTGATGAGAAACTGTGTTTAATTTCACTATGTATGAAAATAAGGAAGGAGATGACAATACATTGAATCTTTCCTTGTCTTGTCTAAACCCAAAACCAAGTTCACACAGAAAATGGACAATGAATGGTAACTAGTCCATACTCAAAGTCCAACTATTTTAAATTGTCAATTAAGTTCATGGTCCAAAAAATGAACTAGATCGCTTAATTCTTTTTTAAAAAGCTGAATCTGGGTTTTTTTTTCAGTAGAGCCTCCAATGCTTCCATACCTAGCCCTTAACCACAGAGCTAAATGATTTACTGTATGCTCCTATAAATGTATAGGCATATCTTAAGTTTAAAAGCCAAGGAAATCAGAATTAAACCCAGAGGAAATACTGCAGCTTTCAAAACTTAGAAACACACATAAAACTTTAATTTGTTGGCTAAATATTTGGCTAAAGGTTCAGACTTTAACACCAAAACTCACAGGGAAATCTGCTTCTAAAAGATGACTTGGCTGAGATGGTTTTAAGATCCTCTGAAATAAAAGAACAAAAGTCAAAGAAACACTGAAAAAAACACAATATTGAATTATTCCTCATTCTAAACAAGTTCATCAGTTTTTAGGCCTTTGGGATCCGTACTGATCTATTCATAAAACTACTTCAAATGTTCACAGTAGCTGACTTCAACCAACCACAGCTGAGCGGCTAGGAGCATAAGCCTTGCCGATTGCCCACCGGGTGCTGTAAATCTGACTTTGGCTGCTGTAAAACACAGTGCTCAGTAACTCTGCAACGTTCGATACCCCTCAAATCCTTCAACATGAGAGCGGTCATTCACTGTCTCCAGAGTGAACTACGCTCATGTTCCTGTTCATGAGTTGCAAATTGAGCCGTTGGTTAATTGTTCATCCAAACATGAACGATTTCAAACACTGTGCAACCTAAACCTACACAAACTTGTTTGTACCAATAGTTTTTAATCAGGACCCAAATGCGAGACCACATACAGGGTCAAAGGTTGTTAATGGGGCATTTATTGTAAACAGGCAGACGATAATTGGCAGCAGTCATCTTCATGGGGCAGAGGTGACAGAGCAGCCGTGTAGACAGAGACACAGGAGCTGGGATGTTGAGGGGGATGTGGCACAGGTAGGACAGGTAGAAGTAAGGCAGCTGTGTGGCTTACAGTTCTGATGATCAGAGACTAGGTGGTGAGTGAAGAGGTGATGGGGATAGATGGAGGTAGGTACTGGAGACAGAGAGACAAAAAAGGTGAGGTGCAGGAAAATCCTGCGAAAAACACTGAGAAGGAGCCAACTATACCACTGGGAGAGAAACAATCTGGCATTATGTAGAGAGAAGTCGAGAGCTTAAGGCCCCGTCCAAATATATGTGCATATTTTTGGACTTATGGTCTTACCTTCACACGTAAACAGCGTTTTAGACTCTCAGGTGGATGCCGGGGAGGTAGTGGGGCTAAAAGTTTGAAGGCAGCACTGGAGCAGGGCAGCAGTGACGTTGGTAAAGCAGAAGCAGAGACAGGAAATCTTGCAGCTTAAATAGACCGCCTGACTGAGTGGATGCATTAGTCAGCGATTGAAAGGATACCATGTCAGTGTGAAATCATACCCTACAAATCCAGATCATGACTGTTTATTATTGTGTCATGTCCAACAACTACAGAATATAAGATTATGATGAATTCCTCTGTAGAGCTCTAAAAGTGCTCAAAGCAAGTCAGTCAGCCTTAATCATTTTTATGTAAAACAAACATTTAAAACCCACTTTCCAAACACTTTCCTGAGCATCATGAAATACATCAAACATAATTTATGTAAGATCAAAGTCATAGATATGAAGGTTACTTAATATTGTTTACTTGATTAATATGTCTCACCCTATCGCACTCAGCAGGTAGTTACCAGCTCCAGTTTGGTCAAAGTCAGACTTCTCTCTGCACCAAGTTTGAATCCTTTGTCAGAAAGTGGCGCTGGTGGCCTAGCGGTCTAAGCTAGTCCTTGCGGCCAAGGTTGCTGGCTAGACTCCAAGCTGCCACCATTTGCTGCAGGTCTTCCCTCGCTCTCTAATCCCCACGTTTCCTGTCTCTCTTCAGCAGTCCGATCAAATAAAGGCAAAAATGCCAAAAAGATAACTTAAAAAAAGAAAGAAAGTGACGCAGCTTTTGCTCAGCGCTTAAAGCACGACACCACTATAGTCCACGTAACAGCAGTTGTTGATTTGACTCTTGATCTTGACCCTTGGCTGCATGTCTCCCCTCATTCTCTACTCCCCATATGCCCCCTCTCTCTTCAGCCATCCTGTCTAATAGAGAAAAAATGTCCCAAAAAAATAGCTTTAGAAAAAAAAAAGCAACCAGAGATCCATGGGAGACATCAGCACCACTTTGCCTTTCACTGATCTATACTTGTGCCAGACTAAATAAGCCATCATCACAGTCATTTGTGTTTTCTGTGTTTTAATCCTGTTCCACCTGGAAACACTCTGACAGAACAAAATGCGTCCGTGGCATTTCAAGTACTGGAAATTGGCATTCACGGTTTAGATGCTACCATGCATAGGAATAAAAATAAAAAACAGGAGATTTTCTTTGGATTTATTCTATAACAGCTGTTTTTTAAAACTTTATTTAACATGTTTTAAACATTTACTTGAATAAAACATTCAAATGTATCAATAAAAAGTGTTTTTTGTTTTCCCAAATTAAGATAATATTCCCTGGATTGGAGATAATTGACCTTTTATTTGTCCTAAAAGTGGTCAAATACATTCCGCTTATTAAACAATCACCATGTGAATGTGTTAGTTCTTCACGTTTCTCACTTTGACTCTCCTTTCTGCTGTAAACTTCACATTACAATCCACTTTGAGTCCATGCATACAAACTGTACGAATACTCTGTGCCACTTCCTGATCATACATGATGTAATGTAAATGTGACACAAACCTGTGAGACATGCCACACTTTGCCTTGAATAGTAAGTATTAACACATCAAACAGCAAATCGAGTAGTTTTGTCCTTAAGCACTCTCACCGAGGTATTTAAGATGAGTCATCCTTTTTAAGAGCACATAAGTGGAAACATTCACAGCCACATTTGAAACCACTTAGTTGAAACAATAGAAGAATGCAATTTGCACAGTTGGAATTAAGTTGTCTGCCATAATGTTATGTACTGACTCCTTTTTTCAGCATTTTCCATAGCAGACGAGCGTGTTTGCTCAGTGAACACTCTGACATATGCTGGACATATTAAATTATAGGATGTGCAGGGAAAAAATCAATTAATGGCTCAGGCTATAAGCAATAAGCTGTAGCTGCTCTGACATGTCAGGATGGAACTCTTGTGACACTAATACATGCTACGTTATTTGAATAAGGACTGAAGGCTTACTCCATTGATTTTATTACAGAAACAGCAAATTGATTTGAATAACACTGCTAATGGGAGAGAGGAAAGTAAAGGCTGAGTAATGCACAGGATGTTCTGTGAGAGTAATGCAGGTTTTCTGTCTCTTAAGGATAAAATAGGCTTCCTTTTAATGTAAACTTTAATAATAATCAGTCATCAGTGGTCAAATCATATAGAAAAAGATTAAATTGAACACATTTTATAAATGGTTGAATTTCACTGCAGCATTACGAGTGATTCTGATCTCTTCCCTGTCGCAACTGCGTTCGCATCACTGCAAAAGGTAGGTGCCTGTGTATCAAGAGTTTGCAGTCACTCACATTACACCCATGTTGCATTGCAAACAGCTCCTCCATTACCGAGGTTGCCCCGCTGTGAACTCTCCACTGAGCGCGTGCAATCCACACGAGGCATGAGGGATGCGCAGCGCCACGCTAGTATGTTAAGATTTCATTTAGATTTCATTCATGTTTTAAAATATCTCTTGCGCAGGGGCTGCATGGGAATATATATTCCATGAATGGGAAATGCCTGGACGCCAGTGTGTGTGTGTTTGTGTGCATCTCGCGCTGTAGGACCATTCGTCGGCGAACAAGGCCCTTGCCGTTTTCAATTTCCAGAGGTGTCAGCCGGACCCGGGAAAGACTGGAAGCTGATACATCAGTGCAGCTGCCGGCCCTATTGTGTGCGTCTTCACTTCATACACTGATACCCAGAAATATATGAGAGTAAATTCAGAGCTTTTGTCGGAGTGGAACGCTGGCAGGTAGCAATAGCGATGGCCGATCCCCTGATTACATTCATAAACAACAGGTTAACTTTTCATCCTCTGCATGGTGGATGTAGATACAGCCAGGATGGGTTTCTAAACTAGTTTTTACTGATGCTGATAAAGATATGTTGAATTTTATTTGAATAGCTGCAACATTTGTCCAGATGGATGCATCCAATTCTTCTCTCCTCCATGTGCTCCTTTGTCCTGGTTTTGCTAAATCTGCATGAGAATGCAGAACTGGTCTTAATCCCAAGCTTTCCAAAATAGCAGCTTGGTCAGTGTCCCAACACGGAAAAAAAAAATGAAACTATAGACACTTTTACAAGCATCATTTCTGTCCCCTAGTTTGTTTTTAAGTAGCCTTAGTGTAAGATATAGAAGAATGAATGTTTAAGTCTGCTCAGTGCGGCAGCAGAGATGATCGTATCAAGCACAGGACCTTTAGCCTGGAGACCACAGCTTTATTCTTACAGGAACAAATATAAAATGCAAAATGTTCAAAGTTGTCTTCTTTTTAAGTAATCTGACATATCTGACTTATATAGTACGGAATGCAGTAAGTAGTATGTGTTAATGATTGTTGCACATCCAAAAGTTTATTTATTCAACCTTGACTTCTATTTATTTGTTTAATTTTGGAAGTCTAAGATGACATTGCAAGTTCACCAAAGCCTTGTTGACTAGGGAGGCTTGCAAATTCAAGCAAGCAGTGTTGAAAATTAAGATGATAAAGGAGGGTAAAAACTTGCAGTTCCTCAAGTGTCCACTTGAGGCTGGCCCCAAAAGTCAAGGATACCCCATTAGGGCCAGCATTATAATGCTCTTCTTTACAGCAGAATGTAACATATTCACATCCAGGTGTGTCTCTTAGCATCTTTGTTTTTTTGGAACAACTTCATGCGGGTGAATATCTCTTATAACCAAGCGGCAAACTCCGGTCTCAAACAATGAAGCCAATGTGGAAGTGATATAAACTGCAATACATCGAAAATCCGCTTGAGGCTGGCTGCAGAAACACCGGAAACTACATAGATATGAATGGGAAAAAGACGATCTTTGCAGCATTAATAAACATGTTTACAGCCTGGTTCAAAAAACGGCTTGGCCCTACAACGCTAATCTCTCTAATGGCACACACTGTACGGGGGGGTGAATTTTTTTCTAATATGACGGTTAAGAAGATATTAAGATTATGAGTTTTGCCCAAATAAGGACATGACTGACGTGACTCCCGGTCGGGAACACACAGCCATTGGCTAAGAGGCTCACACTACGTCACACTCTGCCTAGTTGAGTTCCGCATTACCAATATGGCTGCTGCCGTCGATTTGCTTCAAAACAGCTCTCAGGAACAGATGGGTGACATCACGGATACTACGTCCATATTTTATGCAGTCTATGCTTATAACTCATCAGCTTTGACCATACTGAAGCAAATATTGGGGCGTGGCCTGTTTGACTGGCAAGTGGGTGCATTGTTGCATTTCGCATTTGGTTATGACTGTTTTTTTTTAAGTTTTTTTTTTACAAGTTTCAACTTTATTATTCTCTTTGCATCGTTCTCGACACACAAAGGACACATTTGAAAGCCTGAAGACCTTTTCAAAAGCACTTTTTTTTGACTGACTTTTTATCATCCAATAAATTCTGTCTTAAAAAAACTAATACAGTCATGCCATTGTAATTTTGACAAGGCAAAAGAAAAACAAAATGACAACATAAACCTAAAAATGTTTGGTAATTAAAGTCCCTTCCCTCCCCCTCCCACATGGGTCTTGGATCTGAAATGTACTTGCAAGCAAGGCATTTACAGTAAATCAGGAAAGTATAGGCAGCTAAAAGGCAATACACAATAAATACATATATAAAGAGGTAGAGGGATTCAATATATTAATGCAATGGTATAATGTAAAAAATGAAACCACAATATAGATCTGGCAGAGTTGAGTGCCTCCATTCTATTTTCAGCCATAACCTGGCCTGCCTGATTCATCCTAGCAACAGAGAGCTCCATTGTCAACATTTCTACAAACAAGTGGATCCACTGATTTATAGAAAGGGTGTGCGAGGGCTTCCGTCTTACTGCCAGCATCTTTTTTAGCAGCAGTGCATGCTGATAAACACAGCAGTCTTTGGGTTTGGTTAAGATTCTGCCTGGAGTCATCATTCAAAAGCATGAACTCAGGAGAGCAAGTGATTGTCAAACCAAGCTTTTTAGTAAGATGTTCTGTCATTTGCATCCAAAACTTTTGAGCAGGTAGACACTCCCACATGATATTTAGGTTTAACTCGCATTAGGATCAGTTTGGGGAACCAGCAAGATCCATTCTGTAGAGCCGTATTGGTGTCAGATAGGTTTCATAAATATAATACAAACTTGTGCATTTATGATTAGGATGAGTTTGGTTATGACCCTTAACTCCACCTCTTTGCGTGTTTACAGATTAGCCATTGACCAATAAGCTGTTATATTTCAAGAGTTGTTGCAATATAAACATGTATGTAAGCATTTCACTGCACATGTATTCGTCCGTCTAAGATACTTTGAAGCAACTACACAAAGACGAACAGAAGTCTATTCCTTGTGCACAAACATTTATTTTCTTTCTGTGTCCTTTCTTGTGCAAAAACACACATGCAGTTAAACACACATCCCTACACTCATTCTCCTCTTCACCTTCACAATACATCTTCCTCTCTTACATACACACACGCTTACTGATGTCCCTCTGTTTCTGATGTTATGCACAGTGGGATTTATTGTTTGCAGACTGTATATGCAGTGTGAGAGAGCAGCACAAAGGTAACAATAGAGAAAAAAAGCTAACATAAAAGAAACAGATGATCCGGTTGTAAAAATGTGACCGACCAAAGATTATCAGGCAGATACATTTGTGTAGTTTCATGCAGCTTTTGAGTTGTTACGCAGACTTTCTCATCTCTTCCGTACATTTTTCATTACTCCCTCTGTTCTCCTGACCTTACATTCAACACCCTCTCTTCAAGAACACAGAGCAGGTAACAGATAATGACTGTTATTGTGACCCTTTGTGGAGGAATCATGAAGCAGGTGTCATTTTAATAACATATGCTAGCAGCCATGCTAAGAGACACGGCAGCCCTAAAGCGTCTGGGATGAAATGTAAGCCCTTGTGTCTAATGGCTAATGCTCCTTTATGAAGTGGCTGCGTCTGAGGACGACGCTCGCCTTATGAAACGCTCTACATGAAGACCATGGCAGCTTTATGCCGTGTGATTCAGAGCAACCAAACCTCAGACCTGGGAAGGTGTTAGCAGCCAGGATTTCTGTTTATTATATTTTGAAATATGAGCTCCATAGTGATATGACGTGACATTCCATATATTCCCTCAAGCTGGATGTGCCGGTGGAGTTTTGTTGGACATGAGGAATCAGGGCTTACAGTCATGGATGAATCATTTCCAGACAAAATCTGACATACTCGGGTCTTCATCGGTAACCAATGAATTCTGTTGACTTCTTTTATTGCTTTTCTTGCAGCATTTTGACTTAATATCTGACTGTCTTTTTTAATATTCTGCTTTTCATCTGATAAAATAAATTATAACAGTTTATTCTGATATCTCTCAAGCCATTGTTTGTCTAAGTGTGTTTAGTTACCTTTGCTCCTGAAACAGAGATGAGCATGTGGTGAATATAAAGAGCCAACACACCTCAGGAGGTTAACAAGCCTCTATTACTGGAGTGGTGTCTCGTAGGGAGATCACTTTATATGGATTTGCAGGGGACTAAGATTGTCTTATCGCCTTTATAGTCCAGTAATAGCTGCATATAACCATCACTGACCAACTACAATAGCAGAAAAAAAATTCTCAAATAGAATGTGTAATCTAAAGTATGTTCAAATGGCCTGATTGAAGTATCTTCATCAGCAGCTATCCAACACTTCCTCCAACTACAGTATACAGTATATGCTGCTGTCACAGTCAGCAGAGAGCACCAGACACCCAGTTGCCAGCGCAGCAAAGGCACCTACATAAGATGGCAGAACAAGCAAAGTTCTTTCTGGATTTGTCTTTTGTTGGACTTATTCTGTTACAGAGACCAATAGATCACTGTTCTAGCATTATGGTCTCTCTTGTGTTCACTGATGTGGATGATTTTACAGTATGAACTGTCCAGACAAAGGAGCAGCCAGGGGGGCTGTCTGCAGGCACACTAGCTCGAGTCAAGGAATAGTTTAAAAAGCCTTTAATTGTTCAGGATATAAAATAAAAAAAACTGTAATCTGGAAAAAGAAACGCTAACTGGTTTCGACCCTCACAAAGTCTTCATCAGGGCATGACCAAATGTCCAGACTCCAGAGTTGAGTACTGCCTATCGCTCTGTTGTCACTCAGGACTGAACTTCACCACTCTCCTGGTTGGAGTAGCTGTACATCATGAACAAACATCATGAATAAGTGGATTTAAAACAAATAAACAGATAAAAGAAAAAGACGTCAACATTATTATCAGTTTAACACAAAAATCAACTCCTGATGCCCTGTGTTGACAAAGCTGTCACTTTGTGGAGCTGAAATGAGCAGGCTTCTGAAATCCACACACAATCCAAGTATTTATACATATTTACTGATAGACTTCTTAAAGGTGACATATCACGCTTTTTTCATCAATATATATTGGTCTAAGAGGTCCCCAAAACATGTCTTTAAAGTTTATGCTCAAAAAAACACTTTGAAATCAGATTTTGGTCTGCCTGAAAATCCCTCTTCTTCAGTCCTCCTCAGAACACTCTGTTTTCTCTCTGGCCACGCCCCCTCAGGAAGTGGATGTGCCCTCGGCTCTCCAGCACGTTGATCTAATGTTTACATGTTGGCTGAATATACACGGCTGCTCAGAGATCACATTACTTCATCTGATCCAGAATCTGATCCAGAATCTGATCCTGACGGCGCCTGTAGCAGGACCTTCCTGAAGGATTGGTCATAGATTTAGTGTTTCTTGTTGTTTTATTTATCAGTATGTCGACGTGTGTCTTGGTACACAGCTACGAACATATAGCTATGTGGCTATGCTAACTAGCGCTAGCACTTATCCATGATAAATAAAAATCATCCACTAGATCTTCAAATCTGCAGACGTGGGGAGTAAAACCGACCTCTACCAGAAAGGCAGCAGGACCTTTCTGAAGGATTAGTCACATATTTAGTGTTTCTTGTGTGTCTTGGTACACAGCTACAGCTATGAAGATGTAGCTATGTGGCTATGCTATTTAGCGCTAGCACTTATCCATGACAAATACAAATCATCCACTAGATCTTCAAATCTGCAGACGTGGGGAGTAAAACCGACCTCTACCAGAAAGGCAGCAGGACCTTTCTGAAGGATTAGTCACATATTTAGTGTTTCTTGTGTGTCTTGGTACACAGCTACAGCTATGAAGATGTAGCTATGTGGCTATGCTAATTAGCGCTAGCACTTATCCATGACAAATACAAATCATCCACTAGATCTTCAAATCTGCAGACGTGGGGAGTAAAACCGACCTTTGTGTTTATTAAGACAGCCTACAACAGCATGCCTCCCTCCTAAGCTCCTTGTTACCACACATTTGTGCAGGTAATGAAAAACGGGGGAGGGGTTCAGTATTATTTTATACAGTCTATGGGCTGAACAAGCTCCGAGCTCTGACTCCGTGACAGACCGGATATTGTTGTTACGTAACAAAAACACGGAAGTCTGAAACGGCTCGTTTCACACACATTTACAGAAAGGTGTAGAAATCAAAACAGGGGCAGAATGGATTTTTTTCATTCTCGGGGGGTTTGTAGACATGCCAGGGAAACATAATTCAGGTAGAGAACCATTAAAAAGTCAATTTTGCATGATATGTCACCTTTAAGAAATAGATTCCAGATGCCAAAACTGATTTGAAGCCAGATTCTCCAGGACTGTGGGTAAAAACTATTAGCAACTAAACAAGAATGGTGAAATACAGTCTGTTTGTAAAGCTGTAATGCTTACTGTATTTTATTAGGGCAGTTAGTATTGTTTTAGCTTTTTTTTTTAAGTTACGTTTGCTGGGTATTTTTGCCTTCATGAGGTAGGAAAGCTGGATAGTGACAGAAAATGTGGGGAGAAGAGAGTGGGGGAAGACATGCAGCAAATGGTAGAGGCCGGGAGTCAAACCTGCAACCACTGCAAATAGTATCATAGCTTCTGTATATTGGCTGTACGCTTAGATCGCTAGGCCAAACAGAGCTCCTATTTTAGCTTTTTTATACAATTTATTATTTATTTTAATTATTTCCTCTTCTTGGTTGCAACTCCTTCACTGAACAGTAGTCCTGTTGCTTTATATTGGTCTGTATTTTTTATTGTATATTTTTTATGTTTGTTATGTTTGACTCTACAGCGCTGTGGTCAACTTTTGTTGTATTTAAATGTGCTTTATTAATAAATATGAATTTGATTCAGTTACTTTCAGTTATTGTGATGTTTGCCTATAGTATGACCATTGAGAACTATTTATTTATTTATTTAGGGGCACTGGTAGGGCTCAGCAGTTAAATTGCGTGCCCCATGTACAGAGATTAAAGTCCCTGAAGTGAGGTCCCCGGTTCAGATCTGAATCATGTGCCATGTTGTCCCTCGATCTCTCTTCCCAGTGTCCCCCTCTGTCCACTGTTCTTTCTTCTAAATAAAAGCATCAAAAGTCCCCAAAAAATAGTCTTTAAAAGGAAAAAGTTGATTCATTCATTTGTTTTTTTGACAGAAGCAGACATATTCAAATATCTGTGACTAATCATCCAGGCACAACATTTGATATTACATGGTTCAAAAGATAAATCATTCCCAGTTTTTTGGATCAAGAAGAATTGTTACTCATGAGAAATAACGTGTAGACGTGTAACATTCCTTCTATAGTAGGCTTGCGTTGCGTGCCCTTCTAATTCACCAGGCCGCAGCTTAAGGGCCCAGTTACAGTGGGAAAGGATTTTATGAGTTTACGGGATGCTGTTTTTACGAGCGGCTGAGGAGAAATAATGGGGTCGAGTGTCTCCCTCCTTCGTCCTTCCCTCTCTCCATCCCTCTCTCCTTCTCCCCAGGCCTCTCCCATTACCTGCCGGCTGGAGGACTCAGGAGTATCGCTTAATAAAAGTTAATCATGAGAAACTTGTTCATTAATTACAGTTCAGGCCGGCTGCTTGCCTGCCTGGTTGCTGTTTCTTCTTAAGGTATGTCTTCCTTTGCTCTGCGTTGAGACTCTTGGTTTTTGTCTTTTTTTATTACTCCACTGGGTCTTTGTCATTTTTATTAACAAAATGTTGACTGGAACCATCAGTCAGATATGCTGTTATTTAATTATTAAGGTAAATACAAGCATTAAAGCACTTTTGAGTGAGTGATACCAAAGATGTACAGTAATGCCAAAAGGGTGATAAGGACTTGATGTAATGTAAGAGGCAGTTTATTACCTAGCAGTCCCACAGATAGCTTGTAAAATTTTGATTAGATTATCTCAAATTCCTGTGGGTTGACATCAGTAAACATTTATGTGGTCTAGGGAAGGTCAACAAGACATTTGAGCCAGGGTACACAAGGCAGTATTTTTATTTTCTTGAATGGCCTCTTGCTGTTGTAGCTACCCTTTCTGATTGGTTGAGATGGATTAAAAAAAAAGAAAGTGAATAGAACTGGGAGATAGAGTGGGGAGTGGGGTAAGGGGCGGCATGTTGGAATCTAACTTAAGGCTGATTTATACTTCTGCGTTGAATCAACAGTGTACCCTACGCCAGGGGTCCGCGTAGCTCCCGTACCTACGCCGAGGCCTACGCACGTAGCTGATGTGCACCTCCTCCAAAATGTAACTCCCTGTAGAGCCGACGCGGACCGCAAGCCCTGTGATTGGTCTGCTCGGCGGCTTTGTATTTCCCGCATTTACAACACTTCCGGGATCCCGGACATTGGCCGCACATCGGCCGGGTATTTCATCTCCTCCTCTCTATTCTTCATGTAATCATGTCTGTATGATAAACAGCAACATGTATCAGCTGTAGATTAACATAACACGCTCTGAAACTCTGTGGAAAAGTAAACAGAGATCGTAGCGGGACCGGAAGCAGGCGGCCGGCTATCAGAGAGACCACACTGCCCTCAAGAGTTTCGGCGGAGAATTGCTGCACGACACGGACACACCGACGCACAAGTATGTGGGGCTCATGTCCGCGTCATCCTTTAGGCCACTCAGTTAAGGACTATAGCTTCTGTACATGGGGTGCATGACTTAACTGCAAGGTCAAACAAGTGGACCAAAGAATTGCAAATAAAGCAGGTGTTTCCTTTTTTAAATTTTCAATTAATTCAATTGCTTTCCATTGACAATCATCCTCTATCATAGTCTGACATAGAGATGTGACGTATGCATTTGGGAACAGATGCCAGCTTAAAAAAACTAACAAAACTTCTGCAACGTAAATGTTGTCATACTGTCAGGATAGCGCCAGTTAATCCGTTTGAATTAGCGGTATATCTCAGTTGATTTTACAAATTTTGAATGATGAATTGATTGATTGATATGGATTTATTGTCAGACATTCTGAAAGTTCACTGGTATCACAGCAGCTCCATGTACAACATATAAGACGACACACAAGGAAACACACACTTTCAACACCAGACAGCACATTCAGAGCCCTGTATGTACTTTTGATCTGAGATTCAGCTCCATATTCCGTTTTAGAATTGCCTGGTTCACTATAGAGTGATTCAGTCGGTCGGAATTAATTTTAATTTACTTACAATATGCAGGTTTAAAGTTTGATCAAATAAAAGCATTGTGGTAAAAATTCAAACTTCGTCATGTCTGCCCTAAAGAGGGGAAGACAAATAAGTGTTCAGATTGGTGACTGTTGCAGTGGGTAAAGTTGGTCATCTCTCAGTCGGAAGGTTGGGGGTTCAATCCCAGCTCCTGTTATCACATAGAGTATCAAAGTGTCCTTGGGCAAGACACTGAACCCCAAATTTCTCTGAAGATACTGATGGGCTCTTTAAATAGCAGCCTCTGCCATCAATGGGTGAATGGCACTAGCAGTGTAAAAGCGCTTTGGTCAGAAAGACTAGAAAAGTCCCAATTAGTCTATTTACCATACTGATCTGACCGCAGACTGGTTTTTGAAACACAGTGTAAGGCAGATTAGTGTCTCAAAATTAATATTGTCTCCACACAGACTGTTTTATTTTGCATGCATCAAAGTCTGCTGACACAAGACTGGCCAATACTTGAACAACAAACAGAAACCAGAAAACTTCCTGTTCTGAAAATCCAGACCCTCGTGTATAGATTCTACAATTTTAAGTAGAATCTGTGAATAGAGATTAAACCTTTTGAAATGTTCAAGTTTAAAAGCTAGGATAGCTAAATATTTAATTATTTGTGTAGATAAATCAGAGAGTTGCACTTTTAATCACCCCTTTGGTGAAGTCAGGCGGGCCAGGTTTTTTCAGGACAATTTGTGTATTAAATTAGAAAAATCAGATCAAAATATAAGTCAGTTTCTTATTTTTTGATCTTTAGATAATTCCAAAAGTTGTATTTTTATGGTTAATTAATTTATATGACTTTTTAACTTTGGTTGTACAGATTGATGATAAGCATTTGAAGTGAGGTGACATCACAACAAGCACAAATACCACTCCTGAAAGGTAAATTCAGGCTGAACATCACAGTTATCTTCATGCAAAGTGTTAAAATATATATCCTCCATAGAACACATTAATGTGGTGTTTGGCTGCTTAAGTTTTAATCTGAGGTACATCATGAACTGACACCATGCTGCAAGTTAATCTGTGTATGAGTCTCTTTCATACGTATAGGTTCAGACAAACAGTCAGCGAAACCCTGTTATAACGTGTGTCACCAATCATCATTGAGTCTCCCCGTGATGTGGCCGAGCCCAGTCAAGACTTGATCATAGCTGGTGGCACAGGGGTTATGCGGAATCATCCCAGCCACAGCAAAGCATCAGCAGACGGGCCAAAGACAAACACAGCAGACAAACAGATCCATCGGCCAAAACCAGCGGGGTTTGGACTCGGCTTCCTCTGAAGAAGGAGGAAAAAAAGTCCCTGTCTGTGCTTCACTGTGAGGTCAGCAGGCTCACCCAGCCGTGTCATTACAAAGTACACACAGACACACACACACAAGCAGACGCTCTGCAGAAAAGATCAGGCTTGACAAATGTTTTCATTTACAATAAAGTAAGGTTTAATTCAACAGGAGGCAAAGAAACGTTCCTCTTCTGCAGGAAGAGTGAAAGCTGTTTCACTGTAAGGATAGTTTCCAAATGTTTGTGTGGTGAGATTATTTCAGAACATTGTGAGTTACTTTCATCGTAACATTTCCTCCCCTAAGATTCAGGTACGTTTTCCTGTCTTTGTTATATTTGGCCCTCCTGTTTCTTCACTTCATATAGTTTTGATCTTTAAATAGGCACCTACACACCTTCCAACAATTATCCGGCAGTGAAATATTGCTGTGGTGTGTAGCAGAGTCCAAACATAATACTTGACTCGGTATTTTTGCAGTTGACAGATGTGTAGTTGACACAGTGTTTCCCTTAATTCTTCCAAACATCATTAAACTCTCCTCACTGGTTCCTTAAATCAAAAAGATTTCATAATGCCTGGAAACGGCTGCGAAAATGACCTCGGAGCCAGACTGTGCTCGTATATCTTCCCTGCTGTTTTTATCAGTCAGTGTCGTCAGAGGTGAACAATGTGGCTCACTGCTGAGTTTAAGCTTTGACTGAACTTTCCAAACACAAGAGTTTTATTTAATTATTATTACTACTTTTTCCTTCAACTAAACTTCAAACATGAATTAAGGGTAAAACCATTTTTGACTTTTTTCACATTTACAACTGCAACCACACAGAGGTAGTTCAGAACCCTCAAAGGCAAATGCAAAAAAATAACGATACACTTTCAATCTGATGCAGACTCTTTTGTCTCCTATTTTTAAGATTGGAAACCGGTGAAAATAAAATGTTTAGCAGGGAAGAGATAAGTTTTCAAGAATTCATTTTTTTTCTGTTACTATTTCTTTAATCTGACGGAAAAGGTGATTTTAATTTACTCGCACATTCTTCAAAAGGTTTGAATTCTTCCTATTTTCAAGTTGTTAAACTGATAAAGGAAAACCCTGGGTAAAAAACACACACAAAAAACCCTGCTGAAATGAAGATGATGATCACGATGATGGGCAGGCCTGAGGAAGCGACTGGCCACAGGGTTGTTCGCACACAACCAAGTAAAAGTAAAGTCATTTCAGTGTGCAGTGGTGAGTTTTTTGAAAAATGAAAAATAAAAAACGAGCAGTGAAAAACTACTCACAATCTTACTTTCTTTTCTATTTAAAGGCACTATGAGGAGTTTTTTACCAGCTGAGAAACAGACTGAAACCAACACTGATGCCTCTTTATGACCTTCAAAAGCAAACAAAACCATAAACAACAACACTGATACCTTCTCTGTTGTCATTTTTAATGCCTTAAACCTCTCTGAGGGGGTAGGTGTAAGACCACATGATTGAAACATCCTTTTTTGGCTGTTTTCATGGTAAATAATCACATTGAGAGACATATCTGACTGTTAAAAGACAGCAGAGTGAGGTTTTTGTTGAAAACATTAATTTTGCATGTACAGAACAAGAGATATGAGGTATCACTTTTACCACAATGGGGTGCCAAAAATAATATAAATCAAAAGTTCCTCACAGCAGCTTTAACAGAAAGAAATTAAGGGAATGGGTTGTTTCATATTAAGCCACAGAGGGCTTCAGTGCATCATGATGCCATATTCTAAAACATGGAGGTTACTTCAGCAGGAAAGCTGACACAGCAAATATTTTGGTCGACCGAGAAAAGAGCAACGAGGTGGAGTTGAGCTTTAGCTCCCTAGCATACAGCTAGCATGTGTCCACCTATAATAATAATAATAATAATAATAATAATAATAATAATAATAATAATAATAATAATAACAACAACAATAATAATAAAGTGTATTCATGTGGCATTTTTCTAAAAGTAAGTTACAAAGAGCTTTACTTTGTAAAAAAAAAAAGACAATAATGAATAATGCAAGACGGAGACATATTGAACTAGCAAGACATACTGAATTCAAGAGGAACAACTTAAAGCAACAGCTGAGAAAAAGAGTACAAAATAACCTACTTAAAACAAATAGAATAATAAAAGAATTAAAAACAGTAAAACAAATAAAAACAAGGAGTCAGTAAAAGAAAACCATTTATAAAAGGATATCAAAAATAAATGTAGCATCATGGATAAAAGAACAGTCTATAGTACAAGAAAGCCTATTGATAAAAATATGATTTCAGATGTGATTTAAAAGAAGATACTGATGTAGCTTGCATGAGATCCTCAAAGCATAACATCTCTTGTACAGTGTCAACAGACAAAACAATTAGCTATGAAGACACACTGTCTCGGGACTAAGCTGAAAACATGTTCAATTTTGCTTTAAATATAGTCATTCACCCAAACATTAAACAACACTGTCTAGATTGGAGTAAACAAATAGATCATTGGATTTGCCTCTCAGGGCTTCCATACTTTCGTAATGAAATGAATGCAGGCGAATAGTTATAACTGCCTTAGCAAAACAAAAGATGTTGTAAAATGAGTGACTGCCACAGTTGTGGCTGCCTCTGGAGTGCTTGTGTTGTTAATTAACCTTTAAAGTGTTCTTTATAACTGCACGGTGCATCCCTCCGAGGTCAGCGTTTAGAAAAGACCTGAAATCAGCAGCGATTTTAATTCATTGTGTTTAAAATGTGCCAAATGTACCAAATGCAATTGTAATATTAAGGATGTATTTTATAAGATGCATAATATCACTGCTGTTGTGTATGGCGGAGTGTGTTCAGGGGTCAAGCCTGTGTTAAATATGCAAAGTCTTAAAGGATGAAAGTAACTGTGACAGTAAGGATGTGTTGTGTGTGACTGTTACAGTCAGTTCATTAATGCAGTGCTGTTGTCATTTTGTGTTATGGAGGCAAAGCTCTTAATTAATGTATGCAAATAAGTGCAAGATCACACCTTTGCCAAAGTGTGTGTGTTGCATACGTGTGTGTGTTAATTAGTGTTTTGAGCGAGGTCCACAGTCTTGTAAAGTGTGAGCCGGTGATATAAGAGCTGGTTCAGAGTGGAGAGTTTCAGGCAGAGAGCGTTCACTCACAAATCGTCAAAACCATCGCTGCGTTTCGATGGAAGCTTTTGTTTTTCCTCATCCACCTTTATTTTTTGCATCTATCCAAACAAACACATTAAAATGAGGGGAGGGGGTCACATCACTGGCAGACAAGGTACGAGGCTGGTAGGACATTGTGGGGGAATCTAAAAAGCTAATTTTCCCAGTGGCCTTCTCGCACCTCTGCCCTTCATATACAGCCATTTCCATAAAGTGCTCCCCCTGGGGAACCAACAATAATAAACAGTTATTAGTAAATGCATTATGCCAGCACGTCCCTTTTGCCCTCTTGCCTCTCCTCAATAGCCAACCTACAAACACTGCCAGCACTACCGCAGCACCCAGCCGGACCTGACACAGGGGGATGCATTTGAGTGTGTGTGTGTTTGAGTGTGTCTGACAACCACAGACTTTAGAATTCGTGAGGGAGTCGGGCTAATGTTCATAATAGCGCCGGCCATTACGGCAAAAAGCTTTGGACGTTGTGTGCCTGCCAAACTGCGGTGATTTCACCTGATTGCTGGGTGCTTTTAGTTATGAAATCCCTTCACATTGCTTTTTTTAATTCATCCAGTTATTGTGCAGTTTCCATTAAAGCGACATAAAGCAAATTGCTCTGAAATAAATTCACATTTTTTATCCCCAATGTTTAGTGATTCAACCTCTTCAATTAGCGCTCTGCGAGTTATCGCCGGTGTAATTGGAGATGATACTGCTGTTCTGTTTGTAAGTAGCCATATTGTGCCTAAAATACAGACGTGTTGCCAGTTTTTTTTAATCATTCTTCAGAAGCTAACTTATCCCGGCTACGTTTGCCGTGTTTAAATGGTCCTGGTGACACGTGTGTAGAGGGGTAAACGGCTTTACCAGAACATTATGCGCCACTATACTAATTTTCATTTGTTTTGTCATCATAAACACGACTCAAGGGAGCAGCCATGGACACAAACACATCCACGCACAAGCACAAGCACAAACAGCTTTTCATGTCCATGAGAGGAAGTGCAAGTTTTTTTTCACACACTTTCTACGTGCATGGAGGGGGTGGACTTGCCCCCTTCATGCAGATAGGGAGATAGGAGGGGGTGAGAATGGGGGAGACAAAGAACAAGCACTTGCCAGGCCTCTCCAATGTGGGCACCCCAAACAAAAAGGTCTCTGAGAGCATGAACTTATTTACATCTCTATGTATTTGGGGGCACATGAGGGGGCCGGGGGAGGGGAATGAGGACAGAGAGGCTGCGTACCTGAATGAAGCTGTCCTGTTGTGGATGTGTGGTGAAAGGTTGGTCGTCAGGGCAGCTGGAGACGCACTCACAGATCTGCAGCCCTGCTCCAACAATTATGCATGGAGATGATGCATTTAGGAGATATGCAAACTAGATCATATGCAACATTTAAGCCTTTTTCCAGACCCTTAATTTATGTTTTGATTTAATTAGATTTTTGCTTGGTTTTCACTCACTTAGGTACAGGATATCTCAAAGTCAGAACATGAATATCCTACCATGTATCAGAAAAACTTCTCACCCTAGAATTGGTTTTAAATATTTTGGGTTGAAAGGTAACACCAACAATTGATGGCCTCGTGCTCAGATCAACAAAACTAACTCTTAATGTTGGAATTTGCCGTAAATATTACCGGTGTCTATAAATGGTATCCCAACCCAAGACATGTCTACCAGGGTTGGACAGCAGGGAGATTTTGGTTTTATGAGAATAAACATTAAACTTTCACGACACCTGACAGGATGAGGAGAAAAAAAAGGTGCCAGAAGCTAAGACAAATCTGAGAGAGAGCAAAGACAGAGCAGAAGAGGGGAACAGACAGTTCCCATAAATGAATGAAAGTCAGGGAGGCAGAGAGAGGCGGAGCGGTCTAATTTGTACATGGCTGCTAAGTAAGGAGAGCAGGCTAATTACTGGCTGAACAGGGCAGGCACAGGCTGCTCATGTCAAAAAGGACAGAGCCACTTATTAGGCATCAAAGTGCATTCATATCACAGCACAAAGGAGATGGGGGTCGAGGGGGCGCGAGAGAGGGGTACAGCGTGTGTAAATGGAGGAGAGGGTGGGGGTTAGCTAATGAATGTCGTTGAGAGGTGCATTATGGGAGCCCCTCCTCGGGCCTGTCGCTGTTTTTGGAACAGCAGTGGCACATAGGCCGCTTTGATTGTGTTCAAAGATGGAGCAGAGGGGAAGACTGAGAGAAGAGAGGTGGAAGGAGGCTTCAGGTGAGGTGGATCAATAAAGTGAAACATGAAAACGAACCAAAGCGGATTCTCTGGCAAGAGGAGGGTCTCAGGATGTCATCAGTGGCTGTATCATTTAGAAGACTGACAAAATGATATACATAAAGTATCTCTAAGGAATCTATGAACCGATTTTGAAATTGTATGGCATCATGCTCAGCAAGAGATTAAAAGATTGTCTTCTCTCTGCTGTCATGCTAGCTGTTACTAGCCTCGAGAGCTACAATGTTTACGTTTGGTTTCTGTCTCCCTGTGAGTTTATATCTTGCATTTTTATGATCGTACCCACCCCAACCCAATCAGATATGATCATCAAAATACACTCAATTTAAGTTCTTTAATACTCAACATGTTTGATTGTAAAAGTTTTGATGAGCATTGGTTCAAAATGTGAAAGATCAGATTCATCCCAAGAGTACAGGAGTTGTTTATTGAGGGGATTGGCCATTAATTCCCAACAAGAGAGTGGGACAAAACAAATTCAAACATCTTTCTGGTAGAAAAATATCCGTATATATTTGAACCAAGTCGATATGACAGATGTTACAGCGCCAATCCATGAAGTAATGTGTAAGTGGCAAGTTGGGAGCTGCGGTGCATGTCTTAGACTGAGCTGTCTTGTAGGAATGTTTGGATCAGCTATAAACATGATTTTTGTCATTACAGAATTTTTAAGCCACATGAACAATCCCATGGAAAAACTTTTCCCTCTCTACTACCCCGTATCCGTCCACTGCGGTCCAGCTCTGTGCTCTCTTGTCCGTCAACACCTACCGGGTGCATTTTCAGAACATAGCACACAGCAGGACCGCCGGACGTTGGAGACATGTGACTGAGGTTTTCCCGCAATAATTACTAAATCAAGGATTCTCCTCCTTCTCTCCTCATCCATGATGTCTTTATGGTCCCCTGAAAACCTCTGACCTGTTGACTCCAGGCCTGGCTCCGCTCATCATGACGGTTTGTTGTTGTTGTAGTTTTAGTCTGAAAATTAATGGGATGACTTAATTTTGTTTTGGTGCCTGACTTCGTGTCCCGCTCCATCTGATCTGTTGAGTTTGATGCGTCGTGCTCAGGCATCTTGCATATCTGATCCAGAGGGTTCTGACCTGCTGGATCAGAGACGCAGCTGGCACACAGCGGAGCAGATCCAGTGTAAGTTAACACCTTGACTAGAATAAACCTATCAACTCCGGTGCTGTGACAGATCAGAGATGGACTGGACATTGATCTGTTTGAATTTGTCTGTAAGCCCCTCCCACCATATGACTCACCAAAAATGCATGTCTGACAGCTGATCAATAAACCTCCCAAAATTTTTTTTAAAAAATAGCAGTAAGTTGCTCACAGCACCACCGACATAAAGAGTTGAGTGAGTAATAGGGCATTCCCACTGAATAAACATGCATAATAAGCGAGTAAACACAAACATTCTGGCGTTCATATTCACGGGAATAACACAATCGTTCCCATTTGGTGTAGCCATGACATTAGAGAGGAGCTGCTGAACTGCTGCTGGATAATGCAAGTTTGTACAAAGTCGCTGTGATTGGCTAGTTTCATCTAAGTGGGAAGTGCTCATAGACACAAACCAGACATTATTTTTTAAAAGGAACATTTCAATTTTAATTTTGTTAATGACATGCAACAATCAACATTTGTGATTTTGACCAGAGTTCTGAAGAAATCATTAGGCCTGGTGTAACTTTGATTGTAAACACAATATTAACTGAAACTGAATTGTCAAGTGCAGACATACTCATCAAGAAACAACGTTGGCAATGAAGGAGTTAAAGATAAAAACTTTTCGGCTAACGCTAATGATGGGTTGGAAGTCTTCTTTGAAAAGATAGTTTACTGTCTTTTTATTGGCTAAATACTCTCCTGTGTTACAAGATGTATTGTCGACAGAGGTAACACACTGAGAATTACTAAAAAACAGAAACTGCCAGTCTTGTTGCTGATGGTCTTGTTTGCTTTTGTAGGTCATCAAAAGGCATCACTTTAAATTTCAGTCTGTTTCTTCAAGTGCTTCAAGTGCAAATCTGCGTACCCTCTGCTTAAAAATTAGGCCTTAAATGTGTGGTTGATTGACATTTTAAAATGCAGGCCTCTGGTCTGAATGTAGAGTCAGTAATCATAATCCTTTCAGGATAAATTGAAGGACTGTTGTATGTCCTTGTGCTGTTTAAACTGGTAGCTTTGTGGTGGGATCATCTGCCACAGTGACGCTTGAACAGGGACTCTCCCAAACAGAAGGAGGTACAAAACTGCCGGGAAACAGCGCAAGAGGCCACCAGGGTCAACCACAGAACTGCCTTTAAAGTCAACACACAGTGGTGAACCTGCAACCAAAAACACACAGAACATGGCAGAGAGCTTGCAGACGTTCATCAGCAGCTTATCATATCTGTCCAATATAAACAGAGCACAACGATGCCAGAATCAGACCTAACTTGTTATTGACAAAAAGCCTCACACAGCTGAAGTCAGACCCACTACATATTACAGTCTTTTCCGAATAGGGATAAAGACAGACAGAGGGTGGTTTTCAGACCCGCATCCGGTGGAGATGCTGTGGGAAGAGGATCATAAACTGCAGCTTCCATACCAGCATCCTGGCTTTGCAGTATATGAACCAGGGAACCAGAGGAACCATTAAATTGTGAAGTTCAACCTCGAGCAGCTCACACCCGGCCTGGGCTGGCACCGGATGAAAGGCCAATGAGGAATTCTTGGTCTAACCACACACACTCAAACTCAACCATGGCTCGCCCCCCCAACAAACCCCCTGCCTGGACCCTGGCCCTCAGCCCAGGGCCTATGGAGTGTTTATTAGAGAGGAGATGGAGGGGCATGTGCTGTGGCCCTGGCTGAAGGAATGCGCCTGGTCAACAGCAGATTACAGTGTGGAGGTATCTGAGAGGAAGGGACTGATTTGTGCCATGTACGTGTATGAGTACTTCCTCTCATATGCTTTAATGATAGAGGTGAACATATGCATTTGTTGTTGGGTGTGTCCACATACATGCTCATGGTTGAAAAAAAGCCACACAGGCATGCCCATATGCCTGTAAATGTGTGCCTTAATTATATTACACTACACATATGTTGGTATGAGTGTGTGTTTTCATTTAAGTGTGTAGGTCTAAAAAGATTGTTAAAAAAATGGGTTCCGCTCATAAAAACAAGCAATAACTGTGTTTTGCTAATGTAGTGTGACAATATAAATAAACTGTACAAAGTGTATAGAAATATTTTCTTCTTCCAGAACTAACCATAATTTGAGCATGGAGTTAGCCAAATGATTAAGTTGTGTGCCCATATAGTGGATGGACCAGGTTTCATTCCAACCTGCGGTCTCTTCCCCATATTCCCCCACACTCTCTCCAGGTGTCCTGCTCTGTCCACTGTCCTCTCCTCTCTAATAAAGGTGTAAAAGCCCCCAAAATATAACTTTAAAAATAACTAACCATAGTTTGACAGGAGGATCAGACAAGCGAGGAGGCTGAAGCTAGCTAGGAAAACAGCTTGATGCACTCATCTGTCACCCAAAGTAGCCATACAGATTTTGGTGAATAATTTAAAGCGTTTATTTTATTTAATGGAGGACTGTTTTAAAATGTCCTTCTTCTGATGTCATGAATTAATTATAAAAACCAATAGCTTTTTAGTGCAAGACTGTAAATGTGTATTTTTTAAGTTAAAGCTGCTGTGAGGAACTTTTGTTTTGTATAGATTCTGGCGCCCCCTTGTGGACAAAGTGATACCTCTTATCTCTTGTCCTATACATGCAAAAGTAGTGTTTTCAACAAAAGCTTCATCCTGTTGTCTTCAACAGTCAACTTTATCAGGCAATGTGATTATTTTCCTTGAAAACAGTCAAATAAAGTCTGTTTCTGAAGCGAGATGTCCATCATCTGGTCTGACACCTACCCCCTCACAGTGATTTAAGGCATCAAAAATGACAACAGAGAAGGTGTCAGTGTTGTTACTGATGGTCTTGTTTGCTATTGAAGGTCATAAAGAGGCATCAGTATCATTTTCAGACTGTTTCTCAGCCAGTTCAAAACTCCTCACAGGGCCTTTAAGTGACTTTTTGTGTCGGGCTCTATGGGAATTTACTCGCTTTGGAGCCGGCCCAAGTGGCCATTAGAGGAACAACACAGATGTATACATTGTCAGCTCCCCCTGATGTTAAAAAAAGGGATATCTACAAATTTAAAAGTGAGTTTTTGTTGTCAGTGTTTTTTGCGTTAATAGAGACAGGATTATTAGAAGTATGGGTGTAACTTTCATTGGAGAAATGTTCAGAAGAGGTCTATGGCCACTGTTAAAAGATGTTAGACATAAGTGAAAAGTTAGCATTTTTGCAGCAACTACTAAAAACCATTGATCAAGCATCTATGTTTTATCCAGATTTCCCTGGGAAATCTGCTTCCATCACAAAACACAATCACAGCAATTTTAGGTTTGCAGCTAAAATGATTGTATTACATTACATCCCAGTTTCCAGGATGGAAATCAAAAGATTGTGGGAGTTGATCGCTCAACTGCTTGCATGAAATGCTGACGCTTACCACTGTCAGGGACTGAACTCTTAAATACAGTAACCAGGTATCAATCAGCTTTGTCAGCACCTCAGGGTCTTTCTACCTTCCTTAAATAGACAGTTTATCATAAGTTGTTACACACAAATGTTTTATCTGTCACATTGATGTTGTAACTGTATTTTTGGCTGGTTGAAAAATGTTTGAAGAGATGTTTGGACCTCATTTTGCTCTTTTTTTAAAATCCAATTCTGATTGAAAAAGTTTCTGCTGCTGGTCATCTAATCAGAGTACATTGCATGTGCATTAAATAATTGTGTATCCTAATATTTCTGCTGTAAATGTCACCATAAGTTGCTTTTTAAATTGGACATGTGCATCTGCTCATTGTTGTTCCATGTAGCAGCCGGCTTAAAATAAATTAAAACGTTCACCATAAACAAACTTAATATTTCTCCACAGTTACAGAGATCATAAAACAACATACAAACAGCTTAAAGGCACAGACTGTAACATGCATACACACACATACACACACATCTATCATGACAGCAACACAACAACCAATAAACAGTATATGCCTGCTAATTTAGCTTCCTGGCACTCTCATTTATGCAGCTTGCAACGTTCAAGCGTCAGGGTCAAAGTCGTATTAGCGAAAGGTGAGGCCAAACAAATGAGATTATAGCTGAATTAGCTAATTATCATCATTTCCATTCCCTAACAGCCTGTAATATCTGCGGCATAATGGTGCTTGTCAGGTTTATTGTTGTGTTTGTCTGGAAAGCCTTTGCCCTCTGGTCTCACCTGCTGAAACACATCGCCCATCCATTAGAATGCATTATGGAAATGAAATCTTTGTTGCTGTGTTTTTTTAACATAAGCCCTAATATGACAAGTTGGGGTTTTTTTTCTCTGCTGGTGTTATGTGTTTTTTTTTAAAGAGAGGAGAGAGGGACTAGAGACAGAGGAGAGAGGGGGGTGCGGGGAAGGAGAGGAAAAGAAAGTACACGGGTCTTTATTCAAGGTTAGATCAGGCTGGAATTCGTGAAGGAGTACCTATTAGAGACAACCTTTCAGAGGAAAATTGGACCCGTCTACCTTTTAAGGACGACATGCTAATTCATGTCAAAAAGGCTTTTAGTCAGGAGGACAGGGCCGGAGGAAAGGCTGTTGTGCTACATTCATACAGGCTGATGTGCACTCACGTCGTGGATAGCACGGGCAAAATAGTGATGACAGGATTTGCTTTACAAGACTAAAGTAAAAAAATACCCAAAAGATAAAAACACAATAACAACAAACAAACAAAAACATGTTATTGGAACATTTAGTTTGTGCAAAAGGAATTTAAGTCTTTAATGTCGACCGAAGGGGTTTGTCTTTTCTTTGCATTTAAATGTCATCTTAATTTGCCTCTCAATCCAAAACAAATAATGTGCTGTTGATACAAAAAAAAAAAAAAACGACCACACAATCTTTAATGGACCGGTCACCTTTAGAAGTAGCTCTCCATCCACTCAAGCATAATCAACTCAGTGTAGAGAACACATGTTTTATGTACCAACTCAATCTTCATTGTATTGAATTCATTGGTTTTAGGATTAGGCTTGATGTTATTTGACTCAAAGGTCATATTTATTATCTCCTGACATGTAGGTTACTTTGTGGCCACCGGTATATTTACCATTATCTTCAAGAACTTTCAACAGCCTGGTACAGTATGTTGAACAATAATGTCTCCAGGCCTTGACCTTTTACCTTTAGAGTTACATTAGCTTAGGTGCCTGGTCAGGTAGTGTTAGTTTGCTTGAGTGGTCTATGATGAGATTTTAAAGTCTACTCTATTACATCCAGCTACAATGTAAGTTAACCCCCTTAGCTTAGCTGCTGTAGATGTTCCAGACTCCAGTGGCAAAAGCTCACATCACTATCGCTTTCTCTCTCTTATTCTCCTCTATCCCTCTTTCCAACCCCAACTGAGTCGAAGCAGATAGCTGTCCAACATGAGTCTGGTTCTGCTCAAGGTTTCTACCTGTTAAAGGAAGTTTGTCCTTGCCGCCGTAACTGATCCTGCCTTGATGTTAGGTCTTTGTTAATAATATGACATAGAGTACAGTCTAGACCTGATCTGTTTGTAAAAGCGTGTTGAGATAATGCTTTCTTTGTAATGTGGTGCTATACAAATAAAGATAGATTAATTGATTGATTGATTGCTTTAGCTATGGCCTCCAACCAACTTGATCTGGTTGTTGCTAGCCTCCCTTATAAACCTCACTCCCACCTGCAGCAGCAAACAAGCAACTGTTCACAGCTAAAGCAGCTGAAGAGGGAAAAAAAGTTGAAATGACAGACTTTTTTTTAAAGGTGTACAGACACACAACTCCAACTGAGTGCTCACAGTCAAATAATTGCTCACGTTAATCAGTTCCACTTTTAGTGGTTATATTACCTTATTTTGTTTTGAGCCATGTTGCACTGCCCCACTCTACACTAGACAAAAAAGCTGGTGTAGAGCAATAGTGCCCCACACCATTACAGGCAGGGATGTGCACGATTAGGTAAACATTGTGAGTAGACTAAACTCTGATTTAGGTTTAATCAACTAGGTAGCTAGGGACATCCCAGATGAGGTTTGATTGTATTGATCTGTACAGATTGCCTCCACTGCTTGGAACCACTTACAATGATCACTACAAAAATAGTAATGTCGGAATGGGGCGCCATTGGCCTAGCGGTATAAGCATGCACCCCGTGTACAGAAGCTAGCGTTCTCATTTCAGCAGTTGTAGGTTCGACGCCCGGCTTCAACCCTTCGCTGCACATCTTCCCCCTACATCTGCTGTCTATCCTCGCTGCCCTATCAATACAGGTGAAAATGCGCAAAAAAATATAACTCATAGCTAACTCATGGCTAGCTTATAAGTGGAAAAAGTACAGAGATGATAACATCCTTTTTTTTTTTGGTTTAGGAAGTCATTTTTTCACAGATTCCAAACTGAAATGATCTGAATAGTGTTCTTTTTTGAGTTGATGTACCCTGTCCTTCCTAAATTCATCAAAGCTTAATTTGATTTCACATTCTTACAGCACAACACAGCTGCAGTAAACACACCTTAATCAAAATTTTGATGTGATTATGTTTATTGAAATAAGAAAAATACAGCTTAACACGTCTGTAACCAGGCTCCACTATATCAGCCTCTGCCTTTGTGCAGAACTCAAACACTGAGGGTAAAACAGGGTCATGTTCCACCGGCTCTGGGGTCATTTGGACTCTTCAATGCTTTTCATTCTCCAGGATAATCTGATCGGTGATATGAAAGGTCCAGTCACATTATGAGACCTATAGATGGGTTTGTCCTTCTGCAGCTCTCTACATCGCGTGCACAATGTGAGCTGTGAGGACCTCCTGGGATCCTCTGGCTGTAAGAGATCAAACAAAGAGTTGAAGATAGACGGAGAAGACACACTGCTACCGCTGATAACCTCCTCACCCTGCTGACACTCAGGAGGAGTTATCCATGGAAGTGCTCTGAAACTGACACACATGCACACACTCATACATTCAAGTACACTAAACACACCCTCTTTGTTTCTGCGCTCTCACAGTGTCTCATCTCTGCGTCCCTCTCTCTTCTTCCTGTCCTCTCCTCTCTCATAACCAGCTAGAAAGCGAAGGGTCTTTCATTTTTTCTGACACCCTTGTCCTTCAGCCTATTGATTGGCGACCAAGCCTCTGTCGGCTGCTAATAGAAAGTGAAGTTCATCAGCCTTCCCCTTCCCCTGACACACACACACACGCACATACACACCCTCCAACTCAGCCCTCCGCTGCTCAGGGACCCTCCCATCAGCAGACACCCGGTGATCTACAGCAGAGAGGCCAGCACACTAACCTTTGCAGCACCATCCTTACTTCCTGCGAGCCGGGCTCTTCCTAGAAGTGTGTTTATTTATTTTGGTGGTTTTGTCCCTGAATTCTCCTTGTATCAAATCAACAAGGCTCCATAACACTACTTTATGACTACTGATAGCTGACTGCTGTATTTCAGCTCCATTATAGGTCAAATTCAGAATTTAACATCCCTAAAATTTATGCCTGGTTTTTATGTTTTATAGGCTGTTGGTGGAAGCATACACTGAGATGGATTTGAAGATGAACACACCACGTTACTAAATCTAACATCTGTAAAATAGGTACCAGTAGTGCACGACTTCAGGACCCAGTCACTCATGTCAGTGTAATTGAACACCCCTTAGGCAGTGTACCAATAAGCTGTTCAGGTCTGCAGGCTTGAAAGACACAAATACAACCAAAGATGAGTGATTCTGACAGAGACAATGACATGGTGTTTACTGAAAACACAAGAGGACATCTTTATGAACCAGTTTACAGAGGAAGAGAGAGACTCAACAAGTTGAAGGAAAGAGGGGATAAACTTTAGAGCTAACTGGAGGGCAGGAGGGATTCAAAGTTACCTGGTGGTGCAGGTGTTTAAACTGTGAGCCCATGGCCATGAACTGTAAGAGATCCTGCTGTCAGGAGTGGGACTAAAAAAAGTAAGTCTTCAAAGTAATTATTCGACTCTCACTGTTTTTATTTTAATTGCATACTAATACAAACCATAGTCCACACAATCAATCAATCAAGCTTTATTTATATAGCACCTTTCATACAAATCAAATGCGATTCAAAGTGCTTTACAGCAATTGAAAAAAAAGAAAGAAGCAGAAATAAAATAATAGCAAGATATATTTTTAAAAAAGGATTTTAAAATAGAGATGAATGCACACCAACAATAATAAAATATGTGTAATTAAAATAAGTTAAAGCATCAAATCAACATTAAAAAGATACATAGTTAAAATAAAATGAAGGCTTAAAATATCAATAAAACTGAGTAGATAAATAAAAAAAACTTCAAGTTAATTAAATAATTAAAAATTAAAATCAATATTAAAGTTAAAAGTAAAGTAATAAAATTGTAAATCTTACATAAAAGCCAAACTGAATAAATATGTTTTTAGTTCACGTTTAAAAGTCACAATATGTTCACCTTATCAAAATAAACTGTGTTAGCTGTTAAAGGGGAAGACTGAGCTGAAATTAACTCTTACAGCCATCACTGTGTCCGCCAGATTGTTGCTTATAATGAGATGCAAAAACATAAGTCAGTGACTCTTACATAAGAGACCTGAACAGCTGATCAGTGCACTGCAAGCAGCAGAGCCACCGCGAATAGTGCAAAGATGTATGAGCTTTAGAACAGCAATGTAAAGTGCTGACAAGTTTCCAAATACAGTGCACACTTGAGCAGTGTTTTGGTTGAAGTTTGTTAAAAACTAACTAGCTTAGGTGCAAGGGTTGAACTTGTCTGTAGCGGTTGTTAGCTCAGCTTACATTACGGCTCTCCAACTAGTTTATCATTGCTTATTATTGACAAGTATCTCACACAACCCCATTTAAAAAACACTGAACAGTACATTCAAGTTCTTGATTTAGGGTAATCTGATTTTAATAAACCTCAAAAGTAAATTTTGCTTACCCAATTGTCAGACTGTTTACTCATTACAAGCATTTTAGGTATTTTTTCTTTAACTTGTTATATTTTATAATAAGAGGTTTATCTGCACTCGTCATGTTAAAGTGGCTTAAACTAAGTTAAGTGAGATATTTTTTTGTCACTGTAAATAGAACACAAATACTTGCTTAGAGTCAAGTTTTTGCAGTGTATGTGTTGGCTTTAAGGGGGAAACTGTGGTTTCATTTCACAACCTTGTTCAAATAGCTTGATCATCTTAACAACTGTCTGAGGTTTGATTGTCCAAATATTAAGTTACAGTCCAAAGTGTTGATGGATTTAAAGGAACTAAAAAAGGGAAAGAGAAAACATAGAGGAATATCTTATCCCACAAATTGTACAGTTAGCATACAATACATCATGTAAGAAATTACAGTGACTGGGAGGACTCTTTAATTGTGCAGAGACATGTAAGATCAACTGTACTTTATGGCACATGCAAGATTCTGGAGACTCCGAGCAACAGGCTTTTCCCATAAGAGAGAGGTTCAATGAGCGTAAGATTCCATAACTCTATCATTAACGCAGAGTTATTTACAGCTCGGGTCACAGTGAGTAAATCAGGATAATTAGTTCCTCTCACACCACGTCTTAACAAAGTCTCCCCTGTCATTTAAGGTTGACTGTACTGAGGAGCATCCAACAAGTTGCTCATTTACAATTAACAAATAGAGTAAATGATTTAACCAACGTAATGAGAGCTCGCAACATCGACTTTGGGTCCAGGTGATGATTTAGTCTCTTACTTTGAAAAGGGTTTAAAATACTTTTCAATTATTTATTTTACAACTTGTGACATGAGGAGTTAACTCTCTTTAAGTCAAAAACATGCTTCCCACCTTGCCTTATAATCAAACAACTTATCTCCCATCATGAATGAATCTATCTGATTATTAATAGTCCAATCTAAACCCCTCAGAAGCTTAAGACCACAGTGTAGCCAATGGCCGAGATTGAAGCATATAAAAGGAAAGGTGATCATTTTCTTCAGGTGTTTATGCTTCCAAGAAGTTGAATCCTAACTATTGATCACCTGACATTAGCATCATCATGAGACTGATGTCGCTGTTTTTTCTTCTTAACATTGAAACTCGTGAATTGCCGTAGCATTTTGTCAGACACTTGCATCGTCCTTCTTGTTTGGTAATAATAAAAATGTTAATTATAATTGTGTGCACTACTCAGCTTTGTGATTAGAAACCTGCAAAGCATTTACAATTTCATTTTTGTGTTTTGTGTTAATGAGCTACATCCTGCAAAACTGAGACTGAACAAGTTAAACATTATAATGATGAAAAAGGGGGATAATGTGTTATTTAGAGTCCTGACAGGATGAGCAAGACCGCAACGTGAAGCAGAGGATGTTACTCCACTTCATGCCCACTAACTGTCATTGTTTTCCTACTCTCAAAACTAGCCGGGAACAGAATCTGACATTTTTGCCACAGTCTTTACAGATTTAAAATGCTAATTGAAGAGTACAATTTTTGCATCAGTGTTAACAGGCAGAGGTGAAACATGCTGGACTCCTTCCCGCAAATTGATTTGACATGATGTGTATGATCAGGTTGTCCCTGAAGTCTCTTGTTGTTGAGAATCAATCATTGTGGGTTTTAGCCAATCAAAATCAAGTATTTAACGCAGCTGGGTAAATATAACACCTTACAAAACTAAGGAAAAAAAAACATTACATGTCATATTAGCTTATCAGCGTTAGCTTAGTTATTTGTTTTTTTCCTGTCAATTGGCCTACATTCCCACAATACCTAAGTCTTACAGATACTGTATGCAAATACGGTCATGGATTGTCTTGTTTCCTTAGCACAGCAACTCTTAATACAAGGTATACAGTCAATGTCAGCTCACACTGTGTGTTGCTTTTAGCTCTATCGCAGAACTTAGTCTAATGACATTCTTTAATGTAGATCAAGTTCAGCTAAAGGCTAAGCTTGAGTTGCATAAAACCATACTTGGAGATTAAGATTTTGTATCTGCACACAGCCTTGTGCATTACACCATAATAGTACTGTAGTGGGATGGTGTGGTGGGAATGGATGCTTCCTCAGCCAAACAGGCTTTAAAATATCTTATCACCAGAGAACATTCAGAGAAATTATGTTAAGAACAGAACCAAAATGTTCACTTCAGTTCAACCAACTGTTCCTGAATTGGACTGAATGATGCTGACAATAGTGAAGTGCTGTTGTGTCACCCAGTGATGAATGGACACTTATCCACAAGGAAATGTCACATATTATTACTTAAGTTCCCAAAAGTCCAAGATAACCCTCCGGCTCTAAAGAGAGCCAGTTTACCCTCACATCTGTTTTAATGAGCTCTCTTGGCTTGCTGTGCTCCTACAACACTTGCTGTGGCTTCTCATATTCTACAAGCAGCCGTGGCAGCCTCCTCTCACTACGCCTGCTTTTCTAGTATGTTAAGTTTTCTGCACTTCTGCAGAGAAACCACGACTCCATCCTAACACAGACTCAAACTTTGCAAGCTGAAGGAAAAAACTAAAACCCATCCTGAGGTGAAGGGACACGCTCACTCATTTTCTTCCATTTCAGCCTCTGCTCTGTCTGGTCCTAAGCCAAGACCAATGGCTCCTATTAGTGAGTGTGGCAGGCCAGCTGACAGGCTAGTCAATATCCATGAGAAGGCCACTTCATTAATGATCCCTGCTTGCTCAGAGAGATGGAGGGGCCAGAGAGGGTGGCCTCTGACAGGCCTCACAGAAACGTGAAGTGGATTGGACTTTATTTTCAGAGAGAGGGTTAGATGTACGTATATTGTAGAGAAAGAGCACTGTGAGGCAAAGAGTGACACGAACGATTACAGAGTTCATCCAAAAAATAACACATTTATCTAACATTCTCTGCAACGTTGTCCAACATTCAATAAATTATTCTCATTCAAGTCAGTGGTAGCATGTAGCATCTCATGTTTTTAAGACAAGGTGAACATGCACAAATCTAATATGCTGCTGCAGAGCTGATGCATTGGTGTCTAAACATTTCTTCCATGCTTGTTTCAAATTGAAGAACCGACGTGTTTTCCTTAGCACAAATAGCAGTTGCGTAGCAATGGGTGTGCAATGGTGTGCCGTTTCCACCCACTGTGGCAGCTGGCACACCTAAAAAAAAGAAGAAAGATTTAGTCCTAGATTTAAGCAAGTGTTGTGTATTTATAATATTTGTAAATGTTATTATGCTGCTGAATCACTTCTGTATTCTGTGCTGCATGCGGAATGGAAAACTACTATTTAGTTTGTATTAATATCTGAGTTAAATAGTGCTGATGCATTTCATGACTTTGGCATGGGCCACTTTGACGTTCTTGTTAATAAAAGGCTGCTACCGGTGTAGCTGCAGGTCACAGGTACATCATCATGCTGTATGTTTGGTGGCAGTAGTTCAGTCCATAGGGACTTGGCTTGGGAACCGGAGGGTTACTGGTTCAAGTCCCAGCATTGAACCAAGTTTGGCAATAAGATGAGTTGCTGAAGAGTTGTTGGTTCATTTGCCTGGGCACTGCCAATGTGCCCCTGAGCAAAACACATAACCCCCAACTGATTAGGTGGTGCTGGTTGATGGTAGCCTCCTCACCCTGGCATCTCTCCATAAGTGCATGTCTATAGCATGTTTTTGCATGAGTGTACTGTATGTACAAAAAAAATCATGTGTAGCATGATCACAACCCCCCCCCCCCCCCCCCCCCCCCCCAACAAAAATACAAAAAACGCCAGTGTAAAACTCTAATATCCCCAATTGGGATTAATAAAGTACATATTGTTTGTTTTTTAATTTAAGTATACAGTAAATACGGATAAAGTCATATATTACACCTACACTGTAGTTTTCTTTTCATATACATATCAAACAATTTAGTGTGTATCCATTGTTGTATTAATAAGTTAAAAAAAAGTCTTAGATTGTTTGGGCTTGAGCATAAAAATGTAAGGCTTGAACTGATGGCACACCCAGTGGCACAAAAAAAGTGGCACACCCAGTGTTTCTGATGCACAACCAATGTGTCTCTCTACTGGCTACACTAGTGCTACAGAAGCTCAATCCTCACTTAAAGTCAGTGCCATTTGTCCATTGTCTAACTCTTCATTCATTTTAAGCAACTCAACTTTTCAGCATTCATAGAATCCAATGCTGTTTGTCTTGTTTTATATTTATTTCTAAAACAAACAGATTGTCACCATAAGAGTAACAGGGGAATCGTACAGGAGAGATGCTCTGTAACTGTATCAAAATGTTTTTAATCTTACTTGACAGTGATGAAAAAATAACCGGAAAAGAAAGTTAAAATCACACACTGTATTACTTGAAATTTGTTTTTATGTAAAGATAATGCTTAATCATTTACCGTCCATCCTGCAGCTGCTGTCTGAAGCAAACACCAGGATCAGTTTCAAAACTTTTAGAACTTATTATTCATTATTTATACAGTATATCTGATATTGATTATAAGCAAGTTTACACAATGTCTGGAATGAGAGGATTCACTACCTTTGCCGTCACTGAAATGCTGTGATGGAACTGAATAGGAAAACCTCTTGGAAGTGATCCTCTCCAGAACTGATTAGACAGCAAATGCTTAGTTGGATTCTTGTTTGCTCATGAGTTGAAAAGTAAATGCTCCACCTCAAAAAAATCAGTCCGGCGCTCTGCAACTTTATCCCAGGCTGCATCCTCCCAGCCGGCACTGCTGAGCCTGTCGGGGATTGTAGCAGAATGAGAGGGAATTACAGAGGTTTGGTAGCTTGTGGGATTGCAGCAGCGATACGGTTTCCTAGAAGCAATAATACTGTGTGCGGCACTCGCTGGCAGTACATCCTGTATTGAAAGAGAAACTGATAAACCATTTCAGTGGATCACAAGTCGTTTAGATAAGTTGCTCTTTGCGGGCCTTCGGTGAACACACATCCGTTTTCCCACACACACACACACACAAACACAACTCAGACACACACTCACCTGCCTTTAGCCCTTGTTTTCTGTCATGTTGCTGCGTTCGTCGGCAGGTGTGTGGTTCCAGGGCGAAATGATGTTCCTGCCCTGGACGACACAGGAGAGCTATCTGTGTAATAGAATTATCTGGAGAGGCCACTCAAAATTAACATAATATGGACTCAAAATGTAAATTGTCTTTCTGTGAATTGTAATGTGCGTGTGAATCTGCTCTCTTGCTCCTCTCTGTCTTATCATCCTCTCTCTCTCTCTCCCCCTCACACACACTCTCACACACACACACATTTTCTTCCTTATTTCCTGTTTCTAGGACCTGATAAAAATCCTCTGTGTTGATGTGGGCACACACACTTCCACACATTTTGGGTGCAAATACTTGAGAGGTGTGTGTTCCGCTGACACGTGCGAAGCTAAATGCCAACGTACCATTTAAGAGAGAAAGGGCAGCAGCACATCCAACCTTTGTAGTGTGTCATTCAGCGGTGTTCACAGCCGTTCACATATAAAAATGAGGTCTCCTCTGTCCCGGGGAGCAGCGGATACCTTTCACCCCGTCAGGCGAAGGAGGGGAGGGGATGTTAACAACTGCTCAGACATCTGTCGGATGAAGAGAGAGGTGACAAGCTAAAAAAGGATGCTTTTTTTACTCCTCTATTTCTCTTTCTTTAATTTAATCATTTTGATATGTTTGAAAATAAATCTTACTTTTCTTCACCACAATTTCTTTCTCAACACTTATTCCACATGCAATTTCATCCCCTACTTTTTCCTTGTTTCCTGCTTCCTTGCCTCCTCCTTTCTTGTCATACTGTGATGATGAGCACTTTCAGGGTGTTCAAGTATTGCATTTAGCCATTCAGAGAGTTTGATAAAGCTACAATCTTCCCCCCGCCTTGGAATTACACGGCAAAAGGGAAAAGGCCACCTCTTTGTCACTAAATGCCTCTCCCATTCATTCACATGACAGCAAAGTAGTATGTCTTTTCCCACGGTAAAATGCCAGATTTGAAAGCCCTCTTTTTTCGATTAATGTTTAGAGTACGGCTGCATGCCATCTGTAATCCAGAAAGTATTTTACAGTCAAATAAGAGCCACTTTCATTGAGGGGGAAGTGTCAAGGGACAGTATACCTCTACCCTTTACATATGCTGTAGACTCATCTGGAAGTTTTTTGAATATGAAAGAGGCTTCAGAGTATACCAGGGAGCCATAAAATACAACATTGTTAGCAAAAACTTTTATAGCATTATGTTTCACCAGATGAAAACTAAAACTTAATACACCATTCTCAAAAAGAAACCTTGAACGTTGAACATAAAAGCTTTGTGGGAACTTATGGAAAACAGCTACGAGTGTGTGGATATTAGCTTTTTTATTATTAGTTTATATTAGCAATATTTGCAATAGAGGCTCTGACAGATGGCTGACCAGAGACACAACAGACAGGAAGTAGTGAGACTTCAACAACAAAGACACCAAATCAGACACTCTCCTGCATGTTTACATGGACGTGTTTAAAACTTAACTCTTGTTCAACAATCAGAGAATAACGTCTTATGTCATTATTTGACTGGTTAGGTTTCTTTAGCGCTGCTCCCTCCCACCCTCTCTCTCTCTTTCTCTCCCTCTCTCTCTCTTTCTCTCTTTATCTCTCTCTTTCTCTCTTTATCTCTCTCTTTCTCTCTCTATCTCTCTCTATCTTTAGCTCTCAGAAGCTTTAGGTTAGAAATACGACTGTAGATCTGCTTTATCATAAACCAATTGGTGTCTTTGATTCTATAGAACAAAAAATAATAATAATGGACATTTGTTTTAAAGCACAAGGTATTAAAATGTATCTTTTTGACAAACTTATGTTGTACCGCTTGAAATATTGGGAGTTCACCTGCTCAAGTATGTAGTATTCAATATTGCAGAAGAATCTTCATTTTAATTTGGAGCTGTCAAGAGAGATATTGGTATGCTATCGACTCATGCTTAACTGATTTAGCAGCAACTTCACCCATACATCAGCACTAGACGCCAATCATCATAGAAGACAGCTTATCTATGAGAGAAATCATCAGATACTTTTAGTTTAAATTAGTCGTTCATGTTGATGATAAGTTTACCAGCTATTGCAAGCATTGGAAGCTAATCTAGGCACGTGCAGGATGCTAGCTTTGCTTTGTTTTTGGCAATAGCAGTATTTTGACCAGAGTTAGCATTAACAATTCAGGTTTGGTATTAAGAAGTCATTTAGTTCTGAGACTGTCGCAGCAATGCTACATTGTTTATTGGGTTACTTGTAACCATAGGCTTAGTCTGTTTTACTGCATTTGGTGGTAGTATGTAGTATGACTGTTCTGTTGGATCTGTTCTGCAGTATGCTGGGTTAGGCATCGCCCTATTTCTAGTTTCCAGTCCGGAAAGCGGAAGTAACAATGGCCAAGCTGATCACGAAACTTCTTCTTTAGCATCACTTCTTATTATAAAAGTTAAGAAGTAGTTCATATGGAATTTGAGAATTTTCACAGCATGTAAAACCTTGCCCCCTGTTCAAAAAAGAAAAAGAAAACGCCAAACGTTAGCGCTGTGCATTGTGGGAAACATTACACAAGGGAGACTGGTCCACTTGCATACTGAGATATTTTCCCAAATCAGCACGATATTGTGGTAGTTTTGATATACTGCAGATTTTGCTCTTGTTCAAAAGCTACATACTGAATTTTAGCCAAATCAATACTGCTAGTATAGTAAGCGGTTTTCGATTTAGCAGGAGGTGCACCTGGTCACAACAGTCAGGGTCAGTAATGTGACACCGAATGTACTTTAGAAATGTTGGTATTTTTCGACCTTTGAATTCAAAAAGTATGTCTGTGTCACTGTGTGAGAGCAGAGAGAGAGTGTAGTATGAAGAAAAGCTCTATACAAGAAAAATGTAGCTCCGTCTTGCACATTTGTGAAAAACTGAAGGTGTTTCTCAGTTCTTCAGGTTTTTAGAAAAAAATCACAAACAGCTGATGTCTTTGTCTCACTGTCTTAACTCTCCCTGTTTTTCTCTCTGTCTTGTTGTGGCAGCTTTAGGTTGGAGGAGCCAGCCTACAGACCAAGTTGCAACAGCTACAGGAGCGGAGGTCGTTGTGATTACAGGAATTAGAGGGAAAGAAAAGGACATTTTTAATCAATTTGATGTTTGGACGTGACGAGCAGGAAAGATCAATACACTATCCCAAAAACAAATTTCACAATACTTTCTGCATTGATATTTTGCACAGCCCTACGACATGAGTTCGGATCTCAGCAGCTGCTGATTCATATCCAAAATTTCAAAGTCCTGTCCTTGAAACCTTTTCAGAGTTTTATGCTTTCATGGTTTTGACGAGACTTGATTTTTTGACCTTACATCTCTGGCTTGTACTGCAACTGACCAAGCCGAGAGCCTCAACATCTTTGTGTTTTTCTGGCATTTAAAAAACAAAACAAACCAATAAATACTCTCTATTTAATACAGCTCTAGTGTAAACAGAATTGCTTTTTGAAATGTTTATTTTATTGGAGAGTGGAAGGCTTTATGCTAACACACCTTCAAAGACACAAAAGCTTTTTAAGGAAAGTTCAGACTGAGCTCTTGTCAAGTGTTACAACCACCATTGATGAAGGTCAAGGGTAGTTTTCCTCTATTATGATAAGTGTGCATAAGCTGCTGCGCCCCTTCATGCAAACAACATCTCTATTTACGTTCTTTATGTTTTTCTATTCTCTGTTTTGCAGGAACCGTCAAAGACCTTGCAGTTGCACTCGGAGCATTAGTGCTGCCTCATTCAAAAGCAGTGGTTCTGCTGTTCACTCATAAATAGCTGTAGCTGGAGAACTATACATGCCTCCAAGAAGAAAAAAAAACTCACTATCTAGCAGCTTGTCTTGGCTTCTGGATAGTCGATATTACCCGAGTCATGGTTCACAAAGGTGGCACCACACAAGAGATGCAAAATAAGCCTTCTTTACCTGCAGCTGTCTTCATGCCCTGCACTTATAATCTAAACTGTGAGTTAAATAACTTGGACACCAGCACCACTTATGTATCCTATAGTGATGAGTTAGCACCTTCAATGGCGCACGTTAAATAATGGTCAAAGTGCTTCAGAGAAATGTGTAACACTTAAGGGTTTAGGAGAAAAGTCTTGAGTAAGATTGCTGATGGAATAGTTAGTTCGACTAGAGCTTGGTGGAGTGTTCAAAAGAGACTTAGATGCAGTAGTGTATTAAATTGTAGTGTCATCTGTTTTTAAATACAATGTATGTATGCATGACATTTTTTTAAACACACTCTTTAACAAAACAGCTTAGCTGCCAATAACTAAGGAGTGCAAAATAATATAGCTTACTCCAAAAAATAACCTTATCAAACCTTGTGAAAATGCACAACAATCATACTTTCATAAGTCAGAACCATAGACTGTATAAATAATGGACGTAGGATCCGTGACGTCACCCATCTGTTTCTGAAGCGCTGTTTTGAAGCAAACCGGTGGCGGCAGCCATATTTGAAGAGAGTTGAGCTAGTGTGAGGTAAAGAGGTGGATTATGAGCCTCCTAGCTAACAGCTACAGTTTTCCCACGTCAGTCAAGTCAGCTGTGCCTCTCATTGGAAGACTTGTAATCTTAACATCTCCAAAATTGCAACGCTAGAAAAAAAACCCTGTACAGTGTGTGCCGATTGAGAAATGAGCTATCCAGAAAACACTATTTTGTACCAGGCTGTAAACATGTTTATTTCTGCTGTAAGTATCATCTTTTTTGAATTTGTGTGTAAGTTGTTTCTGGTACTTCCGGAGCCAGCCTTAAGCAGATCCTTGATGAACTGCAGTTTTTGGCACTTCCCCTCTACCCTCATATTTTTAGACAGGAGATGATGCTTGGTCAGAACACATCAATATCTTTCTCAATAAAGTGCAAAAAATAAATACATTGTAAACCATGTAACGATAATGCTCATGGTACTCTCAACTACTGAGGCAAATTAACTCACTTGCAGCTATTAAAACAAGTGGCCGTTTAGGTGACAATGATATTATCATGTACCCATCCTGGTTTTCTGCTTCTTGGCTGGTTTTCTCTTGTTTCTCATGAGTTTACTACACTTTCATCTACACAAAACTCCAGTGTGATACTCACCATCTCACTGCATGCATACGAAATGAAATAATACAAATTACAAAATAGGTGATAAAATAAATATTTAAAACTTTACCATAGTTAGAATTACTAGGACATAGTTATTCATACTCTAACTTTTGTCATTTATTTCTTTTTCAATAACTCACACAATACTTTATGTGGGTTACACATGTCTACTAGTTTACCTTGAAATCGCAGTATTTCCTCAAAATTACACTTTTCAAAGACCTTTCTGCAGATCTAATCTGCTCTGTGCTCTGACACCAAAATGTGCAAGATGGACTTATGAGAGTCACTCTTGAAAATCATTCAAAAGTCTTATTCCAAGAAAGAAAACCTGATAAAAGAAAAAGCAGATGAGTCACATGAAGTAATAGCACTGAAGCTGAATGCTCCAAAGTCAGTTTAATGTAAATCGGAAAAAGCAAATTATAAAGATGCAACAAAGACAGGAATTCTGCTCACAAACCCTATCAAAGGACAGTACATGGAAGTGAATTGACTTTTATCACACAAGGTTGTAGCGGTCATTGATCACCAGTAAATGGCTTGTTCTCCTTACAAGGTGAGATATTTTATTGCCTTTTTAAGTTACAAATTTGTAGCACTGCTGGCTTCATTTATTCACTTTTAAGTATTAATTCCTATTAATTAAACCGTTTTGGGATAAACATGAGGTACATTTTCCCTCATGTACAAAATACCTGTAACTAGCATGCTAGGATTTTCACTGTTCAACCTTGTTAAGTTATTTCTTTCTTTGTACACTTTTTCAAAATTTTATTTCTACAGTATGGTTTAATTATGAACCTCAGTCAAGTGGATCTAATTTGGGTTCAAAAGGATGGGAAACCTTGAGTTGAGCAAAGGAACATGAAACTGAATAAAAAACATTTTTCCTTTTATATTTCTTAAACTGAACTTGAGGTAAAACTCTGACAAGATTGCCATTCCTCTTACCAAGTGAACCTGGCTGACCCAGGAAACAAAGGATGTCTAAATTAAACTGAGGTACAAGAGCTTAGTTATCTTGAAGTTCTGAATACTATATATAAAAATGCAGGACTGGCATCATAGATTCCCTATTAAGTAAAAGGCTAAATGTCAGACCTGGGGGTGCCATTGGCCTGGCAGTCTAAGCGCGCACTCCTTATATACAGAGGCTATGGCCTTCGTTGCAGGTTCGATTCCAGCCTTGACCATTTACAGCATGTCCTCGCCCACTCTCCACTCCCCACATTTCCTGTCTCTCTTCAGCTGTCCTATCCATTAAAGACCAAAATGCCCAAAAATGTATATAACTTTAAATGACCAGCCTGCCAAAGTGATTAACTTACATTTCTCACTTAATCTCTGATGATCTTTTTATTTTCCCCAATACCACACAATTTAAGATTATAGTTTCTGCTGAAATAAAACATGTTAAATTCTGACTTCCTATTTGAGAAGAACTGAGGCTAAAGAGAAAAACCTCTCTGGTAGAAAGACAGGCTGCAGGGATTTAGTATGTGCGTGGCAGCCTCATGCTACAGTGCTGATTGACATAAAAAGGCTTCGTGTTGCAGACATAAAGTACACTTTCAATCAAAACGCATTAGTTAATTATTAGGTACTGTAAGTTAACTGTTAGGTATCCACTTAAGAAAATGTATAGAGCTGTTAAGTTCAATGGCAGGTATTTCTGGGAGAGGGGAATGCAGTTATTATAAGTATGGAGCTTATTCCGTACTCATCGAATGAACATTACAGACTCATTTCATCATGGATGTGCTGTATGGACAGTTGTTTGGTATTGACTTCCTTCTTGTTGAGGTTCTCTGTCATGGCTGGCTTGAGTTAAACGTTATTGCCGGATAGTATTTTATTTTCCTGTTGTTCTTATTTAAAGCCAAAAAGAAAATGAGCCATAAATAGCAGTAGGCTGTGTCATGACAGTATTATAACTGATATTTAAATGTAAGCTTGTGATTATTCAGTACAATGTCCATTATTTATCTAAATGATATTGAATGTTCTAAGACTGAGTTTTCTATTATGTTATAAAGTATTAAACCTATTGTCTTCTGTTTAAATTCTGTTTTCCTTGCGCTATGCTCTTATTGGTTATGTTTGTATCCCTTTTGTGCCCCCCCCCCAAAAAATAAATCTCAAGGTTGGTCACGTTGCTGTATCTCTCCAGTCAGATGTTGTTAAAAGTCTACTTCCGTAGTTGTGCTTATCTGATTCTTTTTTGCTATTAATGCATAATATCCCTAAACTCCTGTGGGCATGGAATCTGCATGCTGAGACTAAAAGGATATTATTGCTTTTTATTATCATTTACGGCCAATTTGGTACCAAATTAAAACTTTGAGACAGATATAATAGACGAATTATGAGAAAAAATATCCAACACACTTTTGTCTTTTTTGGGTACAAATTAGAAACATTTTGTACTTTTTCAAGTTTTAAGGATTTCACTGATTTTACAATTTATCAAAGCATTCGAAGAAGTAACTGAGAATTGCTCCGACTATTTCTGCATGGAGCCTTTTTTATTTAGGTTTTAATCCTCCACAGATGAGCAGCCCTAAATCGCTGCCAACATTAAATTCACCATTTACATTTTAGAGTGTTTAAGGAGACCTTGTCATGTCAGGCTGTACAATCTATGCTTTCCCCTGACATTAACAGCTGATCAATATCATTGATCGCCCAAGTGGGAGGACTTCAGGAGTTCATTCACTTGAATACATTTCTGTTTTGACTTGGCAGGATACTGTCCATATTTGATGAGCTTTTGGCATCACAAGGCCATATCCTGATCATTTCCCTACTCAGAATTAAATATTTAATAGTAATTAGCCACAGGCTTCAATTTCCTTTTATCATTTATATTTTTAAGAAGCTTAAAATAAAAATGCTTTAAACATAACTGCCAGTAAAGATTAAACAGTCACATTACCTGGAGGGGGTGAATGTCTGGATTTTAGTCATGTGGATTATTTTAGTTTGTATGGATGAAATCTGTGCTTCAGTTCAGCTTTCATTGTCAAATAATTTCATGCTTGACCATTTTTAAATGTTTTTATTTAACAAAAACCTGCTTTTACAAACCTCTGCTGTGAAAATGTACCTCTTGACACAGTGTGATTTTGTTTCTCATTATTGGTGTGCCCAAATCAGTGAGGAATGTTCAGGATGATCAGGAGCTTAAGTGGGTCTTTGAAACAGGACTTCCTTTCATTGTGTTTGACATTGATGAGCGTTTGGCTGACATTGGAAAAAGGTTGTTTCGCAGGTAGTATACAATTTTTGTAAAAAGTAGATAAGACCGCACACCAGAATATGCATTTAATAAAACATATCACACACGTCACTCGTGGTGATATATTTCATTGAATGCATATTGGAGCAGCCTCTGGTGTCTATTCTGTGTTTGCTATCTCTGTCCTGCACCCAGTACTTCAGCTTCTGGATGTGCATGTCACCTCTATCCTAGTAAATCATTTTCAGTAATTTCCTAGAGAAAAATAATCATCGTCCAATACAACTTTTTATTTCAACTTTATATCTCTACCAATGTCTATAGATTCTAGTAGTCTCTGTCCAGGTTGCTTTACCCAAGATAAAGCTAGCTGTTCAGCATCCCATGGACACCTTTTGATTGTAATGCACTTCTCTCTGCTGTTTTCCTGGATTTGTCAGTCCATGCAAGTTTTCCTCCAATCAGAACTACCTGTTAATGGGTAGTTATCTGTAATTTGGCTAACACATAATAAAGTTAGCTGGTGTGTTGTGTTATAACCTATTACTTCTTTCAATTGAAGTTTGAAAGGGTGATGGAAAGTTGTTGATGGGTGCTGATGGTTGGGGTAGAGTCAAGGTAGAGACAGATGATGTGATGTGACACATTGCTTTATGAAGCAGAGTTTTGAAGCTTGTCGATGTTGGTCACCATATTGGGAATGCTGACTCAACCTAACTTTCAGAAGACCTAGCAAGGGGCAAAGAGTTGGAGTTGAGGCAAGCCTTTAGCCTTCTTGCTAACTGCTGCAGTGTGCCTGCCTTTTGCGTCAAACTTCCACCAGATTCTCGTCTGGTTCGTCTCTGATCCATTGCTGTCCGGCTCAGTGCTCTCTCTTACGTCAACGACCACTAATTGCGTTTTCAGAACAACAGAGCAGATCCAGCAGAAGTTAACACATTGACTAGAAAATAAACCTATTAACTCCAGTGCCATGACGGATCGGAGATGGACCGGACACGGACCTTGTGGAATTTGTCCGTTAGTCAAGTAAGCTTTGCCTGTAATTATGCAAAGCTCGTAACCTTTGTATCTTCAAAACTAATGAGCTATAGCAAAAATAATCCCCACAATTTGTGTGCGAAAAGAGAGTTTAGCTTGTCAGACAAAAATCGATTTTGCAAAGGGCTATAGACATATTTATTTTTGCTGTACAGATGGTCATTTTGAATGGGTGTGTACGTGGCTTCCATGGCTTGAGGCCAGCCTCTAGTGGACACTCGAGGAGCTGCAGTTTTTAATACTTACGGATTGGCTTCATTTCTCAAAACAAGAGGTTGCTGTCTGGGTAGTGGTGGTGCTGGACGCTGAGGAGGCATTGGGGGGGGTTATGCATTTTGGCGTTGCTAGTTGCTGTAAATATCAATATGTCAAAGTTTGTCTTTACGGGAAAGGTGAATATGTGAAACCTTATAGCACTTAGCTGACCATTTCATGGTAGCTTAATAGAAGAAAGACTGACATTTAATTCCTTGATCAGCAAATTCATCAAAGTGATCATAGTGTGCTAAAGTCATACAATATTGTTAGATTGTAAGACCTTTTGAGTAGTTTTGTTTGATTTACACAAAAAAAATCTTGTCTTTGCCTTCTGAAAACTCTTGGTTCGGTCTCTATCTAACACAGGTGACCCTCCCTGTCCCCCTCCCTAAAAGCCAACTCTCTCCTGATTGGACAAATATCTAGAACTCTGGAAATATGGGTACTTCATTGTTCAGCTATGCCAGAGCCATACAATCATATGATGAGTTACGTGAGCCCATTGACCACATTCAAAGTTGGATGATGTATCTCGATATCGGTCAGTCGTACAAAAGTGAAGTCAAAGACAAGACCACATTGTAGGCAGAGTCTACTCAGAAGTGTTTTGGCTTCACTTTTGGGAAGCTGCCATATTATCCATCTATGTATAGTGTACAGTAAAGCAAAGCATTAGAAGAAGCCGCAGACTGAGCTCTACAGACTGAGGAATTATTACACACTGATTTAAACTTTCAAAATGTTGCATTCCCGTATATTTTGACAAAATGTTAAGTAACTGTGAAAAATAAGAATTAACAACTTAACTCTCAACATGTACCAGTCATTGACATTGATATAGAAAATGTTTGGCCCCCTTCTAGATCAAGTTCAATAACAAAGCTGCTAAACTCTGCAGCAGTAGATGTGTAAACAAATTTAAAATGCTAAATTCATAGTCACGTCAGGTTATCTGTCCATGCTGTTACATTTTATTCATAAAGATAAAGAACCCATAATAAGTCCTGAAAACATAGGACCAGCCTTCCATGTGCTGGCAGCATGTTGTTGGTCTCAGGGATGTTGGCTGTGATCCAGGGGCACGGCAGGCATCTCAGGTCCACAGACGGCCTCCCAGAAGAGGACCAATAAATCACCAGCTCTGACCTTTGCCGACACCAGGGACCTTAGTGCCGCCAAATGCTAGAGACGAGCGCAAGATTGAGACTTGGAGGAGTGATGAACTGCAGATGGCTACACTCCACACACACGCATACACACAGCACCTGGGTCACTCACCTCTCTGTCTAGCTATCTGTCTCCTTCTGTGTCTTTGTGCTGTGTTATGGGTTTGTTGAGAGATTGTACACTTGGACATATTTGAGGGTTATATTAAGGCCATGAACATCAGACTGGAGACTAGAATACTGGATCATTTATTTAAAAAGTTGTGATTGTTAACAGACCAGTTTACAGATGGGTGGATACACCTGAACGCGTTTCTACCCAAACTTAAGTTTACTTCATTGGCCCAAACATAGAAGAGCCCAGATCAATTTTCATTATAATTTAAATTTTGCACATGAATTAATTATGGGGGCTGTGGAGTTTGTACACTAGTGATGGAGGCTTCGTCCAAACATACCTTCTAATGCTGGTGAAGATGAAGCTTCAAGCACTGGACTACAAACACTGGTCTGTGAGGGGAAGATGAAGGGCTACATATAATGTTGTCATGAATAAACTGGCAGAGAAAAGACATTCCTAAAGAGACAGTAGCACAAGAGACTTCTCACTTTTGGTGTCAAAAAATGATTGATCTCCTTGAAAGAGCATAATAATTCACCAAACAGAAACCGCCTGCTCTGTTTTTTGTTGCCGGGGACTTGCGTGAAGACTTGCATTGTGTTCAGCAATTTGCACTTTCTATGCAGATGTGTAGCCATTTATAGTATGACTGTATCTGTTATCACCACCTTTCCAGCTACCCTTACTGTAGTTGAGCTAAGCCTACGTTAGCACTGATAGTTGTGAGATCCACCTGTGACCAATTTGCCAATACCTATTCCATCCCCATCCATATTTCACTTGTGTTTAGATTAGGAGTCTTTTCAATCAAAACAGCACTACTTAATTACTGAACAGCATACTGCTGCTTTCCATTGATGTATAACTATAACCTCCTGAATACCTCTCTCTGGTATTTAGGTATATTGGTTGCACCGGTACATGTGAGGCAGCTCATTTTGTAGCTGATGAAAAAGGTATTAAAAATGGGTCTTATACACCAAATTGTATGGTACTTGCTATTTCCTTTAAAAACTTCCAGGTTCAGATTCTGGATCTCAATGACGTGAATTTGTAACATGGCAACATTAGAGGAAGCTTCTGAAAAGCTGGCCAGTCCAAAGAAAGTGAGCTTGTAGCAGCAGAGGGGTCTTACACACAATTTCTACTAAAGCTACTAAAAATGATATCTGAGGGTTAATATAAGGCTTGAAAATCATGAAAAACATAATAAAAGCTTCATTTTCACTGAAAGTTCAAGGTAAATGTCCATTGTCAGGAATGTACGGACACCATCAAGCAACTCAGAATGAGTATTCATTCAGACCACACAGTAATCTCTCTTAACTGACAGGCAGTGACCAAACTTGAATCACAGGTATTTTACTGACAGCGCCAACACTTTCCTTCAATATGGTAAAAGGACTGCTCTTACAATACTCTTCTGTAGTTCCTCAAACACTAAAACCACTTACTGCACATGTCACATTCACCCTTTCACATGTTCATTTCAACACCTTGCTGTCAGAGGTGGCTATGCTAAGTGTCAATTTGCCCACATATACACACTACTAGTTGTAAGCCTTTTGAGAGATTAGGGTGTTCATATAGCTTTTTATGACATGAAGTCATATTATGTAACAATCGGGACCTGGAGTTTTGGACCCTGCTCTGCTCATCCTGGAGTTTAGACTGACTGAAATCATGGGCTGACATCTCCCCAACAACACCAATGTTCACAGTATCAGGACACACTTTATCCCTCTTTGTCTCCACCCTTTCTCCTTGTCTTTATCCCTCTGTCTCTTTTCCAGACACACCACTGTGACACCATCAAACGAAGGACAGATTTAATGTTATTAAAGGCAATATGAAATGTAACTGATAAAAGCTCATACTCCCTCATTAGTAACTGTAAAGACCCTATTCTAAAGCTCCCGCTTCCTACTGTCTATGATTCTGGGGCTGCTGTGGGAGTTGGTGGTCTATCAATCTGAAGGTTGGCGGTTCAATCACAGCTCCAGCAGTCACATGCTGAAGTGTCCTTGAGCAAGACACTGAACCCTAAATTGCTCCTGCTGTTGTTCAACGGTGTGTGAATGTGTATGAATGAGATTAGCTAATACTGATGGTCCCTTACTATAGCAGCCTCTACCATCAGTGAGTGAATGGGTTTGAATGGATGAATGCAATGAGTGGTGTGAAAAAGCGCTTCGAGTAGTCAGACTAGAAAAGGCGCTATATATGTACAAGTGCATTTATCATTTATCATTCCTTATAGCCTTTAGTATGTGATAAAATGTAAAATGTGGTGATGTGAATAGAGCATTAGAAAAATAAACTTTCAGTCAAACTCAGGAAAGACAGGGGCAGAGTGATGCGCTACATCAAATTTGACCAAGAAACACAATTGACTTACTTTAATATTGTCATCCTTTTATTTTTAGTTCTTTTCTTTTAAGTTTGGGTGCTTATATGCCTTCATTCAGAGAAAATAGGATGATGGGTAGAGTAAGGAACTTTGAGTGAAAGCAGGAATTACATGGGGCAAGAACCTACAGGTTGTAAATAAACCTAAGCTGCCTGTTTCATAGAAAACGTCTTTACACATGGCGCAAAGTTGAATCACATGCCCAAACTGCCATACATAATCCATTTCAATAATGCTCAAAGATATATTCTATATGACACCAGCAGCAAGTGACGTACACTTCTAATTGGAAAAAAGTACTGGCTTCTTCGTGCAATTCTGCATTGCATGATGTCCACGGACACCCCATCTTTTTGTTAACATCAAAAAACTCCCAAAATTGAGAGGAAAAGTTGTTTGGGTGCAAGTAGAGTAACTTTCTCTTTCCTCTGTCATCCCCTCTTACATGATTTGACTGCAATTGTAGCCACACACTGCTGTAAAAGCTTGCTGGCTAGCTGATTACTTGGTTTTCTTCTTTTGCTGCTGCTTCATCCTCCCAACATTAGACAGGTGGCAACCAGCGTAAGCACAAACATGTACACAGTATTACACTTTTCTTATTTTAAGCACAATACTAATGCTTTTTTGTTTGTTTTGAAGACGACCATCTTGAATACCAAAATATTGTGACAGCCTTACATTCAACAGTCATTCTTGCAGCTAAATGGCTAACTGTGCCTTAAAATGTATCTCCAATGAATGTTTTTTTACATACAGACATACATTTTGGGACAATAGTTGAAACTGTAAATGACCTTTGAAGTATGAAATGTATTGGTTCATACAGCGTGGTACTGTATCTCACCCCTCTGCCCTCACTGCCTCCTCCTCCCTCTAAGATGGTGGTGGAAGGTTTCCATATGGGAGCTGTCGTGGCCTGGCGGATGCATACTGTCAAGCGGGCGTGTCGCTCCCAGCATGGTTCCTGGCTAGCCAAGATGGAAGGTGGGCCAGTGAGCCACGCCACACGGTTGGTGGCCATATTAACCCTTGTGTGTCTGTGTGTGAGAGGAGGGGGGAGAGCAGATCTTGCTCTGGTGTTCCTACATACGTTAGCTGTCTAAACACTCCCTCCCTTCCTTATGTACCCGCACATTAGACCCCCTGTGGTGCTGCAGAGTGTAGATATTCATTCTGCCAGTAAAAGAGGGGGAACAACAAAGGGCCTGGGGAATGGGCGAAGGCTGGAGAACGGAAAGTGGTCTGGCAGGAATATAGAGGCTATTTAAATACAATCTGTTTGGTTTCCAAGTGCTTTCCCCAGCCGTTCCCAAGTCAAACCATGTAAATATGTTTCAAAGTCCTGCTTGAAATGTCGTCTTCTTCCACCCTTTTATTCATCTTTTGTAACCGTGGATTGATTTCCTGACATCTTGGGTTATTTGAGCAGAATTTAACAACATGAAGTGGAGAAAGAAGGAACATCAGATGAGAAGAATCAACTTTGAAGAATTTGGCCAGGTCAGGCCTTCTGGCTTTCTTGTTACTTACTGAAATGTTCAGGCTAATGTTAATCCCAGACTTGGATATAAATTCACAGACTGTCTGACAAGAAAAAAAGAGTCTGCTTGATGAAAGACAAATTCAGAGGAGAAAAAAAATTATTGATATGACAACTTGGAGGATACTAGGAAGCAGGATTTGTGGTTATAAGAATAACTTCAGGGTTAACTGCAGGTTTTGTGGTTCACTTCTTATCAGGGTAGATCAACATTGCGACCTATACTGAACTCCGAGCATGCTCCTGGGCAGGTTATGTTCTGGATAAGAGATCAGTTTGTTGCTGTGTTGAGTTTAGTCTGAATTAACGTCTTCATATTTCTTCCATATCGTAGTTTGCTCTGTGTTTGAAAAAAAATGTTGATCCACTGACGGCAAATGTGTTATTGTTTGTGACAAATCATATGTTGCTCACACCGCCCCTTTCACAAACGTGTTCACGGTAACTCTGTGTAAACTTATCAGGTTGATATCCAGCTTTTTGGGATTGTTTAGCATGTTTTCCTCTGTCAGGGTTAGCGAAGTCAGTTAACTTAAAGATACCCAGGGTATGTTGAACTTGCTTCGTATTAAAGGCCCCAGGCCTAGTAAAAAGTCTCTATTAACTCTGGTCAAGTCTACTTTTGTCCATCTTTTATGTTAACAGTATTATTAAAGTCATTATCAAATAATATGATGATAAATGTCATCAACAACCCTCTTCCATGACAAAGATGAGACTAGATGTGCTAAAAATATGTCATTGATAATGAAAGCTCAGACAAACATACAACATATTTAGTCTTTTTTAGCACAGCAAGACAGGACTAAAATGTTCGTGGTGGGCTATCTGACATTCAAATCCATGATTTCCCCCTGTGCTCCAGATCTGTCCGTCAAAATATAAGCATTGCATTCCTGTAACAGGCTGAGTTAGTTAAATGTTACTTTTAGAACTTATCTGCAACAAGTGTGCCACATGTACGAAACCTCACTGCCTCCATGTGTCTTCTTCATGGTCACTGATGATCTTTGTTTCAATGTGATGTCAGTTTAATGTTTGATGGTTGCTGTTTATTGCCACTGTTCACTCAAACAGCTCAGTGTCAAAGCCTCAGTTTAATATAAGAGTGAAAAAGAGATGACAATGCAATGGAGAGTGCAGTGAACAGAATGTCTATCCAGTGTACCTGTCGCCACAGGCAGTTAGGGAGCGTCAGAAAAGTGAAGTTTTAGCCCTTTTCATCATGAACATACATTTTCATTGTATTTATTTTATTTAGATCTAAGAAACTTAACGAGTAACAGTAGCCAATGAAATAAACATTTCGTAATATTACCGCTTTGGCCTGTGAATAATAGTAATACAATTTAATTATAAACCACCTTTCAAAAGCAGAGTTACAAGGTGCCATACATTAAAAAAAGGGTAAAGCAAACTGATAAAACAGTTATATCAGGAAGTTAAAGCAACCAGAAAAAAAACCAAATACAATTCTAATAGCACGCCGGCTCAGAGAAAGCCTTACGAAAAAAAAAGTTTTCAGTGAGGACTTAAAAGAGGACACTGACTCAGCTAACATAAGATCATCTAGCAGGGAGTTCCAAAGCTTAGGGGCATGAGCAGCAAATGCTCGATCACCTTTGGTTACAAGCCGATAATATATAATAGACTTTCCTTACACAAGTCAATCAGCAGGGAAAGCACATAGTCTAGGCTGAATTATCCAACTCAGGTATAAAATCTGGTTATCCAGTTTGAGACTGAAATGCTGCTCTACAGATTTAAACACCTGGTACAAACTTGATACTGATTTCTGAATGGCTACTTCAAAAAGTTGCTAGTGAGAAAGCATTTTTTATTTTTTATTTAAGTGTTGCTTAATGATACAAGACAGGTGAGAGACATGACAATACAATACACAATATACAAAAAGTGAAAGACAAGACAACAAGTGAACATTACAGAAATTAGTGTGCATACGTGCGTGTGCGTGTATGCATGTGTGTTCATTTGTGTGAGTCTGTATGTGTGTGTTTGTGGGCATTTGTCTCCCCGTATGTACAACTGCATCAAAATAGGACAGTAGTTTGGGACAAGCTGGGCGGGAGAAGGCAGCAAAGGCAATTCGGGAGGGGAGGGGAGAGGGAGAGGAGGGGGGGGGGCACCCGAAACCAAATCATTAGAATAATAGATAAACACAATAAAAATAAAAATAAATAAACTAAAATAAAATAAAATAAAGGGGGGGTGAACTAGTTCAGTGAGCAAGCAAGAAGCCCGGTCAGCCAAAACAAAGGGCTACAATTCCACAACCACCACCACTAACACCAACAATAATAATATTAATAGTAATAATAATAATAATAATAATAATAATAATAATAATAATAATAGTATTTATAGTAATAGTATTAATAATAGTATTATTAATAGTAATACAAATAATAATAATAACAATAAAATAATAATAATAATAATAATAATAATAATAATAATAATAATAATAATAATAACAATAAAAGTAATTGGTTTGATTTGATAAAAATTAAGAATAAATAAATAAACCAATAAGAAAAATAAAAGATCTTATAACTAAATAATAAATATAAATAGCCATGATAATACTAAAGGTAATAATATCTGTAGAACTAATCATAATTCTTAGTATCATTTACACATTGACCTTAACCATCATCATCTCTTGATGATAGTGAGAAAGCATTTGACTAAAAGTAGTGCCTAAAGCGTAAAACCTTGACTAAAAGTCTACCATATAGAGGGCAAAGTGACTTAAATGTGATTCTAATTTATATGTATTCTCAATTAAAGAATAAGACCGAGTCTAAATCTAAAACAGCTGCAAAAGTAACAGTGACTTGCAGAACTTTCCCTGACAGAGCTCATCAAGGTCCCGACTGGTTCTTATTTAACAAAGAAATGTCAAAAATTCCTGCAAGTCTTTGCTCTGCCAATCAAAGAGCTGACTGTCAACTTCTCTGAAGTAGCTAACATAACTTTGTAAACACTTATTTAGACCATCACCATGGACTTTTTACGAAAACCAAACCAAACTGAACATTCCTCAACATGTACCAAGGTAACAGGAGCTTGGGCAGGCTCCTTTGAAGGAGTTACCAAAAATGTGGCATGTTTATTACCCATGGAGCCCTGCACTTGCAAAACTGACCCTGAAGGGATCCTTAAATTGTGATATTTTACAAGATAGAGCCATCAGCCGGGGTACTGTGTTTGACAGTTTGAGAGGTAGAAAGTGTTGCACATCATATCAAAAGTGGGGGAGTAGCATTGTTATAACTGGGATCATTATCAGGCACTCAACCCCAGCATACATTATTTATATCATATTATGTAAGTTTGAATGTATTAAAGTCCTAATACCCTATAATTTTAATTTCCATCTCCTGTCAACATTAGCTGTGTTTGCTTTGTGCAGCCTATCATTCATAATTTCAAGTACAAGACATTGTGGCCTCTAATAGAGCCCATGTCTTGCTGGTAATTACCCCCAGAAGAGTGGCATGAAGTGTTTCACCCAGATGACAGCTTGTATTTACAGGAAATTTGATACGACACAAACACATCATCACTGTTGGCAGAAACGTCTATCTACTGTTCATTAGCTGTGACCTCTATTCCTAATCAATGCATATGTGTGGGCTGTGATTGTTAAATGACTAAGGTGAAACTCACAATAAGGTATTTTTGAATCAAGTTTCATCTTGAGAAACGCAGATTTCATTCTGGATTTCATTTAAAATAACATTCTCCCGATTTGGCTCAGTTACTGGCGTCTTATATAGTGCAATTATACAAACGTTATACTCTTACTTGGTTTATACTGTACTATGCAGCAATAATCCAAAGTAACTATAAGGAATGACCTTTCCTTCACATGAACGCACAGGGCGGATCTGTCAAGATGGCAACGTGAAAAAAAGACAGAAAATGATGTTAATGCCACATGGAGGATTTGGAGCGGTGACTCATGAGTGCCTCCCCAACGACGATATCAACCAGCTGTCGCAATGGTGCCGACCTTTACCGTGGCCCAGGGTGACCGGCGCTTTAGCGTCAACGGAAACTTGACCCCTGACATTTCCACGGCTCGATGCCACTGCAGGCTCTGTGGGGGACGGAAGAGGCAGGAGATGAGGAGGAAGGGGGGGGGGCAGCAATCAAGAGCAATGGATGTGACACGGTGTGTATGAAGAGATTTGAGGCTATGTCAAGATGGCAATGGAAGTGATTCCTGATGGTATGAACATTGGAATTGTGAAGAAAACAGTGATTATCACCTTGATTGTAGGGCTAATGATCAGCGTACATGTTGCACATGTAAACCTCATCGCAGAATACTCACTGTATTTTATGTAAATGGTAATGAGTGAGATTTGACGTGTTGACACTAATTGTCATGAAGAAAGTGATGATGGCAGTTGATTAGATGATTTAAACTACTTTAGAGTCTTGCTGTTGACTGTGATGACGAGAATGATGGGAGTGATGAGAAGATGGAGGATGATTTCAAGTATTTTGATTATGACGATGATATTTCAGTCATTGGTGATGTGAATGTAAATGCTTTCATTAATGCCAACGGCAATTTTGCTGATGACAATTATGTTGATAATGATCATGTATGAGGGAATTTAATGTTTCATTCAAGGGGCTTAGGTTTTGCCTCAGTTTTGGTGGGAACACAACAAGTGGTGGGGGTGGGAGGGTTTCTCCACCAGGAAGAGATTTTTCTCTGCTGTACTTTTGTGCATTGTAATACAACTAATCATCATGTTTGTCACTTTCAATTGATTTCAACATAATGAACATATTTTAACAAAGTATGGGGATTTACTTGAAATGTGTATGTTTGTATACAGATATAAACACAGGGACATAAACCTTTCTGGAGTCCCTGAGCTCCCTTGTCCCGTAGGTTCCTCTGGATCGCTGCTGTGGACGTGCCAGACTCCAGCTGCTACAACAACCAATATCCGTCTCACCACTATCATCTCTCTCTCTTCATCTTCTCCATTCCTCTTTTCAACCCCAACACGGTCTCAGCAGATGTGTGTCTAACATGAGTCTGGTCCTGCTGGAGGTTTCTGCCTGTTAAAGGAAGTTTGTCGTTGCCACTGCAACTTCCTAAATGCTGCAAAGTGCTCTGCTCATGGTTGATTAAGATGAGATCAGACTGAGTCCTGTCTGTAAGATGGGACTGGATCTCATCCTGTCTTCATGTTGGGTCTTTGCTAATAATAGAACATAGAGTATGGTCTAGACCTGCTCTTTTTGAGATTGATTGATAATAGATGTAAATATATCTATGTTTTGGTCTGGCTCCATGCTATGTTCAGAAAATGCAGCCAGTGGGTGTTGACGGACAAGAGAGCACGGAGCTGGAATGCTGTGCATTAGAGACGGATTGAACCCGGATCTGGTGGAAGTCCGTTGTAAATGTGGACAGGAAACGTCATGCAATGAATATACCAATGACTGGTATGATCAACTTAACAAACTAAATGAAAGATGTAATTTAAACATTAAACATAGTAGGATCTTTTGACAGGGACAATGGCAAGTGAAATAGAGAGGTGACAAACATCTATAAGTCCAATAAACAGCCTGTAGGTCAAGGTGAGTTGGTGGAGGAGACAGAGGTATAGACATTAAGAAGCCGTGTAGCCGGGGAAAGTGAGGGAGCCAAGTCAGAAAGGACACAGAGAGCAAAGAACACGAGGTAAGACAGCGAGAAAGAGAGAAATGGAAGCGATAGCGGGCCCAGGGACGGAGATAAAAGCTGTATTACATGAAATTAATGGTGGTCCTCACAAGCAGTACATGAATCACAGTCTTCCCCTACAGTGAGAGAAAGAGAGAGCAAGACAGAGGCAGACAAAGGAGAACAGAGCTGCTGGCCCTCTAACTACATCTCCAAAGGTCTCTGCATTTAACCAAACTGCATAACACCTCTGACAAAGTGACAGGAGAAGAAGACGAAGGGGAGAGAGAGAGAGAAGGCGGGGAGGGTCAGAGAAGTGATACACTGAATAGAGAGTGAGTTTGATTGTTTGACTTTTTCTTTACCTTTCAAAGAGTCAAGTTTGTGAATACAACCGCAGGAGAAACAGTGGTGAAATGATAGTGAGCCAGGGAAAGATGTACAATAGGCCTATTCATTTTGTCTGTTGAGGTCACTGACTGAAAGAAAGGTCAAGACAGACGGGTGTTACAATGGGTCGAAGTACATCTCAAACCAGAGTGACACAAAGGTAAGATGTAGGTCTTCATGGCGCCCATTTTCTTTTATTTCAGGTGAGTAATAGGCATTTATCTTAAGGCCAATAAGAATCCAAGCATCAACCTCGGTTGGTGAATGAAGCTAATGCAGATGCCAAAAAAACTGTATTTCTTTGTGCTAAAAGTCTTTTTCTATAACTCATTCATTTTCATTTTACCACAGTCAAGAGTTCTGCATAATCAGACATCTTTAGGTGACAGGTGGGTGAGTTGTAGACTGGGCTCAACTCCACCTCTTACATCGGACTTCCTCCTGATCCATGTCAGATCTACTGCGGTTAGGCTCTTTCTTGTGTCAGCACCAAGCGGCAACCTACGGTCTAAAAATATGAGTCAATGCAGAAGTTGCAGTTCATCAAGGAGCCGCTTGAGGCTGGCCCCGGATGTACCGGAAGTCACATACACATGAATGGGAAAAAGCAGAAATAAACATGTTTACAGCCTGGTACAAAAGACGAATGTAGTCTGGCTAGCTCATTTCTCGATGTCCTCTCACTGTGAGGGGGGTGAATTTTTTTCTAACGCGGCAATTTCGAAGATATTGAGATTACTAGTCTTCCAATGAGAGGCACAGCTGCCTGTGGAAACACTGCAGCTGTTGGCTAGGAGGCTCAAAGCCCGCCTCTTTACGTCACACTGGCTCGACAGAAGCAATATGGCTGCCGCTGCTGATTGGCTTCAAAACAGCGTTCAGAAACAGATGGGTGACGTCATGGATACTACGTCCATATTTCATACAGTCTATGGTCAGCACCAGCTACGTTTTTTAGAAAGTAGCACGTAGCAGGACCGCCGGACAGCTGGAGTCATGTGACCAAGTTTTTCCCGCGGTAATTACTGAATCAATGATAATCCTCCTCCTCTCCTCATCCATGTTGTCTTTATCGTCCTCTGAAAACTTCTGACCTGTTGACTCCAGGCCTGGCTCCGCTCATTATGACGGTTTTTTGTTGTAGTTAAGTGAAATATGATCTGGTGATAACATGGAGTGTTTTATTCTGAAAATTAACTGGATGATTTAATTTTTTTTTCAATGCCTGACCACACTTCCTGTCACGCTCAATCTGCTCTGTTGAGATTGATGCGACATAATCTGGCAGAACTAGATGTCTTGTGTATCTGATCTGGAGGATTACGGAGAGGATCCAGTGGAAGTTAACACATTGACTAGACTAGAAACCTCTCAACTCCAGTGCTGTGACGGATCGTTGTCGGACCCAACACTGATCCTGTTGAATTTGTCTGTTAGTCGGTTTCTAGATTAGCCATAAGTAAGAGTTAGTATTTCCAATATGGAGTCTACCATACTTGAGCTTCATAGTACACATGCTTTGTACAGGCTATGATCACATTACATACTTAGCGTACACATTGTGAATATTTCCTGCTTGAAGGAATTACCACTTGAGACTCAAACGTTATATTTAATCAAATCCAGAGCAATGGAAACATAGATATCTGTGAATGTTCTTCCACTTAGCAGCACACAAACACTCCGAGTCCCCTCACACTTCTGTGTGGAGTCACAAAGACATTCCTCCTCTACTCTTTCTTGTTCTCCCCGTTCTGTTCAGGGCTGTTCTTCTGTGAATAAATCTATGCAATTTGAAAGTGACAAGGAGGAGATTTATGAAAGTATAAGTGCCTGTTTCTGGTGGAATTTATAGTGCAGAGCAAGGGATATGCAGATGAGAGTGCAAAGGGTGTTGCAGGTACATGCAGCTGTATATGCGTGTAGGAGAGAGAGAGAGAGAGTGTGTGTGTGTGTGTGTGTGTGTGTGTGTGTGTGTGTGTGTGTCTGTGTGTGTGTGTGTGTGGTATGACAAAGGGGCCACTCTTAATCTCTCAAGTATTATTATATAAGGCCTAGTAGTGGCCAAGCTGCTGCAGTGTACATGTTAGAAACTATGGCTTTTGTGGTCTTGCTCTGGTGCAGCCCAAGACATCCAGACTGCAGAGATTGAAAGACAAATGGTGTTTGCATCCTCAACACACACTCATGAAGAGACCCCCAGCATGTAGCATGGTGTTCATCTATAATCATAGAGCCAGAAACTTTACAAAACATAGTTTTTTACTGTTGGTTTTGAGGAGTGAGACGGTGTCAGGAAAACATGCACTCCATTGCATTAATTGTAAGCTGCACTTATTATTGTATAGGTGCCAGCCAGCCAAATGTGGGACAAAGAGTGTTTGTGTGGGACAGTTTGGGACATGTTTAGATGCCTTTACTTTCCGCCAACATCAGCCATTTCATTTCACCAATTTCAAAATGTAGGCTATACCACAAAAAATGAATGTATGAATCTTTGTTTTGAGACAACTTATTTTTTAACCCACAGTAAGGACTGTCACAGTGAGGTTCAGGTTTAATTGAACTGACGCAAACATGTTCATAGCAACCTCTTTTATATTTGATTTCATTGTGATTGCAGATTATCTCACTTACCTTGAGGAGGAGCAGGAGGCCATATTGGAAATGCTGAACTCAACCTAATTTCTGTCGAGCTAGTGTGAGGTAAAGAGGCGGGCCTTGAGCCTTTCAATCAAGTCAGCTGTGCCTCTCGTTATGGAAAACGTGTAAACTTAATATCTTCTAAATTGCGGCGTAATGAAAACATTTTCCCCCTGTACATTGTGTGCTGATCAAGAAATGAGCTATCCAGACTACACTCCTTTCTTGTACCAGGCTGTAAACATGTTTATTTCTACTGTAAAGATCGGCTTTGTTGAATCGGTGTGTATGTGGTATTGCTGAGCCAGCCTCATGCGGACACTCGATGAACTGCAGTTTTTGACACTTCTGCATTGGCTTCAATTCTCGTGGTTGGAGGTTACCGCTTGGTTAAGACACACTGCCTGCAGGTAGGGAAATGACCAGGGGCCTATACTATAAAGTGAATTCAACGTATCTCAGACATCTTTTTCCTGAATCGGCTTCACTTAACCTAACAAAGGAGATGGTTATCAACATGATGAGTCAAACTAGAATTTCCATGAGCGTGTATGCATGAACAGGGCACAGTAGGTAACATCTAACCAATCACAGACACAGACAGCCTGCCGTCAGCACAGCAACATACTTTTCAAACTAGGAGAAAACTATGATATTAGAAATATATGAAGTTAAACACATAATCCAGACTAACATCAACGCAGCTGGGTTTGAAACATGAGGGAAGAACTGAGAGATATGACAAAAACACTGAAAGGGAATGCACAAATGACGTCTTATTTCCATCATTAGTGCGCAATATAATAACTCTGTTTATTCCCTGACAGTGATCTTTATCTGATTTAATCTTGCATCGTGTGTCAGTTTTAGACGCAATAGAAATGAAAACATGATTCAAAGTTATAAGCAAGCATGGTTTTATATTTGATAGAGTACATAAGCTTTATCTGACTAACCTGTTTTTGACTCTGTTTAAGTATGATGTCAGGAAAGCATGTTTTCCACAAATTGATCTCTTATTGTGAGAATAACCTGCCCCCGAGCTGGACAGGAGTTCAGCATGAGTAACCATGGTGAATTACCCAGGTAAGAAGTGAACCACCTTCATAGTAAAGAATATCTAGAGTTAACCTTGAAGTTACCTCAATAACTGCAAATCCTGCTTCTTAGTATAACCCTCAGCTGTTACCTCTGAATTTTGCACATTCCATTCTTTAGAGCAAGGCCTGTTTCACTCATCCTCATAAGATTCAGTGTTCATCTTTTTCAATTCTGTAGGTATGTAACAAGTGTACCTAGTGTTCAAACTCTCATTGTTAGTTTTTAGTGACAAGAGGGTGAAGAGCTTCTAATAAGGGCCGTCTGAAATGTACATAAGCAGGTCACCAGGATTCAGACATGAAAGAAACTCTCTCTGCAAACTTTAAAGTATAGCAGAGCAAACAAAGGACAGCAGGTAGAGACAACCTCCAAGGCATCGCCGGGTTGAAAAGTTCAAATGGAGTTGTTGTTTAACAGACGCATTAATGCATGAAAGGAAAAATGCCCCTTTGTTCGTATGTGCTATAGTAACACTTATTACTCAAAAGGGCATGAGGCATAAAATCAAACATTTCTACTTACAGAAAAAGCCTTTTGACTTGATTAACTCCTCACATCAGATTTATTCTCCATCCTTTATCTTCGCTATTAAACTTGACTTGTCAACTGATCATTAAATCAAAAAATCAGTTCCGAATATTTCCTCCAGAAAGCCTTTCTCTGTTTCCAAAAGCGAATTTTGTGAAAAGTGAGCAGGCATTTAAGGGCTGTGAACCCCGGGCCATGTTGGGCTCAGGCTGGGCCCTCAGATAAAAGCCTTGTGACTCTCATTGATCCAAACGCATGACTCGTTTCATGCTGCAGCTGATAGTTCAGAGACAGTGAAGACCTAATCGTCACTGATTTCATTATAAAACTTGTTTGGAGGAACATTAGGGCGAACTCGAATTAATCAAGGGCAAAGACAAACAGTGTTTATCAAGCTGCCTCGTGTCCTGAATGAACAGAGTCTCCTTGAGCAGAATAATGATCGTTGTATGTCCACTGATGTTGATAGGGTTGTTGGCTTTAGTTTGTTGCTTGGATTTCTGGCTTTCAACACTTTCATTTTTCATCCAAGTGCAGTTTCATGACACAAAGAAAAATTAGAAAGGGACCTTTTTTATTTTTACTGGTCACTTCATTCATTGAATCAACACAAAAACCTCCCAGAAAGATCCTTAACAACAATTATGTACTGCTGTTTGTTGAATACTTCAGATCTGTGCTGCCTTTAAAAACATTTCATGTTCTTTTTTTTATTTCTGGTCCCTTGAAAAAAAATACTTTTGAGTAATGAGCCTTGGAGTTACTCAAGGGCTTATTGGGAAATGTCCAACGGTACAATATGTTGAAGATTTGAAACGGCACAGACAAAGAGCTTGAAACAGACTGAAGGAGAGGCTGATTCTGAATACTATAGAAATGGATAAAACCATTTTATGAAGTGCTTATACATCATGCTGTAACACCAGTTTGTTTTTTTCTGAATTGTACTTGTGTTGTTCTTAATTGTAGGATACAAATCGGCATTTCATCACACAGGTTCTCACCTTTTGAGCCAGTGGAGTGTTGGCGTTTATATGAGCGTTTAAAGGAAACCAATATTAAATGTGAATTCGCCAAGAGGGCAGAAATATTCACATATGTAAGGTTTGATGCAAAGTGAACAGGTGGTTATGAAAATTAGAATCAATTTAGAGTCAGAGAACAACTCTCTGCTTTGCTTATTATCCACCGACCAAATAAAGACATACACAAGTAGTTGACACACAATATTTATTTATACAGCAAAGAAAATAGTTCTTCTGATTCCACGATCAGTGGAATAAAACTGAACATTTCCATTGTTAGACCAAGTGAACGGGACTTCTGCAGGGATATCTACAGTATGTTGACATTTCTGTCTACATTCAGCTCTCCTTCTCTGACCTTTGCAGTTCACACACCTTTAAAATAAAAGATGCAAATGTCACTACTTCTAACATTGTTTCTATCATCACTACTGTTTATGGTTAAAGTCACTTTATAGAGCTCAGGACAGGATGTTGCTCCACTTGTCCCTTTCAGAGATGGTTGGGTTCCACTTATATGTGTCCCCGCTTACTGTCATTTTGTACAGACTCTCAAACCAGCCTGAGATGACACTAACGTTGTTGCCACAGTGTCAACAGGCAGAGGTGAAATGTGCTGGACTCCTTTCTGAAGTTTTATTTGATATGATGTGTGTGATCAGGTTGTCCCTGGCATTGGTTTTGCTATTGAGATTACTTTATTAGCCAAGCTTCATACTAGTTCATGGAGGACATTGAAGTCGTAAGCCTCACCTATTGAATCATTGTTTCCTATCCACACAACCAATCACATTCTAACGGTAAGGCGCTCTATTTAAACACTTATTCCCTCTTGTTAATCCTTGTAACATCTTTGCTGCCCACACTCTGCTGATGTTGGTTAAACTTTGCCTCCTCCTTTTTAGTCTAAATGTCTGTTTTACCCTTGTGGGGAATTTTGCAGTGCACTCCCTGGAAAGCCGAAGCAGACTGCTTGGCTAACCGGGGAGTGCAAAAACAGAGCTTATAGTGCAGAGAATAACAGTATTTTCATTTGGCAATAAATGGTTTAATATATGACGAAAGTGTTTCTTACTGAACTATTGTTGTGAGGTTTTCACCTATCAGAACTGAGTAATACAGACATTTGGGTAACAACTTAAAAAAAACACTTGTCTTCATTTTTTTTGCTGAATGTGTGGAAAGCAGCACTGAATTGATATGTTAGCCCTTTCTCTTTTATGAAAAGAACATTTCAGTATATAGTATTTCTGTACATTTTCCTATGAGTAAGTAAAGTAACATGCATTGTAACCAATTAAACTGCGGGCTCGCTGGTACTCCTGGCTTACACAGGTCTTCATGATATTTCCAATGCAATCATTCACTCCGAGGCAAAGGTAAAAGTGTTATAAACAAACAACTTCTTTCCAAATATGTCACAAACCAAGTATGTGCAAGATTATGCCAGAATCCAAACTAAAAAGACGACAGGACACGACACGGTAAGAAAACTGTGTGAGCTAGTCAAGCCTCCATTGACACCTCCAAAACTCTATCTTAAAGTGACAGTGACTCAAGACCTCTTTATCAAAAAGGAACAAAAGTAGCCTACTAAACACCCAAAGCCCCAAATCCAAGAACAATTTCCCTTTGCTGTAAAATTGGCATTTCTTAATCAAAACTAATGTTTAATAAATAAACAGTCATTAATAAACAGTAACACCCTCAATCACTCCATCCTCCTCACCCGCCTTCAATCTTCCCTCGGTATCACTGGCACCGCCCTCTCCTGGTTCAAATCCTACCTCTCTGACCGCCACCAGTTTATCAGCATCAACAACCTCAAGCCCTGCACAGCCCCCCTCTCTCATGGTGTCCCCCAGGGTTCAGTGCTTGGTTCGCTCCTCTTCATCATCTACATGCTCCCCCTTGGTCACATCATACGCAGCCATGGCCTCCATTTCCACTGTTATGCCGACGACATCCAGCTTTACATTTCAACCACATCCATCACCGCTGCTTCCCACACCACCCTCACAAACTGCCTCACTGAAATAAACTCCTGGATGCAAACAAACTTTCTCAAACTCAATTGTAATAAATCAGAAATTCTTATCATAGGCCCAAAATCCCTCACTTCCACCTGCCCAGACTTCTCACTCACTATTGATAAATCCACTGTTTCAGCATCCACCCACATCCGTAACCTTGGTATCATTTTTGATCAGTCACTCAACTTTCAACAACACATTAACAATATTTCAAAAAACGCTTTCTTCCACTTCAAAAACATCGCCGTCTCCGCCCCTCCCTTTCCTTCACTGCAGCTGAAACTCTCATCCACGCCTTCATCACCTCAAGACTCGATTATTGCAATAGCATCCTCTACGGTACACCCAACACCCTCCTCAACAAATTACAATACATACAAAACTCAGCTGCACGCCTCCTCACTCACTCCAGAGACCACATCACCCCAGTCCTCCAGAACCTCCATTGGCTTCCCATCCCCTCAAGGATTCAGTACAAGATCCTACTCATCACCTACAATGCCCTCCACAATCTAGCTCCCTCCTACCTCACCGACCTTCTGCAGCCATATAATCCCTCCCGCAATCTCCGCTCCACCAACGCCAACCTCCTCACCCCTCTCACCAAACCCAAGCACCGGCCCTGGGGGGACAGGGCCTTCTCTGTTGCTGCCCCCACCCTCTGGAACTCTCTCCCCCAACACCTCAGATTCTCTCCCTCACTCACCAAATTCAAATCCGGACTCAAAACACACCTTTTTACAAAGGCTTTTAAACTATAATTGATTGATATTTTTCTTGTTTTGTTTTATTTTGCTGCCTTGCTCTTCTTTGCTTTTTTTTTTGCACTGTTTTCCTTTGCTTTTCTATTGTATAATTTTATTTTCCTGTAAAGCGCTTGGAGAATCTTTTAAAGCGCTTTTATAAATAAAATGTATTATTATTATTATTATTAGTAACACAACTTTGCCTCAGACAAGCATGAAAATGTTTAGACCTCTATGTGATTTTTATTATCTTTAATCAGAGATACCTTGACTTTCATTCTAGTACTCTTTAACCTACCTGCTAACATGGTGGAACTAAGCTTTCTGAGATCACAGTTAATTTGGCACGCACAATGCCTTTATATTCATTCATCGGTCAGTCATCATTTCAGTCTGCTGTGCCCACAGAATGGAGCAATTTACAGAAAACTTTTAAACTGGTCCAGTACATCTCAAAACCAGTCTTCGGGAACTCTCTCATGGACACTCTTAAACACACATTCACCTGCTTTTAATCCTTTTAATCCTGGATGCCTGCTGACGCTGTTCGATGTTTGCTCTGTTCTGTCCTGTCATCTTTAACTTGTGTTTTTAACCTTGTGTTTGTTTCATTACTGATATCCTTGACCCTTTACCCCTCAAAAGGCCGTGCCTTTTGCCAGGTCGTCACTGGGAATTTGTTCTTAATGCCCTACCTGGTTAAATAAAGGTTGAATAAACAAAATAAAAACATTAAGGAAACCTGACTGTTTCCCCTCGTACAGTCACCAAAGGTAAATTAATGTGAATGCAAAATAGGTTATCTTTACCATCAACAAGCTGGATCCATTTAAATATGTTCCGTTTAGTGAATTGTGAGTTCAGATGTCTTTTGTGGAAGGAGGGCATGGTGGTACTGATGTAAAGAATACAGCTCCATGTAACCCAGGCAGTGCAGTCAGTCATCTGACAATCTGCATAATAAAATAAACTACAAAGGTGGTTGAGTGTCATACACACACAGCACACGGAGCAGCACCCGCAGACGTCGCATTAAGGCCTATCTTTAAACATAATAACCGTGCCTTTTATTTGAGTCATTAAACACACAAACTTCCAATGTCATCTAAAACTGGCCCTAATCACATTCATCTGTTTAAACAGAGGCGTGTAGAGCACGAGTGAGAGAGGATGAAAGACACGCAGAGTGAAAGAGGGACTGTGGTGAGAGGGCTAATGAAAGAGTTGGCAGTGTTTACTCAAGCTGTGGAAAGTAGGCTCGAGGACAGAGAAACAATGATGGAGGGAACAGGGGAGGATGGATATAGCAGTAAATAGCTGTACCTACACACAAATAAATTGGAATTACAAACAGGAGCCTAGGACTTTATTTATTTTGGTAATGTGTGATACCAAAATCTAAGAAAATACTCTTGATTATGAAGAGATATTTGAGTCTGGACTGGGCTACAGCTATTGTTACCAAAACCTCTAAAAGCCTTTGCAGGAGGTCCAAACGCTGCAAAAAAACTGTGTGTAAAAAAAGCAGCCATTATGATGCATTATGGGAAATCCAGCACCCAGTATTTCTGGGATTGTATCCATAGTCATGTCAGGATGTCTTGCTCACAGATGCTCCAAATTTCACAATTTGACCAACATGTCATATATTTTTCTGTTAATGAAACTGTTACTTTCCAGACTTTTTAAAAACTCCAGGACTTAATTTATTTCCATTTTTTGTTTTGTTTTTATTGCTTGATCTGGACAATTGACCCTTTGAGCACTCAGTGTGTAGCCCCCAACCAATGACAGGGCACAGACAGTAAGCAAGGAGACTCTTAAACAAAAATAACTGCAAGAGACAGTGAGACCTGACAACTAAGCTACTACTTATTGGATATGCTGACTTTAACTTACGACTGCTGTCAAACAGCTACAACGTGACCACCTGTCAATCAAATAATCAAGTGTCCTAATTATGCTTAATTATTGATAACACTTAGTCTTAAAAGTCTTATATAATCAAACTGATTATTAAAATATTATTAGTTTATATTAAAAAAATAAAAAATCACCCTCCGAATGTAGTCAAATTATTAAAGAAATAAGTTGCAGAGACAAAAACTTTTAACATTTGAAGTATTTTGGACAAGGCTGAAAACCTGTTCAATTTGTTTTTTAAAAATGGGCATGTCAATACAGGCATTCCAGGCTTTTTCAGCCAGCCTCAAATGGAAAAAATAAATCACAGGGCACAAGGAAAGCAACACACAGAGAACACAGGAGAGACATACAAAGATCCAACACAGGACAGTGGAAACAGAGCAACTAAATACACAGAGTAATTAACACAGGTGAGGAACATAGGACACAGGTGAAACTAATCAGGTTAATCAAAAAGAGAGGGGAAACACGGGCAAGGGCAGGAAGTAAAGCTGAACCAGAGACACAGGGATCAAGAACTACAAAATATAACAGGAAACACAAAATACTACACTCAGAAATAAGACAATACAAAAACATAAGGGAGAAAAAGGATAACTAATACAGAACAAACTTGGGAGGAACCAAGGCATGAAACACAAGGCAAAAACTAAACTAAACTAAACTTCAACTCATGCAAACTTAAGAAACTGCATTTTAATGCACTTCTGTTGTGGTTTAATTTTTCCACACCAGAAGTTGCTCCCCAATATAAAAACTATAAGCAACTCATTCTGCTTTGAAGGGACTGTCAATATAACAAACTTCCTGTTAAAATGTTTCAGATTAAAAGCCTCCCAGTGGTTTAAAGAGTGCAACACTCCCCATCCTTAGCTTTGCTTGTGAAACATTTGCAGGAAGCTCTGAGTTTAGCTAAGAAAGGGTTACTACTACCCCTTAATATGAACCAGTTAATTACACAGTATGCTGTATGCTTATTCTTGACACAAGATCAGTTTTTATTTATTCTTTAAAGACAGTTATTAAGACAATATTGGTATATTGTAAAAGCCAAGTTGGCCTCTAAGTCAAATTTCCCTTTGTGAAAGAGTAAACAAATACTCAATATTAAGACATTTGCCTCTCATTATTGTGAATGTAACAGACCACACTCCCAAAAAGGATTGATTAACCTTGGTTAAAGAAAAATAGTGCAAAGTGAAATGGGACATCACTAAACTAAAGCTGAAAGTAGGTGTTTGTGTTCTTTCTTTCTTTCTTTCTTCTTGCCAGCCATCCTCTTTGTCTTGCGCTGTCCATTTGAGGAGATCTTTTCCTTGACCTTCTGCTGGAGAGAGTGATGACAAGGACGGCACACGCTGACCTTGACATTCAGCATGCTAAATGGCTTCTTCCACCGCCAGTCAGCAAAGACGCACACACAGAGGCAGGCGCAGAGACTTGAGCTGGACGCTGGCTCTGTGTGTGTGTGTGTGTGTGTGTGTGTGTGTGTGTGTGTGTGTGTGTGTGTGTGTGTGTGACTCGGTTGAGTCGGTGAGACAGTGACACACATAATGTAAAGGAGAGGAGGAATGACTCTAGCAGGAGGTTTTAATACTACCACAGGGGAAAGTTTTAATAGGATCTTTAAGTTTATCGGTATGCAGAGGTTATGCATACACTCAATGCTGTGATAACCAGCATTTTATGGAAGTCCCATCAGTGTTCCATTTTAGTTACATAAGGTGTTTGCACTGAGGAACCTATTTCCATCATGTACTAATAACATCTTAGAAATGTACACTTGACTCAGTAACTGGGTAAAAACTGAAAAATGAAAGTTGGGTTTTTGAAGAAGTAGACGAGGAAGTCAAATGAAATGAAAATGTCTGTTTAAGGTCACTGACAGGCAAAACTAAATCACAGCAATACTGTCATTGAAACATCACAGCCTTGAGAGTGATATTGCTTCTATACAACAGGTCTACAAGAAGCCTATAGTCATAATAAATAGTAATTCATAAATCCTTTTATATATTTTTTTTTGCCCTACTGACTTGGCTAGTTCCAAATCAAAGTCCTTGATTTAGAATGGGGAATGTTCTATAGGATGACGACACAGGAGCATTTCATTAACAACTAGGTGGCATCTTGGGCTGGACGGAGGTCATAAAGGAAATGAATTGAATGGGCCCAGATCCATTCACCTAGTAGAACTGGTCTGGTAACACCAAGCTAATGACAGCCTGTTAAAAAAATAAAACATATAATCACACTATCCATGACTTCAAGTTACTTTTGAAACTAAAATATAACCAACAATACTTTAAAACTAGTTTACAAAGGATTTATATTACTTTTTTATTTCCCTGCTTTCTTACCGATCACCCAGCTGTAATGAATACTTGATTCTGAGCAAACTCTCACTAGCAAAGGTAATTACCTGATCACACAAGACAAAAATGTTAGTTTCCATTAGCACTGAAAATCAGTAAGCTAACAAACATGGGGAATATGAAAATGTTTAGTGGCTCAGTTTGTCTCAGGCTGCTCATTACACATCATCCTTTACATAGAATAAAGGAAATCTGACAGGAGCGTATGATAATGAATAGTCCAGATGGGCTTTTATTTTGGATGCTGTGGTTGTGTAAGTCTTTAACAAAGTTTCCCCTTTGTATTCATAGATTTCTGAATAATGTCCTTCTAGCTTATAGTTTTAATTCATTGTTGAAGTCAGACGCAGTGGGCGCACAAAACAACATTTACACAATACCTTACTGCCGAAGTTAACACGATGCAAGTTTATACCAAAAGTAAAAGATGTGTAGACCTTTTGAAAATCCCAAACCATGATTTTTTTCCCCCCTAAATCTAACCACAGAGATCGGGGCATACACTAAACTGCAACTGCTTCTTGCAGTGGCACGTCCACAACTCAGCAACCTTAATTCTTCAAGGGTAGTCAGAAGTTACAAAGTTATTGTCAATAAGTTGATCACTGATCCCTGCTCTTACAAAACGAATGCTAGAGCGGTGGCTTGATCTTCATACTATATCTCAAAGTGCAGAGCCACCACAGTTTGTCACAAGTTGTGAGTGAGCTTTATTTATTGTGTGAATATGACATACTCAAACAGCAAAAAACTTATGTGGTCTTCTTTAGTCAACATCAGAAATTTAGTGAGTTCATTTTTTTAAACAGATTTGCAAAATAAATATGAAATAGATCTCAGGAGCCAGAGATAACACACAGAGTTACCTCTTTAACAACAAAGTGTGGCAATGTTGGTGGTTCTGTCTCCCTGTCCTCTGTCCCTAATGAGAAAAGACAGTGTCGGGTGAAAACACTGCTAACCTTCTGCTTGTTTACACTCTCCGCTGACAGGACCTAAGGATAGGCCGGAACGAGGGATGAGAGGAGGCGGAAGAAGGGAACGAGGAGGTGACCTCTCCAAAGTTTACCCAGCTGCCCCTCCCTTCCTCCCAACTCCCCTTGAGAGTCAGCGCCGGGGCCTTAATGAGGGACCCTGTGGAATTGTTGGGACGTCGCCTCAAAGAGCGCTGGGATGTTGAGACTGGCCAGGCGAGGCGAGGGTAAAGAAGAGTGTGCGTTGGTTTGTGAGTGTGTGTGTGTGTGTGTAGGTGCTTGTCTGGCTTTTGTCTCAGTTGCAGGAGCAGCTTTTGGAAGGTAAAGCGCCCTGGGAGAGCAGCTGTAGTGTGTGTATGGAGGGTGTTTGTGAAAGTTATCTTCTCTTATATGTTTGTAGAGGCTTGTTTTGTTTTCTCTGAAGGCCTCTCCTTCTGCACTTTCAGCTGAAGCACCACATTCAATGGAAACATTTTCTGAAGCTCAAATTGAATCAGTTTTTTCTCTAATGTATAATCACCTTGGAGTTCTGTCTCTATATTTTTCATTCAGGCCTGTAGACCACCTACGTTCAACTGAACCACCTTTTTATTGCTGCAAGATCAGAGCAAACTTGTTCATCAAATCTGCTTTTCACCAAACCTTCACATGCATCTAACTGTCTGTCCCCATCAGTATCATGAAGGTGGAGACAAGCATCTCCTGTCTCTTTGTCCAATGAAGTTTAATGACTCTAACAGACAGTGGTGGAGGATGACTGACGGCTTTAAAGGGCCCAGTCAGAGGTTTGTTTGGCTACTTTGTAACATTCCTGACCCTTTTCAACCAACCATAAATCCATCGTTTTTGATTCACTGACTCTGGGCTTTTTGTAAATTGTTCAGTTGCCGACCTCCATTCAAGTTGATACATATATGGCCAGTGTTTCACATGACACGTAGATGAGTAAGGTCAGGATTTTTTTCAACTCTGACATATTTTGTTAGAAAAAAAGAAGAGGAAATTACCTTTTTGGTTATTTTGAAAAGCCTTACTAATTTTACATATTCCACTCCACTCTAGAGACCCACATCTCATTTGCTTTCTCAGCTTCCTTTTGATGTCACCCATTGGTTTCTGATACTATGTCTCAAAGGCCAAAGAGGTGTGAGCAGAAAATGCTGACTCAACTCAACTTAGCTATGCCCCTATTTATGCAAATTGATAAAGCCTGGTTCATACTTCTGCATCAAATGGACCGCACAGGCCCCGTACCTACGCAGAGGTTTACATACGTAGTGGACTAGCACTTACTCCAAAATGTAACTACATGTTGAATCAATGGGGCCACAAGCCCTGTGATTGGTCTGCTCAATGGTATTGTATTTCTGCATTTACAGCCCTTCCAGGTGGGCCCTGCATTTAATCTACCTCAAGGTCTCCTCTCTTCTTCCCTGTAATCATTGCTGTATGATAAGCAGCAACATGTATCAACTCTAAATCAACATAATATGTTCAGAATCGCTGTGAAACAGTAAACATAGAACGTAGCGGGACCGGAAACAGGCGACCCGACTATCAGAGAGACCAAACTGTCCTCAAGCATTTAGGCAGAGTATTGCTGTGTGACACGGTCACATCGACGCAAGTCTGTAGAGCTCATGTCCGCATCAGCCACTGCTGCGTAGGGTCAACACAGAAGTATAAACCAGGCTTAACTCTTCACCTTAAAGGTGACATATCATGCAAAATGGACTTTTTAATGGTTCTCTACCTGAAATATGTGTCCCTGGCATGTCTACAAACCCCCCAAGAATGAAAAAAATCCATTCTGCCCCTGTTTTGATTTCTCCACCTTTCTGTAAATGTGTGTGAAACGAGCCGTTTCAGTCTTCCGTGTTTTTGTTACGTAACAACAATATCCGGTCTGTCACGGAGTCAGAGCTCGGAGCTTGTTCAGCCCATAGACTGTATAAAATAATACTGAACCCCTCCTCTGTTTTTCATTACCTGCACAAATGTGTGGTAACAAGGAGCTTAGGAGGGAGGCATGCTAGTTGTAGGCTGTCTTAATAAACACAAAGGTCGGTTTTACTCCCCACGTCTGCAGATTTGAAGATCTAGTGGATGATTTTTATTTACCATGGATAAGTGCTAGCGCTAGTTAGCATAGCTACATAGCTACATGTCGTAGCTGTAGCTGTGTACCAAGACACACGTCTACATACTGACAAATAAATCAACAAGAAACAGAATCTGTGACCAATCCTTCAGAAAGGTCCTGCTGCCTTTCTGGCAGAGGTCGGTTTTACTCCCCACGTCTGCAGATTTGAAGATCCAGTGGATGATTTTTATTTGTCATGGATAAGTGCTAGCGCTAATTAGCATAGCCACATAGCTACATCTTCATAGCTGTAGCTGTAGCTGTGTACCAAGACACACGTCTACATACTGACAAATAAAAAAACAAGAAACACAGAATCTGTGACCAATCCTTCATAAAAGGTCCTGCTGCCTTTCTGGTAGAGGTCGGTTTTACTCCCCAGGCCTGCAGAATTGAAGATCTAGTGGATGATTTTTATTTATCATGGATAAGTGCTAGCGCTAGTCAGCATAGCCACAAAGCTACATGTTCGTAGCCGTGTACCAAGACACACGTCGACATACTGATAAATAAAACAACAAGAAACACTAAATCTGTGACCAATCCTTCAGAAAGGTCCTGCTACAGGCGCCTCTCCGTCAGGATCAGATTCTGGATCAGATTCAGAGGGTTGAAGTAACGTGATCTCTGAGCATCCGTGTATATTCAGCCAACATGTAAACATTAGATCAAAGTGCTGGACAGCCGAGGCACATCCACTTCCTGAGGGGGCGTGGTCAGAGAGAAAACAGAGTGTTCTGAGGAGGACTGAAGAAGAGGGCTTTTCAGGCAGGCCAAAATCTGATTTCAAAGTGTTTTTTTGAGCATAAACTTTAAAGACATGTTTTGGGGACCTCTTAGACCAATATATATTGATGAAAAAAGCGTGATATGTCACCTTTAATATAATTTTAATACATGCATTATGTAAAAAATAGCCCATCTACAGTAAGTAGAAATACATAATTGAGCAGACACTAGAATCAGGCTGTAAACATATTGAATTCTGCTGTATAACTGTGCCTTTTATAATGGGTCCTTGGCTGTTGGAGCCAGCCTCTAGTGGTCACTTTGAGGAACTGCAGTTCTTTTTTGCAATTCCTCACTGGCTGCGTGTGTTTATTGTGCCAGATTCAAACTAAGCACTTACAACGTCATAGTCTCCTCATGACAAAAATGATCTACTGTGGTGTGCAAGTTAAAATGAGAGACTTTGACGATGGGGTCTGGTGGCTTTGAAGACAACTGTAAATGTTTGTTTAGGAGAAAAAAAGCCATATTCTAAAAATAACAATCTGGGTTTGTCAGCACCTTAGTGGCATGGTCTCATTCAAATATCACAGAGCCGATCAAACAAACAAACTTCTCTCTCTGTTTCATACCCTCAGACCTTATGCCTTCAGATGTCCTTTACCACTCTGCTATCAGGCTTATTACCGGTGATCTTTACAACCCTCATCATTGCACCTTGTGTATCAATGTTGGATGTTCCTCTCTGGCTGAGAGATGTAAGAGGCGTTTGTATGTGTTTATCTATGTTTAAGGTCCTTACAAGGAAATTACCAACGTACATCTCATCTCTCCTAGCTTGGTAATCTGGACCATATCAAACACGGTCCAATGACTGTCTCTTACTGCAGGTTCCTTGAGTTTGTGCTGAGCTTGGGAGATCAGCTTTCAGTTTTTAAGCTCCATCCATTTGGAACATTGGTCAGCATCTTTGAGCTGTTCCCACAATTCAGTGTGCAGGCAGTACGCATGATATTTTTTTCCCCTATGAAGTTGGCAAAGGAGGCTGTGACAGGTGTGAAAGCACCCTTATGTCGCATTCACACCAAATGTGAACGATTGCTTCAATATTGCAACAATACAAACCAGAATGCTTTTTGTTTACCCCTATAATTTTCTTCATCCACGTTTATCATTCGCACCAATCAGGCCACCAAATTTACGTCATCATGCCCCCTTACAAGTATTTGCATCTATTTGGGTCTTTTGATTATTTTACATGAAATTCACTTAGGCAAATGATTTCATTTGCATTTAGTTTGAACGTCCTATTAGTCAAAAAATATCTGTCCAAATTCAAAAGTATCACAGTGATCTTTATTTTACTAAATTGAGTTATGTGATGATCAGAGTCACAGTCATACATTTTTACACACATTACAGGATACAGTCTTCAGAGAACAACTAAAATACACGAAACAACTAATTGTAAGTATTTCTAAAGCTTCAGATAAAACATTTAAGTTGTATGCAAAACTGTGTGAACATGCATGTGTCCATGTGCTGATGTTACTTTACTGATAGGACATTAGTGCGAGATGGTAATGTCTTATTCATGCCACTAGAAACCAGGGAAAAATCCCATCAATGTATCATTTACAAGCTGATTTTACAAACCATGAGGTTTCCAGTCAATAAAGATTTATGTCAGGCTAAGACCCAAGTAAAAAGATGTCTTTGTAGATTTATTAGATGATGAATTATTTATGTTCCCCTTCCGATTTTTGTAGTAATATTGTGTTCCTCCTGCAAAAACTCTTCCTTCAGACTGTCCTGGGACTCTGTCTGTGTGCTGAGTCAAAGACTGGAGGAGCTGGGAAAGCGTTTAGTCCAACTGACCACAGAGTGAATATCTCCATTTTTCCTTCTGCTCTCAGAGACAGTCCTCCTCGCTGAGCATGTTCCTGTCCTCTCAGGGAGAGAAAGAAAAGAAAGGATGTCTCTGTCAGGAGATTTCAAATGTTAATCTACTGTGAGGGTCTGAAACAAATACCTGCCTTCTTTAAAGTTTCTCTAAAGTTTTTAAAGAGCGTCTCTTTGTGAATAACGACTGATGGCACAAAATTAAAAGAACTATAGAGAGGACAGAGAGGAATGACAGTTCACACTTTCACAGACTGGATTCTGGCTCTTTCCTTCATTCATTGTGCTCTGATTAGTTCTTATTGTCTTTTTTGAAAGAAAAAGAAACTTTTTGGAGCTGAACTCCTTTTGTCCTTCGTGTTGCAGTGACTGATTTGCCCGACCTTGGCAGGTTCTCGTACTGTGAAAGTAAAGAGGTAAGAGAGGAAAGTAAACTGTGTGTGAAACAGGTTGGTGTCAAAGATGAAAATGCTGTAGAGGTAAAGAATGATCCCCTCAGTTAAGGAAGAGAGGTTCAACAATTACTTTATGTCCATTTTAGTGTGTGTGTTTGAGGAGAGCCTTATTGTTGTATGAGGATCTGACAGGCGACTGAAAACATGAACCCATCTGAACTGTTCATTTTCCTCTTCGTATCAATGCTTCTAACAGAGCAAGAGCAGAGTCCACTCTCTCTTTTACTTTTCACTTGAATATAGAGGGTCTCTGCTCCTTTGCTCCACTTTAGACCACATTGTGGGCAGAGAATAAAGGGGGAGGAGTGAATTATAAAGAAGACACAAACAGGAGTGTGATGGAGCTATCTTATTTGAGGTTATCGAGGCAGGTTTGGAGTATATGCTAACAAAAAGTGGAGAGAACGCTGAGAATCTTTTGGATAGCATCATGTAAGGCATTCAAACGCTGAACCATGGCTTGTATGAAACATGGACATTGTCTCTGTGGCATCACCCATTGGTTTCTGATGAGACGCTTCGAAGCCCAATGATGGCAGGGCACCATGTTGACAATTCTGACTCAGCCTAACTTTGATCGACCTAAACACAGGCCAGTAGGTGTAGCTGAGGTGGGTTATTAGCTTCCTGGCAAAGAGTTACAAAATCCACACCTGTCAATCAAGTCTGCCACACCCTCTATTATGCAACTTAATTTATAACCCTTCATTTTTTATCATCTTAACATATCCATCACAACAACCCCCAACCCCACAAAATGAATGTTTAAAAAAACAAAACAGCTACTTATAACTGAACAAACCTGTAAAAAGTGACATTTTGACACAGGTCCTGATGGGGTCACCTCAGCTTTAGCAGCACGCCTCAAGTGGACACTTAGGGAATTACAGTTTAGGCTTCATTTTAGGTTGCTGCCTGCTCTCAATTAATTAAGTACGGCACATTGGTTAGCGACCCTGAGAACAAAAATAATACAATCAAGGTAACCCACTTGTTTCTTTTGTGTACATGGGGGATCCACTTGTGCAAAAACAAATCTGCGTTGTTGTTTTTGTTTTTTTACTTGAATTCAAATTTGAGGCTTATTAGGACAAATAAAAAACTTGCTGAGAAATATTTGACATAATCAATTAAATTAATTTCATCACAGAAATAACAACAAAACTTACCAAAGTGCTGCAGGGTGAGATAGCAGACATAACAATTATAGTTACTTATTTTATGCCTTTAAGTTTAACAGTAATGCAGAGATCAGGAACTAATCTTTCTCATTGATTGCCGCAAGTACAGCTCTTAATTCTTGTTTATATGAAAAAACAGGACATGATCCAGTTTCCAAATAACGTCTGAAATAGTGAAGTCTTCCTGTGGTGGAAGCTGCCAGCTTGGTTTTTAAAAAAAGGCTAAAGCAGTGCTCAAATAAAGGACTACGACTGGTCTGGTATATCTCAGAAAGGAGGGACATCATTTCAAAATAGAGCGGTTCCATCTGCAAAAAATTAAAAAATAGCTGGCTGCCTTTGCCGAACAACGCCAGTCTAGAGCATCACAGTCAGAAAAACTGGTTGAAATAAGATCCTCAACATTCGGGGGGTAGTTCAGTAATTGGATTATGGACGCTAACAAAACCAGGAATTGCGCATCACTTGGCTTCTGCTCCGTCTCAGGGTGTAATTCACCAGTGTTTGTGGATCAGGAGTTTTTTGCAGTGAGATCTGTTTGCATAGAATGGGGCATATTTTGCTCCAAATTAATGTGCAATGGCTCATTTGAATGTATGCAAACATCACTGCGGCTCAGAGACGCTATTTGCTCGGCAGTGCAGCTTTTGGAGCATTTAACCCTCTGCTTGTGCTCTGTGAGTTAGAGGATGTCTTGTTGGCTCATTTGCTCAGGTTTATTGGGTGCCAAAGCTGCGCAATTATTTTGTGAATCAGTCCCTCAGACCTGATTTCACTTTTTCACACTGAAATCTCTTTTAGTGCTCACTAGATGAGGGCAGGGTAGTTTCCATTAGCCGTTAGCTTGATTAGTCTAAGCTTGAGAACACACACAACTAAGAATAACAAGACCAGTAAGGAATAAACCTCAGCTGACACCACATATGACCTCTTTATATAGTTTGAGACCTGATAAATGGGGTCAGGACTTCAGGATGTGTCATGCTTGTTCTTGTTTTTGGTGTCACTGATGCTATTAAGCTTTTAATCCCATAAACATCATCATTCACACCAGTTCAAGATTTTTGGGTTCTACCTCAAGGCCATTTTGGTATCATAACCTTGAAATCTAACTTCTGCCAGTGTTTGTGTGTGTGTGTGTGTGTGTGTGTGTGTGTTTGTGTGTGTGTTTGTCAGTGTGTTTATCTGTGCGAATTCTTGCGTGCGCCATCAATAGCAGCATCTGCGTCTCAGTGTGTGACTCTCCAGCGTTGAGACTGAGGCCCATCAGGCTGTGCTCACATGCAATTCAGATGAGCTCCGCAAATCCAGCATGAAATTAAATTTACGACTTGGACCACGACACACACACACACACACACACACACACACACACACACACACACACACACACACACACACACACACACACCAACCAACACACACACTCTCCCCTCTGATGGCTGCCTTGATAGCACATGGCCCTGGGTGGATGTGTGTGTGTTTGTGTGCTGGTGTGTGTTTAGGCTCCAAACTCTAACATTTCATTAAGTGGCTTTACAGTGTGCGTCGACATTTTACATTCATTGTTGTTATGATTGATATTTGCTTTAACGGTGTGATGTGTGGCCTGATAATGAATCCAATTCAACGACAACTCACATATTACACACATATGTTTTAGTACATGGGTTTGTGTGTGTGTGTGGATGTGTGTGTGCATATTTATGTCATTTGCCTTCATATTCCGGCATGTTATGTATATTGCCCGGCCCTGCCCCTTCGAATAATAGAACATTTCCAACAATAACAATAATACTAATGGCTACCAGCGTTACACCACTATCATGGCCACATCCATTACAACTGCTACACACACACACACGTACACACACACCCGCATACACACACACACACACCCGCACACACTTCAATCAACACCAAGTCTGGCCCAATCATGTCAGCCCTAGCTCCCTCCATTTGCATAAAACAATTACCCTGGGCGGACTCAGGGTTCAATGTCGTCTAGACGACATGTTTCACTGTGGTGTCATCAAGCTGTGTGTGTATGTGTGTGTGTGTTTGTGAGAGTGTGTGTGGGAGTAGGGGGGACACACTAGGATGGTTGTAAATTAGCTAGGGTATGGTTGCTCGGGCACTGGCCGCATCACATCACCCTGAGGCGCACGGGGCTTGGAAGGATTTATTCACATAGATAACACACACACACATATGCAAATGAAGCTGCCTGGACATACACACACACACACACACACACACACACACACACACACACACAGAGACACACACAGAGACACACACACATACACGTAACGGTGACATGGAGGAGTTAGGAGAGAACCAATACTCATATGGGGGCGCAGGGCAGCGAGGAGGCAGAGAATTAAGATTGTGTATGGGAGCATTGTGCGTGTGTTCGTGTGTGTGTGTGTGTGTGACAGCATACACACACACACACTTACAGGTTTCTAGATCTCCTTTTCTCTCTTTCTCTCCATCTCTTTCTTTACTAAGCTTTCACCACCCCATTATTTTCTGCCACTGAGCCTCAGCGATCAATACACGCAACACACCAGGCATCTGATAGAGAGACAGAGAGGACTAAACCCCCTCCTCCCTCGTCCCCTCTGACCGACCAGAGGCACAAATAAAAGGAAAAGAGTGAAGGAGTGATAATAAACGACAAAACAAGCTTTTGTTTGGTCGCTCCTGAGCTGCTTTTTGTTTATCAGGGTCACCATTTAAGAGCAATTAGGAGAGGGGAGCACACAGAGAGACTGTGTGTGTACAGCACATGTGGAACTCTGTGTGTGTGTCTAACTGACTGAGACACACAGACATACCCAGGCTGTCCAGGAAGTACACACTTCCAGGATTTTCTTGTTGTATTATTGAAAAAGACTATACTTCCTCATTTTATCTTACCTTTCCTGTGTTTTTGGTCCCATCTGTTAATTTTTTAAACAGTATATTTTCTATGGGAGGGTGGTAACTCATGGACAGGATGGTCAGTGTTTCCTGTAAAACAGTAAAAATCAACAGAAAGACAGGAAGGGTTGATAATAACTGTTTTGCTGATCAGTCATGGGGGCTACTGGTTTTGTAAGGCTAGTTGCCACTCAGTATTTTCACCAGCCACGAGTTTGTTGTAGACCATGTTTGCGTTGCTGGTTTGTCCTGGTGGTAAAATCCTCAATCCCATGTACAGAGGCTGTGTTTTTATTTATTTTAAAATAAGTTTTTTCTTATTATTATTTTATTTTTAAGTTATATTTTTGGGGCTAAGACAGTGGATAGAGCAGGAAACTGGGAGAGAGAGCTGGGGAATAAGATTCAGGAAGGTGGCCACAGACTGGAAACCAACCCTTGCCGCCTGCTGTATGGGTGTACAACTTTACCATTACAAGGGACATCCACCAGATCTTTGTCCGGTCCATCTCCAATCTGCTGGGTGCTCCCTTGTCCGTAAACACCCACCAGTTGCGTTTTCGGAACGCAGCACTGAGAAGGACTGGCGGACAGTTGGAGTCATGTGACCAAGGTTTTCCCGCGGTAATTACTGCATCAAGTATTGTCCTCTTCCTCTCCTCATGCATCTTGTCTTTACCGTCCTCTGAAAACCTCTGACCTGTTGACTCCAGGCCTTGCTCCGCTCATCATGACGGATTGTTGTTGTAGTTAAGTGAAATACGATCTGGTGATATTTATTCTGAAAATTAACAGGATGTATCATTTTGTTTTGGTGCCTGACTTCCTGTCCCTGCGTATCCGTTCCGTTGCGTTCCGGCTTGCTGGATCAGAGATGCAGCTGGAACGCAACAGAGTGGATCCAGTGAAAGTTAACACATTGATTGGAATAGAAACCTATCAGAGCCGGTGCAGTGATGGATTTGGAGATGGACCGGATAAGGAGTTCTGGTGGAATTTGACCGTAAGGAAAAATAACTTACATACACAGTGGCGGTTGACCCAGTTTGGATTCTAACATGTGGACCCTTTCCCAAACTTCATCCCCCCGTCTCTGTTCCAGTTTCCTGCTTCATCCACTGTCCTTTCCTCTCCAAATACAGAGATAAAAAGCCCTAACGTATAACCCATAAGGATCTGGACCCATTTCTCCTCAAAGGATAATGATGTGGAATATATCACATACCAAGTGGACCACACATAAGACATGTCTAATGTGTTTTTTTTAATACTAGATCTGTGATGTTTCATATATGTCACATTGGGCGTATATGGTAACTTTGTTCCACATTTGAAAATAAGGCAGCATGACAGATTTTCTGTTTAATTACACAGATGTTCCTTTTTATTTACATTTCCATAACATGCATCAAAATTGTGACTTTGAAACTTCAACTGAACACATGAATCAGTTCTGCGGTGGACTGGACCCACCTGAGGGATCTTCAGTGTTTCATCAGTAGGTTTAAAGCATGTTTTTGGTTTGCGTCTCGAGTGTGACATCAGCCCCTTGTGGTCGCTTGTGCACATGCCTTTGCTCCAACAGTACGAACGTCAGCGCCCATGGAGGCAATCTTTTGGCTTCAAAGCTCACGATGGACAGAAATGAAACGATGCTGTCCGTTCTGTATAATGTCAATGGTTTTTACAGGCACAGCATATCAGTCCCTGTGCGTGTTTATATGTCTGGCCCTCAGGTTGAGTCTTTTCGCAGATCCTGACCTGTTTCACTCTGTCTATGAACCATACGCAGTTCTGTGTACACACAAAACATACATGAACTGGCTACTAACTTAGAATATAGACATGTCGGCAAAAAACACTGATTAAAAGATTATCAGAATTATTTATGTCTACAGTCTTTAGAAATAGTCCCAGTGATTCCACGGCAGTTAGCGTTAGCAACCTGTTGCGGCCAATTTAACATGAGACTGTTCTTAGCGAGCTCTCCTTCCACTCTGAGCTCTGCGGTTGACGCACCAAATAAACAAGGAAATGTCCCAACTTTTAACCCATCTGCTATCATCACCACCGCTTAGGGTTCAAGTTTCTTTGTAGAGACCACTGACTTAAAGTTGCCCTCATCTGCTCCACTTGTTTCAAGGAATGCTTGACAGGATCCAATCACGGACTGTATAAATAATGGACATAATATGACATCACCCATCTGGTTTTGAAGCCCTGTTTTGAAGCCAATCATTGGCGGGATCCACATTGTAAATTCTGAACTCAACCAAACTTCTGTTGAGCTATTGTGAGATAAACAGGCGGGCTTTGAGCCTCCTTGCCAACAGCTAGAGTGGTCCTGCCTGTCAGTCAAGTCAGCTGTGCCTCTCATACTGGAAAACTCGTAATCTTAATATCTTCAAAATTGTCCCGTTCCGAAAAAAAATTCACCCCCCGTACAGTGTGTGCCGATCAAGAAATGAGCTATCCAGACTACACTCGTTTTTTGTACCAGGCTGTAAACATGTTTATTTCTGCTGTAAAGATTGTCTTCTTTGAACGGGTGTGTATGTGGTTTCCGGTACTTCCGGAGCCAGCCTCAAGTGGCCACTTGAGGAACTGCAGTTTTTTTACACTTCCACATTGGCTTCAATTCTCGTGGCTGGAGGTTGCCACTTTGATCCAATATAAAAGTTCCCATCTTGTTTAGCGTGCCGATTTAGCATGCTAACCAAAACTAATGTTTTAGCACATTGTTTGCCAATATGATGCTAACGGAAGCTAACGGTTTTACCTCACCTTACGGTCTACAGTGCCAACAAACAGAAGCAAAATGTGCCGGAACTCTTTGCCACAGATTGATTGGACATGATGTGTGATCAGTTTGCCTCTGGCGTTGCTCATGTTAGTGAAAGTTAATAACCGTAGTCAAGGGATTGATAAGTAAGAAAGCCGGGCAATAAAAGTTTATTAAATAACTGCAAAACTTTTCTTTTAAAATGCTTCACTTTTTTTGTTTGGTTTGTCTTGTAGCGTAGAAACTATGTTAAGTTGATGGGGGAAGACAAGATGGTGAGGAGGGGAGAGAGGAGGAGGATAAGAGGAGGGGGGTAATTATCCCTGGCAAAGGGGGTGCCATGCCCTGAATGGAGAGCCAGAGTGACGGGCACATGATGACAAGCCCCTGCCCTTCACACACAAACACACTCCCTCTCTCACTCTCTCTCTTTCGCACACTTACACACACACAATAACGTTAAAGAGAGCGTGAGTGGTAGAGAGAGGGCAACGGAGGGAGGGAGAGGCTGTGACATCCCCGACCCAGACTGGAGGATTAATGATGAATAAAAAAGAAAAGAGTGCACACAAAGGAGACACAGAGAGAAAGAAGAGGAGAGAGAGACCCTTTTTTTTATCCCACAAGGATGGATGAAGTGGTATTGCAAGTCAGGCCTCCTAGGGGTTGAGATCTATAGACACACACACACGCACACGCACACACACACACACATGCACACAGGTTTCAAAAGAGCACACATCATCGTATACACATTTAAATTCAAGCAGACACAATCATCAAAATAAACTCCTCTTTTTTCCTCATCTCTTATTTTGCTTAATATACTCCTGAAGTCACTCAAAGTATGAATATAATCCTCCTGCACACACACACACACACACACACACACACACACACACACACACACACAAATGCACAAACACATGGCATTGTGAATCAGGGGATGCTTAATCAATGTCAGAATTTAATCAATAGCCCGGTCCCATGTGACGGGGCTCCCCTGCTCCTCCTCCTCTTCCACTCTTCCTCTCCTTTTCTCTCTGTTTCCTGTCATCTCCCTTCCCTCTCTCAGCCTTCCCTATCATTTCCTCTCCTCATCCTCCCCTTCGTTTAACCTTCCCTATGCCCTAAAGTCACCAAGAAGGGCACACTCGGTGCCGGTCAATACTGTGGCCCCCCCTCCACCACCACCACCCCACCAACCACGACAGAAATACAGTATGCGAGCTGAAAACAACAATCACAAGGAGTTTATGGAGGAATACAGAAAAAGATTTTTCCCTCCAGAAATGTTATCTAGCTGTTTTAAGCTTTTGTTTTGTTTGACTTAAATAATAAAAAGTGTCTAAATGAGATCCTTTAACTTCTCCCCAGGTACTTGAGCCAGAGATTGGACTCCATTTTCAATCAATCAATCTTCATTTATATAGCGCCAAATCACAACAAATGTTATCTGATACAAACAGAGCAGATCTAGACCGTACTCTATGTTCTATTATTAACAAAGACACAACATCAAGACAGGATCAGATCCAGTTCCATCTTACAGACAGGACTCAGTCTGATCTTATCTTAATCCACCATGAGCAGAGCACTTTACCTTCCTTTAACAGGCAGAAACCTCCAGCAGAACCAGACTTATGATAGACACACATCTGCCTTCACTGAGTTGAGGTTGGAAAGAAGGAGATGAAGAGAGAGAGAGGGATGATAGTGGTGAGATGGGTTGTGGTAGTTGTAGCAGCATGAGATTAGCAGTTTGAGACTTGGGCTTTAGACATGTATAAGACTTGAGCTTTGAGCTTTGGATCTTCCTACTCTCTGTTTTTGACTCATCAACATTATGAGCGGAGAGTCATTCCCTCCCATTGTGCATAACCTTCCACATCTGGTGCGCGAGCTTAACTCACCAGATGACACCATGGTGAGGCCATCACCTGCAGCTACAGTACAGTGTTTCCCACACATAAAGCATACCTGGGCAGGCGGCCTGAGTGTATTTACCAACCTTTTTAGCTTACTTTCATCTGTTCTTTTTTTCTTCCTGTCCCAGTGTTTGTCACAGCCACCAACTTTAGTCAACTCTAAACCAATACAACACAACAACACAGAGTGTGTTCATCTCATAAAATATTTCAACCTGTGATACTCATGTTTGGAGAAGAAGAATCAGGCCAACCCCAGTCTCAGGTTTAGATGAACGTTAAAATGTCACTGAGAAATGTTGGATGGGAAGTGTCCTGCTGTCGTGATTCTACTCTAAAGTCAACAACAAAGAAGGGTGGTTCACTTTATTTCCAAACAAGTTCCCTCCCGAAACGCAAATGAGTTACATATCTTGTCAATATTTTCTCTTGACATCTTTGACATTGATTGATATGTTTGATACATGAAAATAGTGTTATTTTCTATGTGATATTGTCTCACCTATCAGATTGAAATCAGTTTCAGTGTTTGAAGACAGTTCCCAAAGATGCTCAGTGAACACAACACTCAGAAAGTGTATACCAGGTCTCATCTGGGGCTTCCAGGGCTATGAATCCTGGGTGATGAGCATTTCCTGGCTGCATCAAAGCCAACACATCTTTCTTACCAATGAACGCTGAAAGTGCTTTGTTTGTTCTTTCTGTGGGAATACATCATCCAGTTCGGCCGCAGTGGAATCTGCCATCTTGTTTGGCGCTCTTGTGTTGTCTTCTTATAGAGCCCACATCATGTCTAAATATAGGACTATGATTGGTCCAGAGGGAAAACCTTCAGAATATCAGCAGCTCCAGAACCTGCCAGTGACAATTAATATGAGCTGGCTGAGGGGTCGGGGAAACCAGGACCAACACCAACTCCTCTCTATGTTCTTCACCTGACTAGTTCACTCTTCATGCATGTCAGTGCATCGATTGAGAGTCTATTTGTAAGATAAATATGCAGACGATAACTTGAAACAGAACTCTGCAACAAAGGATAAAACGGTGTCTTTTCTTGCATCACTCAAAAATGTGTTTGGGCCAAGCAGCAACGAGAGTTGAAGCTAATGCGGAAGTGTTGAAACTGCAGTTCATCTAGCGTCCACTTGAGGCTGGCTTCGGAAGTACCGAAAACCACATACACACAAATTGAAAAAAACGATCTTTACAGCAGAAATAAACATGTTTACAGCCTGGTACAAAAAAGGAGTTTAATCTGAATAGCTCATTTCTACATCGGCACACACTGTGTACACTGGGGGGTGAATGTTTTTCTAACGCAGCAATTTCAAAGATATTAAGATTACGAGTCTTCCATTATTAGAGGCACAGCTGACTTGCTTGACAGTCGGAAACACTGTAGCTGTTGGCTACAAGGCTCAAAGCCCGCCTTTTTACCTTGACAGCAGTTAGGTTGAGTTCAGCATTTCCAATATGGTTCCCGCCGACGGTTCGCTTCAAAACAGCTCTTCAGAAACAGATGGGTTACGTCACGGATACTATGTCCATTATTTATACAGTCTTTGGTTCCAACATGTTGCTGCTTCTTGCACCTTTTTCCACTTCTGCTGTTGCCTTTAATCACTTGGGCAGTCCCACTCGTGACCACTGGCCTAGCGACTAGATAGGCCCATACCAATGTTTGACAGTCATGAGGAATAACCAATTTGGAGGTAGTGTGTGGGGAAATACAAATAACCAACACTTCCTCTCTGGAGACATAAAAATGTAGAGTAAGAAGCCTTTTTGAAAATATGAGGAGTTTAAAGTTAATATATTTGTATTATACTCTCAGGAAGACGAGCAAAAAGTTGTTAGAATTTAACAAATTAATAAAAAGATGTAAAAAAAAATCAGATGTACTAAAAAACAACAAAGCATTGATATTTCTTTACTTACTGTGTGGATATGTAAACTGTAAGCACGGATGCTTCCGTACATATGTAGAGTAAATGAAATACGTCTTACAAAATCAAGTTATACTGCAGGTATTACGCATACATTTCAGATACGTGTGAATGTGTGTGTGTGTGTGTTTGTGTGTGTATTCCTACCCTGTGATATACAGACAAGACAGTACTGCCTCTCTCTGTCATCTCCTGGGAAAAGCAGCTTTGGTATCCTTACACACCCTCTGTCTGCGAACACACACGCACACACACTCGCGCACGTGAATGCGAACGCGCGCACACACACGCAGGCACGCATGCACGCATGCACGCACGCACACACACACAAACACACACACACACACTGCTGAACAATCAGAGAGTTATATTCCTGCAGTGCAGCTCTGTGTTCCTGTTGGGACATGTTAGTATTAAGATTGTGTATGTGTGTTTGTGTGTGTGTGTGTGTGTGTGTGTGTGTGTGAGAGTTTTCACTGTACACTATGGACATCAATATTAAGGCACACACAGAGTTGCTGGCAATAAAGTTGGTGTTATTAAAAACCCTCATGTTATGTGAGCCTAATGTGATTTAAGCCGGATGCCTGCTTATGAAGATGTAAATGCTGCTGTGTGTGACTCCTTAACATGGCTCTTATTGTGTCTCTGTCTTTAAATGACGGAGAAACAACCTTAGCTTGTCCGTTTGGAACAAATAGGTTACCGTGTGTTCATAAAAACTGAATTTTGTTCAGTTATGAGCTTTTTGATAATGTATATATGTTAATGTTTTAAAGCTTCAGACCACAGCTTTTATTGCTCTTGTTTTTATATAAACTACAATTATTTGTCTTTTATGATACAGGAAAAAAATCAGTCTCCATTCCTTGACCTGCAGAAATGTTTCTGTATGAAAAGATGGACGACGTCACAGCTCCTGAAAAGTCAAGCCAAAACAGTATGAGCTCTCTGCTTGTTACCGGCTGTATTATTTTACAATGTTAGGATATCATTTAGCAGACACCTCTATCCGAATTATCCATTAGAACAGATGAAACATGGGTCAGATGGCAAAATTAGGATACATGCCAATTACATTATTCTTAAACGTGCTTTCTGTCATGGGAGTTTGCTCTTATCGCGATGATTACTTTGCAAGCGTTAATTATTTTGTCAAATTTGGTTTTAATTAATTATTTGACAGCAAAAGGAGCAAGTTCTCAGCTCTGGTGAAAACGCAGGGTTCTTTAACAGATCAGCAGAGTGGAGTAGAAACAGTGATAGAAAATGTGACAGTCACTCAAGACTCATTGGGCTTTCCCCATCTATCCGCCTCAAATCCACACAAGAGTCAGTTCTGCTGTTGACCGTACCCACTTGAGGAATCTTTCCTGCTTTATCTGTAAGTAAAGTGGGATGTCAGTTCTGCAGTTCTACCAATCAGATTGCTTTTGTGCATGCCTTCGCTTTAAAATGCATCACCATTATAGCATGTCAGTATTCACTGCGGTACAATGGGAGGAGATGGGGGCGTGTTGTCCATGTTGTGCACTGTGTAAGTGACTGAGATGTAATGGGACTGAAGGTTTCAAAGTGTCCAAATTAAAACCCTGACCCTTCTAGTTGTGGAAAGTTAGTTCCAGTATGTTATCACATCTTATTTTTTTGTATTGATCCAACCTGTCTTTGCAGTTCAACAGACCCAACATCGTCTGGTCCAGTGGGAGAGACACCAATTGTTTTATTGACTGTGTCTGCCCAGCCTAGGGGGAACCAGGGCGTATTATCGAAGTGATCCTCTCCTTCCTCAATCCAAATTAAGACCAAACAGGTGAGTGTCAGCTGATTCAGCAAAGCAGAGGAAGAAAAAACGGCAAAGTGATCTTCAGCGTTCACACTTTAAAGCATGCACCATCAGCTGTCGTCCAATCACAAACAGACCTGCAAGATACAGAATTGTTTAACATCTAAATGTGTTTGACAGGGCTGCACGGTGGTGCAGTGGGTAGCGCTGTTGCCTCACAGCTAGAAGGTGCCTTTCTGTGTGGAGTTTGCATGTTCTCCCCATGCATGCGTGGGTTCTCCCTGGGTTCTCTCTGGGTTCTCCGGCTTCCTCCCACAATCCAAAAACATGCTCAGGTTGATTGATCACTCTAAATTGCCCGTAGGTGTGAGTGTGTGCATGAATGGTTGTCTGTCTCTCTGTGTTAGCCCTGTGATAGGTTGGCGACCTGTCCAGGGTGTACCCTGCCTTCCGCCCGAAGCCAGCTGTGATAGGCTCCAGCCCCCCGTGACCCCTAACGGGATAAGCGGTCAAGATAATGGATGGGTGGATGGATGTGTTTGACATATATATCCTTAATTAATTCTCTCTTCAGCTCCCTCTATTCCTCTTTCCAAACCCAACTTGGTTGAGGCAGATGGTGAATATGAGTCTGGTTCCGCTCAAGGTTTCTGCCTTTTAAAGGAAGTTTGTCCATGCCATTGTAACTTGCTAAATGCTGCACAGTGCTCTGCTCATGGTGGATTAAGATGAGATCATACTGAGTCCTGTCTGTAAAATGGGACTATATCTAGACCTGCTTTGTTTGTAAAGCATCTTGAGATAACATGAGATAACATGAGTGATAATTTTACTCTGTAGAAATAAAGATTGATTGATTGTATTACCCGATGTCCCACATCCATCTGCAACATGTATTAATGTTACACTTGTGAGTAATTACTCTCTACTTGTTTTTGTCCTGAACTGACATGGAAGAACAGACACAAGGCATACCACTATATTCGACCTCTTTATGTTTTAAATCTTTTTTCTTTCCCTCTTTTTCTTACCTCAGATAAAAAATTATAAATAATCCTTCTGCTCCTCTGCCTCCTAAATGCTGACTCTGTAGCTCACATTACTTTCACTCTAATAATCTGATCCTAAACCAGACTCATCGAGCAGGAGTGTGTAGAGTAACTCACTTTTGTATACTTTATATAAGCTGATACATCTATGTGTCCCATTTTTCACAAGCAAAGTTTGTTTGAGTCTGTAAAGAGAGCGGCTAGGACAGAGGAGGATGTTTGGAAGCAGTAATGTAATGAGACATGTTTGGAAGCTGACCCTCTCTTTTTTTGGCTTCCTTGCTCTCCCAGCACACAGCAGGTGTTGCAGCGATTCTGTATATTTGGGTTCAACATAGCCACAAGGAACACTCTCCCCTCCGTCTGGCCTGGGTGAGTCACAGCGAAAAACCAGGAGATGATCCACACAAGACGCACAAACAGCGGACACACACACACACGAATGCAGGAAAACAAATGTAGGTTCAGTTTTTGGCATACCATGGGGGAGACATAAAATAAGAATAAATGGAAGTAGTGGAACTTAGAGAAAGAAATGCACTGAAATAGGTAAGTAGCACACAATGTTTGGAGCCAGTTTCAACTCATCAGCAGTAAAATCACACACTCAGGAAAGAAAGAATGAGAAATACCAATAATGTGTGCAGAAGTAGGGATGAGGATCATTCACCTTTTCTGATATTGATACCTTTATTGGGACTGCTTAAAGATCTGTATCAGTTCAACTTTTCCATTATTAAGGGTAGAGATGAGACGGCGGAGCTCATGCTGCTTTTATTGATGGCATTTTAATTATCTTCACCTAATAGTCATTTTACTGAGCAGACCTTGAACACATCATGATGCAATCATATTTCACCTTGTTTAGTCAAGTGATTAGCTTTTATCTTATCTGTTTCAACAAATGTCATCCTTTTCTCTTCATCTTCCTCCATCCCTCTTTCCAACTCTAACTCAGTCTCAGCAGATGTGTGTCTAACATGAGTCTGGTCCTGCTGGAGGTCCTTGCTGTTGTAGCTTGCTAAATGCTGCAAAGTGCTCTGCTCATGGCACATTCAGATGGGATCAGACTGAGTCCTGTCTGTACGATGGGACTGGATCTTATCCTGTCTTGATGTTGGGTCTTTCTTGATAATTTAACATAGAGTACGGTCTAGACCTGCTCTGTTTGTAAAGCATCTTGAGATAACGCTTGTTGTGATTTAAAATTAATATATATATAAATAAAGATTCATTGTTTGATTAATAACTTACAGGGCTTGCTCCAAAGTTTGGGTGAGCTTACCACGGGTGCTTTGAGGATGCAGTCGTGGGAGTCGGCAGAAGTTTATCAACCGAATGACAGTCGGAGGTACTGCATATTAGTTTAATTAGATGCTGATGTGCAGGGCTATGGAGGTTGTGTTCCTCCCTTGCAACATAAATCACATTTCATTACCCTCTTATCTAACTGTGATAAAATTTAGCCAAACTCAAGACTTCCATCCTCACAAGCTAGAGACCATCAGAGTTCATCTATCTTTAATTTAATACCTGTTGGCTAGAAATTAAGTTTTATCAGTGACCGGGTTAAGTCTGTGAAGGGGGCACTATGGGAAGAGGGGGCAAAACAGGGAGAGAGTTCAGCATCCTGACTGCCTGGTGGATAAAACTGTCCCTCAGTCTGCTGGTTCCGGAGACCGCGTAGTCTCCTACCTGATGGCAACAGGCTGAAGAGGCTGTGAGACGGGTGGGAGGGGTCGCCTGCTATGCACAGGGCTTTTCGGGTGAGGCGGGAAGAGTAAATGTCATGGAGGGAGGCACCAACAATCTTCTCAGCTGTTCTCACGATGCGCTGGAGGGTCATTCGGCAGGACGCAGTGCAGGCCCTGTACCACACAGTGATGTTGCTGGTGAGAATGCTCTCGATGGTGCCTCTGTAGAAGGTGCGCATGATGGGGGCAGGGGCCCTAGCTTTCCTCAGCTTGCGGAGAAAGTAGCAGCACTGACGTGTCATCTTGGTCAGTGCTGCGATGTTGGTCCAGGTGAGGTCTTCTGTGATGTGCACACCCAGGAACTTGGTGCTGCCCATCCTCTCCACAGCAGCACCTTTGATGGTCAGTCCACAACAATCTCCTTTGTCTTCTCCACGTTCAGAGAGAGATTGTTGTGTCCGTGATTTTAATGCTTGAACTCAGGCTCACAGGCGCAGGCTGTGAATAGCTACTACAGATTAGTGGATACCGCTGCTAAGTGGGTGCCACCAGTAGGTGCTACTGCCAATTGATGGAAAGTCTGATGTATAGTTATTGAGACACAGTTCGATCAAAGCTGGATGTGGCCTGGCAGCCTAAATAAATCACAAATGTAGCCACTGCAAATGGGTACCTTGAATTGAACGCCAAACAAGAGATATTTTGTGTTGGTTCAAGTTACCGAGGTGCCAAGGTGGGCCAAGTCAGAGCTGCAAAATCTGATCACCTTTGCTTGGAAGAAATTTGACATTAATGGGATAAGAGTGGAGAAAATTAAACTTAACTTTATTCAAATATTAAACAGATGAAGATATGCTGACATATGCATACCTGCATGGTGCGTGGGGATATGTGTTTAGGTGCATGGGCCTTCTATTGGCCTACTTGGTGACCGTCCTATAGCTCTATCCCTCTCTGTCTCTCTGGTGTCAGAATAGATTTAGAAACAGGCAGAAAGAGAGGGAGAGAGAGAGAGAGGGAGAGAGAGGCGGGGGGTCGAGTGAATGTCTGTACGGGCTATGTGACCTGTCAGTGGTTATGTGTCTATGACTGTGTGTATGTGTGTGCACGATGAAACATGTGTTACTGCGTGTTCATGTGTGCACCACTAAATGTGTATATACATGTGTGGATGTGTATGCATGTGACTAGGCCGCCCTGAAGCAGCAGATTTGATCTTTGCAAAGGCTAACATCTGTCGCCTGTCATTTTAGCAAGATTGATGACAGCTACCAGAATGGAGGGAGGGGTGGGAGGAGGACGAGTGAGGGGTGAGGCAATGTCTAGGACAGTGGGGGAGGAGGAGACGACAGTAAGGGCCGCTGGAGGTAGAGTCCTGCTGGTAATGGACAGGTCATGGTGAGGCCGTGAAAGAGAGAGGTAAGTTTCTGTTTACTGCCCGGCTGGGCTATGACCAGGTCAGGGGTGCATGGGAACGGGTTGTGGCTTCTGATTCTGGGTCAGTTTCCCTGAAATTATCCCAAACGTATTGTGCTTTCTGCAAATATCCAGCCCTTAAAGTTCTACTGAACCTTTGAAGGGTTTTATTGACTTATTGAGGTCAGTGTAAAGCATGCTTTTAAATCTTTTTTTGTCACCAAAGAAGTGATCTTCCTTCCATCCAATGGTGCAAACAATATAACAGTATGAAATGCAGAGAGAGGTATTTTAATGTGGTATGGTATTTCACCCAGAAGAGCACAACTGGAACTGTATGAGCAGAGTTTAAAACTTTTTATCCCTGGGAGACCATCCTCAAATTGTTAAGATTTCAATTGTGTGTGGGCTCATAATGCCTGTTAAATGTGTTTATGCTCCAGCGTCACTTCCCATCAATAGCCTAAATGTAGGTCCAGTTATTAGGCCCATTCTATCTGCATCACTGCATGTGTTGGAGCTATTTCCATCATTTAATATACTTGATTATTTTTCTCTATTTACCTATTGTTATTTAATTTAACGTAAATATAGGATTACGTTTGATGCCTTATGTGTTTTTGAACCTAGTGACGTGTCTATAGATAGTGCAGGTAAGATAGGAGGGGCGGGCTCTGGGGAAGGTGAATTTTTTTTTACCAGGATAGGTGAGAGCACGGAAACGCCATTGATTGTTTGTAAGAAGCCTTTTCTGTTTAATAAAACACCAAAGACGCTGATTGTTTTGCTGAACATTTACAATCGTTGAATCCTGTGTACGATCGACTCTCCTCATGCCCGTGGTTGGAGTGATTTTATTTTTTTTTGCCACTGTTTGGCAGTATTTTAATCTAGAAACTTCAGACAAAGTTTTATGTAGGCTATGTCTGATTAAACTGTCATATAACCAACCAGTTGGCAGAGTCTTTGAACGTTTCAGCACTCAGACATTAACCTGCAAGGAGGACCAAAGGCTGGTGGCGCTAGAACTAATAGCATCAGTCACATTCTGCAGCATAGTTGTAAACGTTTGCATAGTTTTCCTGCAGACAATGTAAAGGTAACCAACAATGTCAATGGCCACGGTTACATGATGTTTTTCAATTTAATTTAAACATTTTAATAAACCAGCCACTTACTTTGGATTTAAGTTTAATTCAGAATGTTCACTTTCATTCGGTATTAGGTGTTTACAAGGTCATTTTAAATCTTATTAAAGAGGATTTAATTTGAATTCTGAATTAAAGAGGAATTAAAAGTCTCATGTAAACAGCCAATGTTCATGCTCTTAGTTGATGACTTATGATGAATTTGGAAACCATAGCATTAGATTAAATGTACACAGTCAGCAGAGTAAGCACACATTTGTATTACAATATAAATAAATGTACACAACAGTGAGCAAAGCTGAATTTGAAAAAAAAAAAACACAGTGTGTCGATTGAGGACGCAATCAGAGGAGGCATGCATGAAACAGTTTTTTCTAGCATGTGGATGGGTCAATGAAATGAGGGATGACACTTTTACAGATGGTTTGTTGGTTGTTTGAATTTTGGCACAGTCCAACAAGCTGTAAATATGAACGGAAATGACGTACTCAAGAAAAAATTTAATTTAACTTTTAAATGGTCAGTTGCCTTTTAAACAATGAGCTAACATAAAAAAAAATACAAAACAAAGATGTTAGTATTCATTGTCAATTGTTTTTCTAAAATCCCCATGCACAAAATGTTGAGTTCATTTGTGATCTCCACCAACATTAAAGGAAAGCATCTGCACTCCCTGACATTCATCAGCTGGTGAAAACATGGTGGCTTTAAAAAACAGCTACTGTAAAGTAGAGTGGAAGAATCCCTTTTTTTTTAAAAGTTATATTTCTTGGTCTTTTGCACCTTTGTTCGAGAGGGGAGGACAGTGGATAGAGCTGAAAACAGGGAGAGAGTGTGGGGGACTGACATGCAGGAAAGAGGCCACAGGCTGGAATCAAATCAGGCCAACCGCTTCATGGGCGTGTGATTTAGCCATTAGGCCAAATCCACGCCCAAGAAAAATCCCTTTTAATCCCTAATTTGTCACATAAATTGAGCTGTGTCCTGACTTTTTCACCTTGTGAAGCACTTCGGCCAACACTGGTTGTTTTCAGTGCTATATAAATAAAGTTGACTTGACTTGACTCTACTGTACAGCTGTGCCACCAATACACCAGGATACAAAGCAGAGATGTATTTTATTGCATCACTGTATTTTACCCAGAGGATATTGGGTGGCGTGAATTTTGGTCTATACCTCACAACTATCCACACTACTGTAGGCTTAACTCAACTATAAGCTGTAGTTAGCAGGATGGTAAAAAAAAGAAAAAGCTACGCCACTGCAAAAACTGCATGGCGTGGACTTTGCTGACACAATGGAGGTCTCCATGCAGGAACACGGGTCAAAACCTTTTACCCCCAAACCACTCTGGTGTGACTTGTATCACATTTTTTATGGTAAGGTGTGGGTTACAAACCAAAACAATGAGCTACAGCAGGCTAAATTGCCACAAAGTGATTCAGTTCTCTTTATGTTTACAGGTGTGGTGATCCGATGTAAATCTTTCATACTCATTTGATCCTAATGTACAAGTATAGATCATTGAGCATCAAAAAGAAGATCTCTGATAAGAATCTCTTCAAACAGTCTGAGTGATCTGTCCCTGTCAGCTAGCTAATAAAGAGCTTCAGCAGCTAGTTGGGTTAAAAATAAAGACATAATTCACAACTTTATATTGCAATCATTTTTTCACTGTTCTCTTTTCATTTTGCATTTTGCGCTTAGAGTGTCCACAGGGACAAATCCCTGACCGCTGTACGCACAGCTGGCTGAAATAAAAGAATGAAAACCTAATTAACTCCGGAGTGGAGATATTATCCAAACAGACAGAAAGAGAAGCTACACTCGTTTAAAGCAGTCAGCGTGGGTCATGCTCCATGAATTATTCAAGCTGGCCGCCAGTTTGCGGAGCGAGTTTTAAGTGGACAATGACCCTGTGCACACTCATTTAGCCTGCGCCTCGGCTAACAAGGCTAAGTATACACCGACTCTCCACTATCCTCCACTAACAAGCTAATGGAATTTCAATCAAGAGGATGCACTGAATGGCTTAACATGGGTGAGCCTCGCTCTGGCCCTCTGTGTACACACACACACATACACACACATGCACACACACACACACACATTTATCAATATTCAATTAGATCTGTGGGTTTTTCAGCCTGGCCTTGTTAAGTAAGAAGTTGTGGAAAGAGAAAGCTTGCAGAGGCCAAAAGGCTACAGATCCAGCTAGAGGTCGATAACTTAAATAGAAGCCTATAACTTTCTCTGTTATCACAACCTTGGCTCAGCTTAAAAGCAGAGTTTGGAAAATGATGCAGCTCATAGTGTCATGTTAAAAAAAAAAAAAAAAAGGTTGCACACTGACTGGCTAACATGCTGTGTTGAAGGATTTTCAAAAATAATCACGCATTAAATTACTCACGGACACAAAGAGCCATGGCGGTTCATTTAAGTGTTTAAGCTAGTCTGTTTTATTTAAATCAATGTGGTGTGAACACAATAAAACATCAAATAGATCATTACAACTTCATACAATAAAAGACACTGCTGTTATTTCTTGTTAGTGAGAGCTGCTTTTGACTCAAGCATATTTCACTCAATCATAAACCTCTGTCACACACACACACACACACACTCCTGGAAACTCCCAAGCATTGTCCTGGTGTGATGAATGTTTGATAGCAAATATCAGAATCTAATCATGTAGACATTAAGTAGACCTTTTCCTACAATCCCTAAACAGGAATGAGCTGATGTCCAAGAATCAGAATCAGAATCAGAATCAGCTTTATTGGCCAGGTATGCTTGAACACACAAGGAATTTGACTTTGGAAAACTGTGCTCTCTATGTACAAGGCATAAGAATAAGACATACAAATAAAAAAAATTATAATAATAACAATAACATCAGCTATAAATACAAAAGAACAACAAATAGGCATGACTAATATGTACAGGCTAAAATAATATGATAAAGTGCAGTGGTGAGTAGCAGAGGTAGTTTTTACATTTAAAAAAATAGTGTTAAATATGACAAAAAATAGAAATATGTAATTCTGCTTGTAGAATTGTTGCATTGTTTATTTACATGTATATTTACAGAGAGTATTTATCTGACAGGTATGACACTGTTATGGTTTAGTGTTCATCAGAGTGACAGCCTGGGGGAAGAAACTGTTCTTATAAGGTTGTTTTGCACAGTGATCTGTAGCGCCTGCCAGAGGGGAGGAGTTTGAAGAATTTGTGTCCAGGGTGTGAGGGGTCAGCAGTGATGCTACCTGCCCATTTCCTGGCCCGGGATTGGTACAAGTCCTGGATGGGGGGCAGGTCGACACAGATGATTTTTTCTGCAGTCCTTATCGTCCGTTGCAGTCTGTGTTTGTCTAGTTTGGTTGCAGATCCAAACCAGACAGTGATGGAGGTAAGTGCAGGAAGTTGTATTTGTCTTGTGATATAGAAGCATTCATATAAATGTTGTAGAAAAAGTCACCATCCCACAAGACTCCTCCTCCATCTGTTTCAGCATTATAGACTGTATAAATATTGGATGTAGTATCCGAGACGTCACCCATCTGTTTCAGAAGCGCTGTTTTGAAGCCAATCGTCAGTGTGAACCATATTGAAATGCTGAACTCAACCTAGCTTCCATCCAGCTAGTGTGAGGTAAAGAGATGGGTTTTGAGCCTCCTCGCCAACAGCTACAGTGTTCCCACCTGTCAGTCAAGTCAGCTGTGCATCTGATAATGGAAAACTCGTAATCTTTATACCTTCGAAATTTCTGCCTTATGAAAAAATTCATCCCCCCTACAGTGTGTGCCGATCAATAAATGAGCCATCTACTCTTTTTTTGTACCAGGCTGTAGCGTGTTTATTTCTGCTTTAAAGATCCTCTTTTTTGAATTTGTGTGTATGTGGTTTCCGATACTTCCAGAGCCAGCCCCATGTGGACACTTGATGAACTGCAGTTTTTAACACTTCCGCATTGGCTTCATATTTTGAGATTGGAGGTTGCTGTTTGTTTAGCAAACTACCAAGGTGGCCTGCACTGTGCCCTGTGTGGGACATGAGTGAAAGCCAGGTCCCAAAAATGGTAGTTCATGTGTGAACAAGGCTACCACATGCAAGTAATACTCTAGTTTTAACAAAAACATTAGATTTAGGCACACAGATGCTGAGATACAGGGGCCTTCCATGATATGCACATGTTAAATGTATCTGTATTTTGTATTTGTTTTTAATACCTCATATCAGTGTATCCTCCTTGGACTTGTGGGAAGTACCCACACAGCTTTTGGAGGTGGAGAACTCACTTTTCATATTCAGATGAACACATACACACTTACATCCACCTAAAGAGTGTCTACATTTTACTTTTAAGCTTTGAGACAAACATTTAAAGTATGTGAATAATGTCTAGTGTTTGACTGTAGTTGAAAGCATGTTGAAGCATTTTTTGTAACAGCAGTGGTCATAACTTTTGTCAGAAAAGTCACATTGTGCTTTGGTTAACTGTTGAGATTCTGAAAGAGTTGAAAAAGTTCTTTAAAATAATATTTAAAGTCAGTTTCGATCATCTAATGCTGTTTTTATACTCCCTCTCCTGTTCTCATCTCACCCGGCATACGTATAATATCGCTCAGAGTAGAAAGACTAAAGTTTTAATGAAGTGGAAACACCATTCGAATCAATCAAAGTTTAAACTCAAGCAAATTAAACTGCAACAACTTTGGAGGCCCCTCTGTTTGAGCGATGTGTGATTTTCTGTTGTGACCATGCACCAGAGATACATGAAAAAAAGAAACACAATTAGCTTGGATTCATTTTCTAAACTGTTGCGGCGCCTTAATTTCAGAGTTCATCGAATGTCAAATGAAAAGTCCTTGTAGCATTGCATTATAGGAGAATGTCAATCCCATCTCATGTGCCAAACTAGTTGATGCGTTCAATTGAACATCTAAAAAAAAATGGGAGAGGGACAAAGAAGAGGAGAGCTTTATTCCAATTGGCTATGAGAAACAAAAGCCCACTCAACCTTGTTGATAGAAATTGCACTTGAGAGCAGAGCTGGCGAGTGCTACAGTAAATACTGATTAATTTGAATTCCTAATGAATAGACGCTGAGTCTGAGAGAAAGGAATGTATTGAAGGAATGTGGCGTGTATTCTTCACAGAGGTAGAAAAAACAAATGGATGAATAAAGGAGGGTGAAGAGGGGAATAATTAATTAGTTTGCTAGAGTGAAGTGTGCATTCAAATTGAAGGGCACGCTGACAAGGCTTGCGCACACAAATGTTCAAGAAGGACAAGGTGTGCAACAAAAGTTAAGCAGAAATCAAAGTCCAAGGTCTATACGGTCTGCGCAAAAATGCCCCGTCAGTGTCATCACTCAAAGCTTGTTCCAAATACTTTTCAAAGCTTGTTTAGCAGCAGAGCAATAACACCTCCAGTGACTGGGAAAGAAAGAGTAAAATATGCAGAGGGAGGTGTAAAGATGTGTGAATCTTGGTGTCATTTCAGTAACAGCCTTGTCAGTTATCTTACAGTCATGTCTGGGTGTTATTTAGTGGGGACATACTGTACTGACAAGTCTTTATCATTTAACATAATGTCACTGGAAAGCTGGTTTGTCTTTGAGCGCCACACTCCACCGCCTTCATGCTCTGTGTTTGTATTTTGTCCCGTTCTCCATTGTGCGACACAGGTATACCGTTGTGTCTTTTTGTGTCGAAGAAAGCCTTGACATGACATCTTTTTCGCATTTGAACGTCTGAGACAAAGGCACAACACGACGTGTGTGCACTGCCTGTCTCCCAGGAGGAAGAAGGAGGGAAAAAAAAAAAAAAACAGGGGAGAAAGGGAGGGATAAGGGAGAAACGTTATGCAAATGAGTTTTATAAGTCGAGTCGGGCATGTTGTCGTGACACTGTCTATATTTAAAACAGGTCACCTTAACCCCACCCCCGCTGTCTCAATGACAGACAGCGAGTGAGGCTGCGCTGACATCTGGATGTTCCACAATTGCAGCGACACGCACGCACACGCGGACACTAACACGTGCAAAAAAACCAAAGGCATTGCTGGATCTTATTTGCATATTCAGACACACACAATGCACATGCAACACACACACACACACGCAGCATGACAATGGCTATGATATATGTATATATGTAAAACTGGCCAGCCCATTCTCTGCAGGCCAGGACCCAATCATTCCAGCGCGCTGAGCAGAGAGACAACCAGTCAGCCACTCAGCCCAGCAACAGAGGTGACAGAAGAGAATACCTGACCCTGGTGCATTCACCCATCTCTCCATCCACCCCCCCTCATCTGCTAGCCCCTTCACATTCCCTCACTCCTCCATATTCAACAACAACGGCATGCATGCATGCATGCATACGAGCCCTGATTTTATGGTGCCGTAGAGTGGCCGTGAAGAATGGCTACTGCCTATTTACATCCCCCTGCAGGCCCTCAGGCTGTCCATTTTTAATGGAGACGACATAGCACTGACCAGCACTCCCTTCTCCAACCAAACCCCCATTTGAATAATTTCAGCCCTTCATTTGCCTCTTTTTTTCTCCTCCTCACCCCTCCTCTTCTCCGTCGCCTTGACCCAGATACCAATGAAGAAGAGTGACACTTCTCCCCTGACCAGAGCGGGACCCTTCATATCTGTGCAGCCATTACCCCACCATATTGGCATCTTTCTCCAACCCTTTTTTCCCCTATCACTCTCTCTCTCTCTTTCCCTCCCTCTCTCCCACTCTCTCTACTGTCCATAAAATATGCCTTGGCGTTATCTCTCCCCCCACGCAGGAGAATAATGAAAGGCAGTGGCATGACAGATTGGACATAGATGAGATTGCCGCTGTGACTATATGCACGGCTCGCCTCGGCCCCAGCTTTGCATCTGAAATGGAAAAAGGGTGGAGGGCATGTGTGTGTGGGTGTGTGTGTGTGTGTGTGTGTGTGTGTGGGTGTAGGAGGAGGTGGGGGTTGTTGGGTGCAAGGGGTGACAGTAGGCTTGAGGGGCAGTGGTGTGGGGAGGGGGGTGGGGGTGTAGCGGGTGGTAGTATGTGAGGAAAAAGAGGAGAAGGAAGGGTCTGTGTGGCTGATGGGTTTGACGCTAAAGGGGAGGAAGATGCCAAACTGTGTCTGTGTGTGTTTTTGTGTGTGTGTGTGTGTGTGTGGGGGGGGGGGATTGCTTTAAAAACCCACAAAAAAATCAACAAAAAAATGACCCTCTTGATGAAATCTTGACTGTCCCTGCACACAGTGCTGTTGTTGTAATGCACAGTCATCATCAGTGTGTCTGACTGCACTGAACTGACTGGCAGCTGAGTGCAGGTTGAGATTAGGCAGATTACAGCAGGGAAGCTCGGGCGTGATGGCTGAACATGCTGCCAAGATGGCTGCTGTGGCGCGGCGGCAAGGTGCCAGCAGGCAACATGTAGGCACCTGTTACAGCTACAGCCGGACATCATGCTTATCCACGGTGCCAACAACTGCTGCTACAGCGGGGGGTTAACAGGGGCAGGAGGGGAGAGGGATGTTCTGCTCTGATGGTAATAGCCTCTTATTACCTCACAACTGGTGTGTACTTACTGTCAGTTTAAAACAAATATATATATAAATAAGTATTTAAGAAATTAGCATACATTGAATTTAATAAATTCAACTTTAAAAAAATAAATAAATAGAAATGATGCATGTAAATAGTATATCAAATATTTAAGTATTTAGAACTATCATATAACTGTCACAATTTTTAACATAAAATTGTAAAATAGATTTTTAATCACTTTTGTTTAATTATGATGGATAACATGGTATATACTGGAAACATGCTCGTATTAGGCACAGGCTTATCATTCATATATATATAAGTCAATTACTTTTTCCCCTCTCTAAATTTCCTGTAAATGTGTTAGCTGTATGCAGACACTGACTGTCCTCATGTTGCCTGTTGTTAGGGTGAAATTAGAATAATGTACATTCACACATTATGCATTGATTTGTATGTTTTGTAAGACTATATTGAAAGCATGCTTGATTTCTTAACCACCCACTAACACTGTCTTTAATTTATAACTGCAATATGAATATTTCTTTACATAAGTGTCTTCATTTTAAGGTAAAGTGTGTAGAAATGTGAAAATTCAGCAAAATCTAGTAAGATAAGATAAGATAAGATATTACTTTATTGATCCCCCGGGGGGGAAATTCAGTTGTTACAGCAACCCAGACATAAGTACAATCAAGAAAGAAGTTTCAATAAGTAAAAAATAAATACAGATAAGTACAAAATAAGTACAAAATAAAAATAAAAAATAAATAAAAAATAAAATAAAAAATAAAATAAAAATAAAAATAAGTAAAATAAAATAGATAAATAAAGCTAGAGTACAATTTAGATATATACAATGTTACAAATGTCTGTTACCGTGGTGGAATGTGTTCGAATTCTAGATTAAAACACTCCTTGCATCATTAAAGTGATGTTTTGAGCACAAGAAGTAAACGTCTATTGTTACAAATTCTACTAAGCACAACAACCACTCTCTTCTTCTTTGTCTTCCAACCAGTGCATTTCACACAGCCACTAGTATTTTTCTAGTTTGACCCTTATATGCTGCTGTAGAAACGTGATTACAGCAGGAAGGAGAATGAGACCCACTCCTATGTAGAAAATAAAGGCTCACTATAAGTTAACAGAAACAAATTGTTTGCATATCCATGTGGACATACATGTACACATCAAGCGGCAACCTCTGCCCGCAAGAATTGAAGCCAATGTGGACGTGCTAAAAACTGCAGGTCATCGAGTGTCCGCTTGAGGCTGGCTCTGGAAGTATCAGAAGCCAAATACACACCAATTCAAAAAAGCCAATCTTTACAGCAGAAATAAACATGTTTACAGCCTGGTACAAAACATGAGTGTAGTCTGGATAGCTCATTTCCTTGATTGGCACACACTGTACGCAGGGTGAATTTTTTTCTAACACGGAAGTTTCGAAGATATTTAGATTACGTGTTTTCCATTATGAGAGGCACAGCTGACTTGACTGACAGGCGGGAACACTGTAGCTGTTGGCAAGGAGGCTCAAAGCCCGCCTCTTTACGTCAGACTTGCTCGACAGAAGTTATGTTGAGTTCAGCATTGCCATTATGGTTTTTTGCCGACTATTGGCTTCAAAAATCTCTTCAGAAACAGATGGGTGATGTCACGGATACTGCGTCCATTATTTGTGCAGTCTATGGTACATATACATATTAATGTCATATTCCATTTCTACCAAGTTTGTTCTGCTAAATGCTGTTTTTCATTTCAACACACTGCACCTTTAAAGCTACTGTAGGTTTAAGGTTGTGTTGATTTTGGTGCCCCCTGTGGAATACTGTGGTTCCTCTTATCTCTTTGCTAACTTTATCTTGTACATGTGCACATCATATTTTCTAACTAAACATTTCATCCTGGTAGTTTTTAACACTCTAATGCATCACTTATAATCAATCATTGCCATATAATATGTAAAAAATTCAAATTAAAGATTAAACAGCGTGCAACAAATCACTTTTTCCAAACCCCCTTACCCTGTAGCAGCTTTCAGACATCGAAAACATTAAAAATAACTATGTAGAAATAGTCAGTTTGTTGTTTATGGCATGATTTTTTTTTTTTTAAGGCATAAAGACACATTAGTATTAAACCTAGACTGTCTCATAACCAGTTAAAACTCCTCACAGGAGCTTTAATCTACACTTATTTATCAGTTATTATTCACAGAGTTACAGAAATTTATTTTGCAGAATAAAGCTTTACTTTCTCAGTTTTTATCAATGTGTTTTTTCTTTTCTTTAAATCTAGTTTTGCTTCAAGAATCTGTTCACAGCAGATTTTTGTCCCAGAAAAAAATGTGTTTGTATCAATTTTAAGTGTAACACTTGAAACTCTCTCCAGCTGAGCAGAAGGACAAAGTTTCTTACTTTGAGTCAGTGGGGTGGAGGAGAGCAGGAAGAGGAAGGAAGGGGAGGAGGAGAAGGAGGTGGGGAGTTAAACGCGGCGTTTTTGGCACCGAGGCTTGATCCGTGTTGCGGCTAAGCTGAAAACGAAGCTGACATGACCCAGAGTGAAGCAGGTAAACAGGCCCAACCTGCTTTGCCTGGGGTGACCATCTGGCCGTGTCTCATGGCGAACCAGCCCGCAGGATGCACAAATACACACAGTCAGACACACACACATGCTGGTGTACCTGGTGTCCCCTCTCTTTTTGTTTTTGTCTCTCAGAGGCTGACATGCTTTGGCTGCAAGCGACGGGAGGCATCAGGTAGGGAACAAGCAAAACAGGTATCCGTGCACACAAACACACACACACACATTCATACAGACGACATATGGTGATCGGGCACTGCGTTGTAGTCCTTAAGTGGTGCTAACTTGACCCGAGGCAAGAAAGGCAGAGAGGGAACGAGAGAAAGAAAGAGGCAGAGAGGAGGAGGGAGGTGGTTAAAATTGTTGCGAATTATTGATGCACCGTTACAGATACCTGCTGGCACAACACGACGCTTTGTCTCTGCCTGTCACACACACACACACACACACACACACACAAAGTGCAAACATATTTCAGCTCCTAACTTTGCTTTATTCCTAAAAAGCCTTCACACTGTCAAGTTTTGATTTAAAGCAACCTATCATCCTTACAAGTCTCCTCCAAAAAACTCTAATTAAAATTTATTCTGCCGCCATCAGCGCCTCGTTCATTATGCAGAAACAAAGGAAGGCTCTTTGAATGAGAGCAGAAGAAAGGCTCCTCCGCTGTTATGTCTGTGGCCTTTGCCAGGGACAGCGTGTATTGTGATGTTTCGCATGAGATAAAATATTCATAAAAATGAAGGGAGCAAAGTTCCAAGGCTGACAGGAGGGAGGGAGGGAGGAGAAAAAAAGTTAATGAAAATGAGTAATCAAATTCGCTATCTCCTCCTTTTTTATTGAAAATCCTTTTTTTTAGTTAATTAGAGCCTATTACTATTCTAATTGGCTGCGTCTTACACGTCCAGTTCAGTAGCGTCATTATGGAGCTATTAAAGAAGACCCAGCGAGACGGAGGAACAGAGAAAGCATAATCAACCAATCAATTAGGATCTTTGAGGAAAATGAGCTTTGCTACATTATCACGTTTGATCTCATGTCCTTGGTGTGGCTGCAGCGAGTCATTTTTTCCCTCCTATTTTAAGTGGATACATCAGCCAAATGTCTGAATTCTTTCAGTGCCGTGATTTACATACATGGAGCATTTCTTTATATAGTGAAAGACAAACAAAGTGATTCACCAGGGGCACAATTTACAGACCTTTTTTTATTCAGCATTGTGTGCAACGTGGACTTAAAAAAATGATTTAATGTCAGAGAATGCCAAGAAAATACCATCAACACATTCAACACAGAGTTCTGTGAATACATATATTTTATATTCCTGATGTTAGCTCACCTGTTCAGCTTGTTCAGTTTCTGTAACATCAACACAACAGCACAGGATCACTTAAAACAAGATTCTACTTTACAAACTTCCAGTCCAGTTGTAATGGCTGGAAACTGACAGCCGTTCACACACGTTGTTCATCTCTGTTCCTCTCAAACTCCTGTTTTTTTTAGCTATAGCACTGTAATGTGTGCAGCCGACTGGGTGCTAATTAGCAGCTTTATATATAATCCAGCTAAGGGAGAAAGAGGACAAGACTAGAAAGAGGAGAAATGTAGTCGCTACATGTCGAAGAACCCCATTAACGCCAGCGTTTGATGTTAAAATTCACCTTTTCTTTCTCTTGCTGTCTGAGACTTTCGCAGCATCTTACCAATAAAAGCTAAATCCTTTTTCAAATCTTGTGAAAACTTCAGTCGCAGGAAATGTGTCTTGTAGGTTCAATTTCCATAATAGCCCGCATGGCCTCTGGATCTTGAGACATGCGGGTGAGACTGTGGTCGACCCCTTCCGCCCTGGACACAAACACTCTGAGGCTCCTTCAAGCAAAGGAGGTATGTGTAAAAAATGTTTTTGCTTCGGCATAATAATGAGATACCATCCCATCATCATGACCTAGTGTCTTACAACCATGACCCACCACAATGACTTAGGATCCCATAATTCTGAGATGTCCTGTTTTTTTTTTTTGTTATCTGGAAGCTTGTCATCTGATGAAGAAGCAGGTTGCTCATTCACCTCCACTTGACATCCCCTCTGGCGTCTGCTCCCCCCCTCCTCGGACATCGAAGAGCTTGAGTCTTGGGTATCTGCATACCCCGGTTCGGCCTCGGTTGAACTCGTCTCCGGTGTGTGAGACGGTGTGAGGTCATCCTCTTCTCTCGTGTCAAGGGGGGTGAGGGTCACACCAGAACTCCGGAGAGCCTTCACTCTCTTCGCTTTGTTCGGTAGAGCAACAAAAAGTCAGTCAGCTGTTTCCAGACATATTCGCTGTGCTGGCCTTGCTTCCGATCTTCTCAAGCCACGCAAACTTATCATGGTTGAGGGAAAATGCAGCTTGCCCAAATGACTTTACAGTCTTGTGTTCATCCACCAGGATTTGGAACCTCTTACCATGATTCCATGTCTCACAGTTTGTTACATACCCCACGGCCATGTTTGTGTGAACAATGGACCGGTGTGCGGCTTCGAATGGACATTCTGCTTGGGTTCATCGCTGGCTATGCCCTCAAATAGTTCAGGAATTTTCTCACTGGCAGCAATAATGAATTGCCTTACTTGGACTGCAACAAGCTGATTCTCTGTCTTACAGCAGAGGACTTTCTGACGATGGACAACTAGTTAATTGTACGTTGTGAGGACACCCAGATGCCCTGACTGGTCATGTGACATCTTAAGGACCTCCCGAAACTTTTCAGGAATCACAACTTGAAACACAGGCTTCTCAACAAGGTCTTCCCCATGTGCCAACCATTTTCTCACTGGAAGTAACTCCCGGCTACTCACCTATCATGGAAAAAACAACAATACACGGCAGGCTGAGCTCCACATAGCCTTCTTTACAAGACGTCACTGCGAACCTGTCCCTCCTACTTCCTAACCGAAAACTAGCTAAGCTTCCCCCTAGTCTTCAGGTGTTACTTATGGTGGGTATTTATACATGGCATTGACGGCAATAAACCATATTATATACCCTCAATGACCATAGCCCATTAGCCCGGGAAAGCATTACCTGGCGACTCCCTAGGGCAGCGGATGTGCCCATGAGACATATGCAATTTGTGTATGTGACTAATGAACTCACTGCCATGTATTAAACAAGCAGCCCTTTAATCCTGGCAACATAAACGAACAAACAAACGTGAACTACTACACAAAACCATAGATTACTTACCAAAACCATAGACTACTTCCAATCAGCTGTGCACTCATACAAACACTCACTGCACGTAGCTTCAATCAGCTGTGTTTATGACATCACACGAGACAACCCGGTTACATTCACAAAAATAACTCCAAGTGAGCTACACCAAACTTACCTGGTAAACATCCTGGACGAGCCCCCATAATGGTCCACTTGTGTTGCAGTCGTGTTAACCAGCAGCAGGACGAGGTGCTGCTAGTAGCGGCACTGACAGCGTCTGTCTCGATCTTTATGTTGGTGTTTCTGTGACGCAGCGTGGCATGTGTGTTTACATTTTACAGCCATGCTCAGTCTCAGAGACAATCACAGCAACTGTAGATGTTTTCTTCTTCATTTCCTATTTAATGCAGTTAGCATTATTCTTCTTGTGTTACTTAAAGCGGTTAGCAAACAGCTTTAAGACACTCTATAGCCAACGCCTGGCGGGAATACCGAATTACAACCAGGCACCAGTCAAAACGATGAAAAATTGAACTTTTGAAACAAGGAAATATTCACAGTAACTTTTCAATTTTTAAGTGAATGTACATTGGTATATCATGTCCAATCCCTAACACGGGCTCACCTAGAAGTGTGGAGGGGTCGTCACAGGACCAAACCTTCACCCTGCCCTCATCAAAAAGGCCCAGGTCCCCTTAACTTCCTCTTGATACGTCTCTCCTCCAGCCTCTTGGTCACATTACTTTTCTTTTATTTAGAGCCTTTCCATCTGCCTTTTATGTACCACGTTAACAAATGTGTTTTCTCAGTGCTGCACAAATTCTTTGTATTTCACACTGGACATGCTTGCATCATCACCAGTGAGTATCCTGCACATTCCTGCACAAACTGTGTAATATATATATATTTATATATATATAATATAAATTATTTAATTTACCTCTTTTTAGTATGCTATACTTAAACTTTTTGACGGTATGAGCACTGTTGTATCATTTTTTTTGCCCTACAAAGACTTGTGACTTGTACATAGACTTTGTTTCAAACCCATTACTGATTCTTATTTAAATTTGAAACATTTTGAGTGAAGGTGATGACATTGTGCAAATACCTAAAACAGAAATCTGACATATCTGAAATGTCCTGATCATCATTAAAATTATCTCTTTTTGAAACCTCTATGTATCTGCAGTAGCCGCATGATGTCTGAGATAACACCCAGTCAATTTTAATTTGAAACCAGCGAGTCATACGTGACAGAAGCTGCCTTCATATTCAGATCAGCTTTTTTATTAATTGTGCATTTATGACAGAAAACATGACATTGAATCTGAAGTTTGGATGTTGTATTGCAGGGCTGACTCATGATAGGCAGGGTGATTTTCTCTCACTGTTGGAAATTCCCTGTATCCACTCTCATTCAACACCCGCACCACTTTCTGAGGACAAAGTGGGACCCGTACTAAGGACAGAGAGGATATTATTTGGTGAAGGTGATGAATTATTAGATGTAGGTCACCAAAGTATCAGATTAGAAGGAGCCAATGTTCACTTGATATTTGCTCTCCATTATAATGATAAAACCTACAAGGTCAAATTTGGACTTAAGCTGAAGTACGGCAAGTTCTGCACCTCTTCATACACATTTGGAACAGATTGAGGGAGAGATAGAATTTAAACAGAGAGACGGGGGAGAGAATCATAATGATTTAAGCAATAAATTCTCTCTCAGTCCGCCGAGCAGCAGCGGCAGCTACAGAATCTGTAATTATCCTTTGAATTCAATAAAGGCGAGGAAGAACAAAGAGCGAGGAAAACAGTTCACTGTTAAGTAAAGCGGTTTTGTGAATCGCCACTACAGTGGTACAGGATAACACCAAAGATAATAGCTTCTTCTTGTTTTTTTTCTCTTACCTGAAGAGCAACTTCACAGGGGTTCCACTGTGTTCGGAGGCAGAATCGATAACACTATCAAAGGGCAGAATCTCCACCTTAATGAAAGGAAAGAAAATACTGCAGGCTACAGGCGCTCAAAGACCACTAGAGATCTATGTGTATCAACACGCCTGAGACTAAATATGAAATCAATTCATTACACCCTTTATTTCTTTCTCAAACACTGTCCGGCGCTGAGATAACAAATTTACCTGCTGCCGCCTTTATTTTCCCTCTTCTTTCATTCTCCCTTTTTCCTTCTTCTCCCTTCTCTCTCTCAATTAATGGAGCGACAAGCAGTGGACACTTTCCAGAGACAGAAGCAGCATAAATAGATTAAATTGCAGAGGAGATTATAATTTATCATTTCTTTATTAAAAAGTAATGCAGGCGAATTAACTTTGAATTAAATTCTATTTGCATGGCATTACTGGAATCATCTGTGTAAATGGCTTAAAATCCCAAATGGGACATTGTTCCCTCCAACAGTATAATTGTGGAGAAAGAACTTTTTTTTTCTCTTTATCTAGGAAATTATAAAAGACCAGGAATTAATCTGAAACTATTGGAACAGTGTGAGAGGTGAGACTTTAATCATGTCGTGCAAAAATATCATTACACTGTTCACGAATATTGGAGATGTTGGGAGTTCTGTGCCTCAGAAACTTTGTAAGGGAGTTACAGTATTTGAACTAATTCACAGGAAGTAAACTAAGATATATACACATTGTGTATCAGACATACAAACTGGTCAATACAGCAGCTTGCTCTGTAGCCTTCCATTTTTGACATGCATCAGTGTAGCATGTGCAGGGCTCTGCTGTGAGGTGCATAATATCTCTGTCTAGAATTTAAAGATCAAGTAGTGAAGTGAGGGATTATAATGAGCAGTAGGACTTTTATAAAGGTTGCTGTGAGTCAATACGCATGTGTGGCATAGGGACCTCAACACTGCACTTCATTACTCTACAAAGTAAATCAGGCTGTAATCATTTACTGTCAATATGTATACCTACCAAGGGTTGTGTAAATTGGTGCATAACCCAATTAAAGGTGAGACAGTTTGAAGGTCTTACCTGAGTCAGGCAGAGGTGACGGAGTGATGAGACTGATGGAGTCTGCTGTGGGTGACGGTCTGTTGCAGTAGATTGGTCAGATAGCACAGGGATTAAACCTGAGTGAAAGAAACAGTTCACATTTATTTAAGATTTTAAAGCATACCATTATGTATTTCATTATACTGAAACTTAAAGCTAACCTAAGAGAATATTTTACATTACATGAAGTTATTACCAAGTTGTGCTGAATATTTATTTCTGATCGATAAAAACTTGATCACACAAATCATATTAAATCAATCTCCAGAACCGAGTCTGGTACATCCCCCCTCTGCCTGCTGACATTGTGGTAAAAACATTAGTGTCCCTCTCAGGCTGGTTTTAAGAGTGGGGAAATAATGACAGTTAGCGGGCTCACATGTGAGAGCAGCCTGAGGATCTACTGGACCCCAACCATCTCTGATAGGGACGAGTGGAGCAACATACTGTCCTGCAGTCCACACAACTATAGGGGAGCTAGTGAGAGCATCTATAAGTTTCTGATCTCTACGAAGTAACTTCATAAGTGATCATAGAAACAATATCATAAGTGGCATTTGCCTAATTCCTATTTAAAAGTGTCCAAAATGCAAAGCTCAGAGAAAGAGGTAGGTTGAAAAAGACAGAAATGTCAACCTAAACATTCCTGCAGAAGTCTATATTGCCTCGTTTGATGCTACCTTCAAAGGAAATGTTTAATTTAATGTGATAACATCCCTTAATTATAAACTGATAAGACTCCATTGTCATGGAAGCGTTTCCAACCATGCAGTTGAAGGGACTATTTCTTCAACCATATAAATAGATAATTTTTTAATCATAAAAGCATCTCAAATTGAACATTTTGTGTTGATTTCTTTACCTCTTTAGTTGGTATCTGGGTAATAAACAGGATAATGTGCAGTGAATGGGTGGTTATCGTTCATTATCTCTTACACAATGTATTAACGAAGGCTCAGGAACAGGACCACGCCTAAACCACACCTTCAATCACCTCAACCTAGTCATTCCACTCCACTCTGTATGTCTCTGATTCTTTGACTCACAATCCCCCCCTCTTCTTCTCCACAATTCACCTCCCGTTCTGATCCTTCCATATCAAAATTGGTGTATTTCTCTCCTATGTCTCTGTTCAGTTATTGTGCAGTCAAGGCCGAGAGCAGCCTGAGACAGCACACCCATCCCAAGTCTCCCTCTCAGCCTTCAGTACCACTCATCTAAGGATTCATACCTCTCAACAAACACAATCCTGAACTTGGCGTGGCGTGGTCCTTGTGAGTGACCAGGTCGTGAAAACATACATAAAGGGTTCCTTAACACAGATTTACCATCTGTAAGAGATATGAAGATTCCTCGAAACAGTAGCAAAGATGGCATAGATCAGATGTAAAGGACTGTGGTGTAACACCAATGTTCAATCAAGTCTCATCCAAATACTGCAGAAAATACTGTGCAACGTCATGGTATTAAGTACCATGAGGTCTCCAGGATGAGGTTACTTGTGTGTACACTGTGTGCAAAGTAAATTTAAAATCTTATGAAAATGTAAAATTTTGTTAATGACCAGTCAAGCTGCACCTTTAATTTTTTTCATACAAGTTGAATGTTTTTTATAGAAACGTGTCAGAATTTGTTCAATCTAAGAGGAACCATGTTGTTCCTAACTCTAAAACATGCAGGTCACCATCACTGCATTTACCTGCCTCTCCCTCTAACGCGGTATTCAACACAACATGGCCGCCCAGCTTCTTCAATAACTTTTATTTTAATGAAACGTTTTGAAAGAAGGAGGGGAGCAGGAGAAAGAGGCAGACATTGATGAGCATTTTGATTGGCACATGGCTCTTGGGACGTACCAAATGAGGGGAGACCCAGGGGACGGGAGGAGATCTGATTAGCTGGGCAGGGTTGAAAATGGAGTGTACCAAAACTAATTCAAGACAAGAGCAACGAGAGATTGAAAAATCGCCCAAGCCTCGTACTCCTCATTGCAGTTTTTATTAAAATTCAATACGTCTCAGCAAATGTCTCCTCGCCTCTCTGCCTCTCTTTGTTTTTACAGTGGACAGTCACACAAACACAAATTAGTTCATGAAACGCACATCTGCCGTTTCAGATGTACACAAACATGCACACATGCAGAAATTCACACTCTTAAACACACAAACACTCACGCACTGAGGGTTCATTTTTCTCCGAGTGGAGTATGTTTTCAGTTCAATCATCACTCTTTGATACTGAGCCATTTTGCACACGCTCAAGGGCATGTACTGAAGATGTGGAGGAAGACTGGGACGCACACACACACCACAAACACACACTCACACACACGGGCTCCAACATACATCCACTGATTGTGATTGGCCTGGATGGTTTGGGTGTTAAGGCGGTGGTGCAATAGTCTCCAGCTCAGTGTCAGAGCCGAGCCCAGCTGTGGTGACTATTGATATGGCTGGCACAGACAGGGGCACCCTGAGGCCACAGCAGGCTTCAGCTTTAGTTAAGAGCAGCCTAAACTGGCCAGAGAACAGCTTACGTATGAGGAGTGACAAGGTTCAGCACAGTCTACATGCTGGTTTTACTGATGACTGCAGAGCTGTGTGGAGTGATGGGGTGCGGCAGCATGATGTGGATTCCAAGTCTGTATTAGCATGTTAATACGTCTGTGCCATTCACCAGAAACTTTAATACAAATGTCTAATTCTTACAACATTTACTGACATTGTAGGGAACTTCCTTGCTTACCCTGGCACTTTTGACTCCCTTACATGGTCTTTTTCAGCATATTTGGTTGTCTAAAACCATAAGCAACCAGGAGATAGTCAAATGGGATTCAGGTTATGTAGCCTGTGCCCTTTTTTAATGACTGATGGGTCTAAATTACTGATTTGTTGAAGAAAAAAGTTTTTAAAATAGGTTGTTTCAGCCAGCAGCAGCAAAACGGGCTGGAGCCACTGCAGCATACTTGCAGGCAAGTGCACCCAATCAAATTGCAAGCACATCAAGTGTTACTTTTGGCCATTGACAGGCTCGTACTGACACTCTACATGTCAGAATCCAATCAAAGGATGATATTTTTAGTTACAGATTATGATCCTTTTGTTAATCCAGAAACAGCCAACACATTGATCTCTTCAAAGCAACCACACTCCATTAATAAAACCAGTTAATTTACATTACAAAGAATGTTCTGACTGGATTGCTTTCTTTTTGTGTCAATTTGTGCTCAACAAATATATCAATTTAAACTAAGCGTTATAATCATTGACTGTTTATTAATATGGACCACACGCTAGATTCTCCTCTCCTGGGAGATGGGAAGCCAGTGTATACCCTCGATGGGGACTGACACACTGGGCGGGTGGAGCCACACGGCTGATGTAACCCCAAGTGGCAACCTCCGGCCTTGAGAATTGAAGCCATTGCAGAAGTGTTAAAAACTGCAGTTCATCAAGTGTCCGCTTGAGGCTGGCTCCGGAAGTACCGGAAACCACATACACACCAATCTTTACAGCAGAAGTAAACGTGTTTACAGCCTGGTACAAAAAACAAGTGTAGTCTGGAGAGCTCATTTCTCAATCGGCACACACTGTACGAGGGGGTGAAGGTTACAGTCCACAGCAGAACCGACTCTTGTGTTGATATGAAGCAGTCAGACACTCATGGTAATGAAAATTTCAATGACCCTTGTGTTAGCATTTGTTATGTTTTCTCTGCTTTCCTCCTCCACTCTTCTTCTCTCGTACAAAAGGCTGCAGGAGCCCACATTCGCCAACCAAGCTGTCTTCGTAGCTTCTCGAAAAATGAACAAAGATAGACAGCGTATACCTTTGGCATCCATGTGCTAATACTGCTTGATTGTTGTGGCGATTGATTTCTCTTGAGAAACAGGTATGTTTCAAAGCTGTTTCTTGAAGTGAACTTACTAGAACCTGGACTAATTTCTTAAATTGGACTGTTCTTTGACTTGCTGGTTTAATGCAACCTGCAATTATTTGCCTTCCCAGAGAGCTTTAGGGTAATTTTCTTTTTAAAATGTCGCTGTAAGCAGAGCCGTGTTGTTCCTCAGCTGGTGTTAGTTATGGTTATTGTGGACTTGTGCACGTGATCTGCTGTATGAGAACCATTTAATGGAACACACACTGGCATAAAGCAGCATGAAAGCAGCTAACTGCTATTACATGAACCATGTTTGAGAAAAAAAAAAAGATTTGATGTGTATTTTAAATTTCTAGTTTGACCCATGTTCCATTTGTTCTAATAGAGTCTTTATGACCTATACTGCAGCCGACAGCCAGCAGGAGGAGCTGCTAAAGGTTTCTGTTTCAAAGGAGATAGCTGTAGTTCTGTCCAAAGTTGTATACAGTCTGTGGTAATAACATATTGGTAACATATTAGACAAAGATAATAACCGATTAAGGCAGGAGGAGACAAGCAAGTCCTAGTTATGATGTTTTTTTATTTTTATGGAAGTTCTTGAAATAGCCCCACATTTATAGAACATATAAAAATGTGAATACCAGCATAACTCGCTAGTCACAAAATATACAATCGCATGAAATAAGTAAGAATCTTGTGTCCACGTTCATAATTTCAGTACTTTCTTTCAGTATTTTTTGTGACTTCTCTCTGAAATACTGTGACGCATTTTCACTCCACTGGGACGAACAGCTTCCTCGGCTTTCTGTAACTTTCCACAAAGCAAACAGCGTTCATGTTGTCTGAGACAATGACATAATGTAATTAATTTTTACTCAAACAGAATGGACATAAAATAGAAAACACTTTACATTCACATACAGAGGGTGAGCACGGGAGAAAGAGCCCACCTCATGTTCAAATCTTTTATTAATCTCTGTCCATGGAGAAATGTCCTTTTATTTTTTGATTAACAATATATCCCTCCCTCTCTGAGCAATTTTCCCTTTTTCCTCCTCTTTTCATCCTACTGAGGTCCGTCATTGCTTCCTTACACCCACTCCCTCTTTTCTCCATCTGTTCTTGAATACTAATACATACTGTATATGCTATATATACACACACATGCATATGGGCAAGTGCATGCAAAATCACACTCTCTCTCCCTCTCGCTTTCTCTCTCTCACACACACACAAGCACACACACACCTACCCCTAGTGTCTTGTCCTCCCTCTCTTCTTGCCTCTCCCTTTCATTTCCTCTCTCTCTCTGCATTTGCTTGGAAAATGTTTGAACTCCTCAGCGCGCTAAGATGTTGCTGAAACAGAATATGAATTAGCCCCCCACACCCCCCATCTGTCCCATTGCTGCTGCTGCTTATGCCTAAGACGCTCTGCCCCCCCTCCCCTCCTCACCACCATCACCACCACCACCGCCGACCCCTCCCCATGCATAAATAATAAAACAATACAAAAGGAGGAGAGGCCCGCTGTCTAGGCACACATGAAAGAAGTGCTGAACTCCGAGCCGGAATGACAGGATTCAAAACTTCCTCAGAGAGAGGGAGAGCGCGGTGCGGTGGGGAGGGAGGGGAGGTAGTGGAGACAACGAAATGGGACAAGTGCACATGTTTGTGTGGAGGGTGTGTGTGTGTGAGAGTGTGTGTTTTTGCATCCATACGCTTTGTGCTTGTCTATTTTTTGCTCACTCTGAACACATTCTCACTCCAAGCTTGTCAAAAAGCAGCAGCTTGGTCAGTCAGTGGCCCCACACTTCAGAATATGACGACCAAGGTACCCCAGTAATGTCAGTTTTGCGCATGCAGGACTCTTCACTCAAGTGAGCCAAAACAGATATTTAACTTATACTTCAATTTTATAAACAAGGCCACTAAAAATATTTTTTCAGGAGATTTAAAGGGGGCACAACAGGTTTTGTCAATTTCGGCATCCCCTCTGGATGAATCAGGATAATTGACCTCTTGTCTTGTGCATGTAGTTAGTGTTTACTGACAATAAAATCACCATTTATTTGTAATATCTAACATGCAACTCTGAATCTTTGGTGTGGAAAATTATAAAATAGGTTATTTCTTGCAGCTTGCTGTTGCCCGACTTGCCTGACACCTTCCCCGGGATGTGGTGAGAGGTATATAAATAACATTAAAGTAATGATCAATCTCGGCATTGATGGTTTTGTCTAACTCTGTAAGTAATATCAACACATTGCTGTTAATTTCTGTATCTGTTAGAAGCAGACAAAAAACTCCTCACAGGAGCTTTAACTTTACAACAAAGTTAGAATGTGGTTATGTTTCAGTGCTACAACAACTTTAGTGTTTAATCATTAAAAATGGTGGTTCTGTTTAGAAAAAAGTGTCATGTCTGGGTTTGTACAGCGAATTACTGTTTGAAAACAGCATGCTTAAATACAGAAACTATAATAAACTAACAAAAAAATCGTAAAATTGACCATAAAAATAAAAGTCCCATGTTTGTTTAATCAATATGTCCAGACACTTTTAAGTTTTCGTCACCTGCACCATATGGCATTTTTAAAAACCTACTTAATCCTTCAAACTCTGAATCATGAATCATTCATCTTGCCTGAATTTGTATTTTTGCTTCTTGTTAAGTCATATTTTGAAGTAGTTTTTCACATCATAAAAGCTTATGTAAATTAAGGCTGTCAATGTTAACATGAGGCAATGTGATCAAAGTCCAGAATGAATGTGTTATTGTTTTTAATCACATTCTATTTGCCCCATTAGGCACACCGTAGTTCAGCCACTGCAGCATCTTCCTGCTTTCTGCTGCCACCATGATAGATAAAAACAATACCACCAGGTTCATAAATGACACTTTTCACTGTAACTTTAAACTCCATATATAAATACATAAGTAAATAGATAAAAAATTTAGCTTTGTATCAACTCTTGAGCATACAATACTAATTGATCCAAAAGATATACATCAACATAAAATATGGGAAAAAAATCTCAAGCCTCCACAAGGTAGCAGAATTTTGTTCATGTTTCACTTAATTTTTAAAAATGTGAAAAAGTATATTATTACATTTTTCCTGCATGAATTAACATTTTATCATTAACATCCTTCAGTTATTGAAAGAATAACATAAAGAAGTAAAATAAAATGCTTTAAAGAAACTTAATTGATTCTTCAAAAAAAGGAAACAGAAAAGTGATGACAAGACTCGCTTATCAACAGAGGGAAAATGTCTCATCTGATGTGCACGTCAACCAATAACATAATATACAGGTATCACTCTCCATTTTCTAATGTCTGTATTATCACAGGTATTTAATTCAAAGGGAAGATAAACAGGCAGGAAGGTGGTGAAATATTACATCCTCCAGGAGATGTTTAGAAGGAGCCACGTAAAAGTTTGAGTGGTCTGATTTTCTACGGTTATCAGTGAGCGCATAAAAACACACACCTCAGGTCGCCTGAAGCACTGTACACTTCACTTGGTACTATCTCTTTAACACACACACACACACACACACACACACACACACACACACACACACACATAAAGTCAGTACAGCCTCTATCAGAAGAATTGGACCTTCACATTGATTTTATGGACATAAAATTCACATACAGATATATGCTGACTTGCTATTTAACATCATTGCTGTTCTTTTCCCTCACACCGTCTCTCTGTCTCTCCCTCTCTCTCTCTCTCTGACTCTCACTCTCTCTCTCCCACTCTCTCTCTCCCCCTCTCTTTTGAGAAGCCTGCATATGTATTAAGAGGGATTTTGTTGTCCCCAGACACCAATTTACATAAAGTGCATGCCATCATTGGTTCAAGAGAGGCAAATTATTTCCCTGGCAACATCACACTTTCTCCTTCTTTTATTATTTATTATTTTTTAACACGGTGCAAGCTGGGGCTTGTTAGGACCATTTAGCCAGATATGCTAAATATTGCTCTCCTTAAAGTGCCTCATCAATGAACAGGGACCGGGGTGGGCCAGTTCCCTGTAAGGATGATTAAATTAAGGACTAGGCCAATCGTTAAGCGTTTCCATCGCATGGCAGAGACTGCAACCTGTCAGTGTGTGTGTGTGACTGTGAATGTCTGAGTGTGGAAGGTGTGTTTATATTTAGAGGATTAAATGAAATACAGCTGAGGAAAACTAATGAAAGTATGGGGAAATGACAGCAGATATTAGTCTCCAGCTTCAGAGAGTCTGGTCTTGATTCAGGTTTTAGCGTGAGGTTCAGGTCAGTGCTCTGTACAGGCAGGTCAACTTTTTTTTCACATCTAGCCAAGAAAGCCATCTGTTCATGGAGCTGGTTTTATGGTATGGTGTTAAAATGCCAAAAGGTTAGTACTTGTTGTTTGGCTGATCTGGACCTTCAAAGGTTCTTTTCTCTATTTTCAACCTGGGTCCACTTTTATAATTAAAGCCTCAACACTCAGAATTGGACTAATTCGTTTATATTGATACTAATATCATACTCAACACTCCTTAATGACTTCATTGACACCAATTTCAATACATTAATATTTTATGTACTGTCACTTCTGGTCATGCTCTTAGAGGTGAGGAAATAAGCTGTTGTATTAAAAATCAAATAAGGTATTATGCTAATTTTCAGGTTTTATATTGTGACTTAATTTCGTTCATTTTAGCTAATGTCTTTAATTTGATGCACAGTGATGATGTGTTTGGCCATGGAAGTTGTGTCTGCACTGCAATAAATTATTATAACTTACACATGAATTGGAAACCCAAGACACATATTCAGTCATCCTCTCAACCTGCTGACCACCAGATTTTTTGGTGTGTGGTTTAATACCTGTTGATTGGGAATTCAATTGTATCCAAGTAGACATGTGGTTTGATTTAAATGATGTGACTCAATCAGAGATATGACGTCACACTAAAAGAACCATGAGACATGAAAGCAGAATTTCTGGCTTTTAAAAATGGGGAACCAGGTCCTTAATTGGAGCGGGTTTCAATCCTAACCCTCAACCTGTAATGGCTGCATCGCTGCAGAGTGACCCTGTAAGACAAATGTGCCCAATAGAAGCATCAAAATGCTGTTTTGCCATTGACATGCTCAATGCACAAAACCACTGCTACCCCACAGGAAGTGTGTTGTTGTGTAGCTGTTTGTACGATGTACTGTTTGTTTTTAACAGAGACATTGTTTTTGTCTCCTGCCCAAGGAGTACAGATGTAATTTAGCTGCTAGCTAACTATGGTACAGCTAAATGGCTGTACACTGCCCTTGTTAAAATAATACAAACAATTAATAATACATAAGAGTTAGAAGCTCTTTATGGAACTACAACCAGCCACCACACTCCATCAAAAAAAACATGTACCTTCCTATACACTGGAATTTGTTTGGACTACTGCTGCATTCATAGGTTTGCAGCATGTGTTATTGTGTCCTTTTGGGTGTTAGGTAAACTTGAGTTATACCATGGCCTCAAAGGGAAAACAGACAACTAACTACTTGAAGCAGCATTGGGAAACAAACTCTGATGTTCTGCAGCTTAGAATTAAAATGTCTGAGAAGGGAGACTTTAAAACGTCTGTTTTTTGTTTCAGAAACAGTCTTACCTTAATAGAAAATCAATTTATGTGGCCTTGCCTTTCATGATGTCAGAATCTTAAAATAGCAATCGAGCACTCTTTGTGGGCTTCTTTGCATGTGCTCGTGCTGTCAGGCACTACTTTGCAGCCATCACAGCCTGATTCACTGCTGCAGGTTGAAGCAATCTATTGTACATCTGAATTATGTTGTCCTCATGGATGAATCAAGAAAAGTAAACTAAAAACAAATACAAAGAATCCTTTTTAAGGCTCTTTCTATGTTTTACTTTAATCACACTGATTCTATTTTCCATGCAAAATCATCTACAAACACATATAGCACAGCTTCTGAATGAATCAACCTTAAATACAGTAAGACAGGCAGATATAATGAACCCATTCCCAAGTGTGAAAAAAAATCCTCCCTCATGTCAGTGAACATCTATCAGTATTCTACTGTCTCATTAGGAGCAATGATGAAGGTGCAAATGCCATTCCAGTCAAACCTCTTTTACTACCTCTATCGGACAGGCAGCTTAACGTGACGTTATTTAGAATTAATGTAATTCACTGAGAGAGATCCGAGGTCCATTGTACCTTAGATGTGTCTCCTTTTGTCTGGGGCCCTGAACAATGCTCTGTCATTTTAGCAGAAGCTAATATGATTAAAGCACTCTGACAATAGACGGCGTAATTCATTTCATCATTAGGGATTGTGGACTGGGCCAGGAGAGACGAGGGGGTAGATTATGGAGGCTGCATGCTAATTCAGCGCAGCGGAGAAGATGGACAGCCAAATGGACTCGAGCAAGAAAAAAAAATCACTAAAGACTTGAAACTTCAGAACAAGGAACCAAATTTCTCTAAAAGATCCACCACAGCTTGTAAAGCCAGAACTGAAGAATCATCAATCATGCAAAAAGAGGGGATTTATGAAGTGTAATAATAGCAATAATCCACAGAGCACTCCTGGTGAGCGATGGTGAAGGTGTACGTTTCAACAGGGGACGATGCCAAAACACAAGAAGAGCTGCGCTTCTGGCTTTGAAATAGTCCTCCATTTACTGGTGATTGTGCTCTATTACTGTTCTTAGTCACAAGAGATTGGACACTTAGCCTCTCCTGAAGGTCTGTTTCTCATAAGTGTCTGCACACAGCTAGACGGTGCCATCTGACGAGTCTTTCATCTTCAGGGAGTGCCTGGCACTCTCTCTAAGCTCCCAGTCACTGGAGGAATACCACTTCACATGTTTGCCTATAAAGTTACATGCCCATTAGGCCACCGCAGAAGAAGTGTGCAATATTTACCGTCTGGACGATTAGGAATAAGCCTCAAATAATATCAAATTCTGCCATCCACACCAAGAAACTGGGTGCTAGCATGAGAACAAAAACACCCAGCAGTATGTTTGACAGCGGGGGCCAAATTATGACAGAAATGCAGCATAGGTGGAAATTTACTGGGCCATGATTTAACTCTGGATGCACTTGCTAAGCTTAAAGACCTATTGTAAAGGCTTGCATGGAGAAGAAGAGATCTGAGTGGGACTCATTCAATGGTATACAAGTTATTGATAATAACGCTATTTTTTTTCTTCATAAAGCACTTTTTTAAACTCATGTAGCAAAGTGAATTAAATTAAACAATGCAAAACAACACAAATAAACCAGGCAAAACCAACAAAACCTAGAACAAGTCACCAAAGTTGGACGCCAATGAACTCAAGTGTGATCAGGAAAAACTCTCTATAAAAGCAGGTTTAAAGGAGAGATTTTAATGTTGTCACTGAGTCTGCTGACGTGTTTTCCCTGAGCAGCTTGTTAAATGCTTGTGCCTCAGGATCAAATGAAGGCCTTCACTACATGAGGCCATGAATCACTTTAAATGATTCAGTGCATGAGGCTAAAACTTACATTGCGTGCGGTCACTTTCCTCAGTTCTGTTTAAATGTCTAGCATCTGTATCGGTCAGGATCACTCGTAACAACCAAGCGGCAACCTCTGGTCATGAAGCCAATGTGGAAGTGTTATAAACTGCAGTTCATCGAGCGTCCGCTTGAGGGTGGCTGCAGAAACATCCGAAACCACATACACACCAATTCAACAGTGACGATCTTTGCAGCAGAAATAAACATGTTTACAGCCTGGTTCAAAAAACAGCTTTGATTTTAGAACTACTTTCCCTATCTGCACACACTGTACGGGAGATGATTTTTTTTTCTAATGTGACAGTTCAGAAGATATTAAGATTATGAGTTTTGCCCATTTAAGGACATGACTGACTTAATTGACAGGCGGGAACACTGTAGCTGTGGAATAGGAGGCTCAAAGCCGCTTCTTTACGTCACACTAGCATCTGTTAGGTTGACTTTAGCATTTTCAACATGGCTCCTGTCGACGATTGGCTTCTAAACAGCGCTTCAGAAACAGATGGGAGACGTCATGGATACTACATCCATTTATTATACTCTATGGTAACAACACAGTATCACAACTGCACTTTTCTGTAATGCTTACTCATCAGAATTTGATGGAAGGACCTATAATCAGTCCCTCCAGGATTTCGCGGGATTTTTTGGGGATTGTTGCGGCCCAAAAAGCCTGATTTTGCGGCAGCTTTTTGAAAAAATTGCGGTGAAAGTTTTTTTTTTTTCTTTTTTCCCCCAATAACATCTCAGGGGCAAGTAAATACGCTAAATTACAGTTGTTTTTAGAAAACATTCTTGATGTGACCACTGTGACTGTATTTTGGTTCTCTTGATTCACAGAAAAATGCCATGAAAGGGCTGTATTGCACATTTACGACGGTCCCTGAATGCACCTTGTAGTGACGGGCACTTGACAGGCAGTTCACAGCACTCTGAAATGAATCTGCATCTTTGACTACAAGGAGTTGATCAAAACTTACTAAATGTGTCTGATGTTTCATCAAACTAGAATAAATCAAGCTGTAGACGCAGAGCTTTTTACGGTAATGGCGGCAACAATGTCAAACCTTAAATAGTAGTACCTTAAATAGTAAACAGACGCCCCGTGGATGTGTCTGTGTCACTAACACACACCGGGGGTAAAATCATCAATGAAGATGAGACAGATGCATGGAGGTGAGGAGAGCTGGTTCATAAAGCACACCTGCTGCAGGTAGGTGACCAAGCTAACACTGAGCCCCTCAATCTATAAATAATAACGTTGTCATCGTCACTTGTCCCGCCTGCTGTCCCCTCTCTTCACCCGTTCTCTGTGCATGTTTTGCTGTTGAAAAGTGCCGATCAAGTGAGGACTTACGTTTAAGGAAGTGAAATTGATGACAAAACTGATGACGTACAGGGGCTGAGGTTAAGGTAATTTGTCAAATTTGCGGGAAAGTTGCAGTGATTGTATAAAATTGCAAGGCCGCGAAAAAATCGCGCTGATTGGTTGAATTTGCGTTGATAGTTGCGATCGCGAAATCGCAACTTCCTGGAGGGACTGTATAAACCTTCACCTTAATGCTAATATAGAAGCACGTCAAAGATTAACGTATGAAATAAATCTTTCGTGCATTTATGTTTTTGTCTATGTATTTTACAGGTTTGTGTTCTGAAATGGGCTTTTTTTTTAAAATCCAGTTTTGTTCATTTCTGGATTTTGCTCCAAATTCAAACCCTCAAAGATGTAGAGTAGAGATGTGTAATCGTGTGGATTCATCAGAATTCATTATGAACACTAGTTTGTTACCACCTTGCATAGTACTGTGATTTTAGGAACTATTCAAGTAAAAAAATAAAAATTTTATGCGTTTCTTATCTAGTTGAGAAGTAAATATTTTTGCAGTGTATTTTTAAAACAAGTAAATAAGAAAGCAGGATGCAAATAGTCACGGCACAACACACCAAACTTCAACAATGTCCAACAAGAACCTGCATTCTGTTACCATGTGCACTAAGAACAGATTTTTATGCAGCAGAAACATACTGTAAGTTTTCCAAACACCCGTCTTTAACAGCACAAGATATTCTCTCCGTCTTCGTGCCTGAAATAAAGTTGAAACCAGGTCCCTTCTCCACACACAACAATTCATCCAAACCTGTTCCCCTCTCTGGAGAGACAGAACTGTACACTTACACGAAACGTGCACGGCAGCTTCGCATGCATAAAGGATGGAGATACTGGTGACGGTGGTGGAGGAGGACGACAAAAAGCTCCCAAAAAGTTTCTTGAGATAGCGAGCGAGCCAGCCAAAAAAGAAAAATGGATGTTCTGCAAGGCAAGGTCATTAATAACGCGGAGTGCAGTGAATGTCGCGGCGAACAATGGCATTGTGTAGAGAAGAGATGACGAATCCTCTTCTCTTTTCTCTCGTAGACGGCTCTATCTATTAATTACTTTTATGTCTTCATTTATTATTTTATACCATCCTAACACCCAGAGTGATTTTTAATCGCCTGTGACATCACAGCTCGCCATGTGTGCTTCAGTACAGCCTCAATGCAAGTTTGTCCCATGTGGTCAGCCGTCTGTCTGTCTGTCCGTCTGTCCGTCTGTGACCAACAGTCAAAGTACCTCACTACCTTTATTCAATTACTCTACTTTCGTGCCGTTCAGGAACTTTCCTGGTGAATTTCATGTCTTCTACGTTTTACTTCTATTGAACCACATTTTTGAGTGAAACATTTTCATTTCTAGAGTTATTTATCTAAAATAACATTTTTATTCACTTCATCAAGTGTGATGAAAGATCACACAACACAGTATATTAAATATTTGAAATGGGAATGCACGGTTCAAAAATTTGCCTATTAAACATATTCAACTAAAACCTATTAGATAAAACTTGATGCTCCATTTGTTGTCTGCAATGTTGTTTGTTTGTTTGTTTGCTTTTGGGTCTCAGTCATCGTTTCAGTGGAGTGCCATGGGGACATTTTATGAGGAAGCCAAGTAAGACAAGTCCTCTATTCGTTGTACATTTTAGAGGATATTTCATTAAAGAGTATGTTGCTGCTTTAACCAGAACCCTTTACACACTATTGTTTCATACAGATGCAGAACTTGCACAAACCAGTTCTAACTGTCACTTGCAAAACCAAAATGCACCCATTCATTTATCTATTTTATTTTGGATTAATGCAACCTCTTACCTAAGCACACAACTGACCACGGTGCGTCGGCCACAATACATTCAATATTATATAGAGGAAGCATTCATTTACAAACTCAGATGAACTTAAGGAGAAGTTTGAAATGTTATGTTCACATCTAAGAGTATGAGGAGGATATCGAACGAAAAGAGAAAGTAGATTTAACATAACTGGCCGCATCAAATTTTTTAATGCTTTTAAAATGTGTTTGATTTATGTTTTTGTTGATTGTTACTGTTCTGTTTTTTTTAACTCTGTAAAGCACTTTGAATTGCTCTTTGTATGAATGTTGCTTTATAATTAAACTTGCTTTGCATCGCCTTGCATTGCATGACTTAACAATCCTGTTGTAAGTGCTTGATGCTAAGGTTTAGCAGTACCATTTGGTACACCAATAGTTTTCCTCAGTGAAAGTCCATCCGCCTCCTTTTTATCATCTCTATTCACAGCTCTAGTTTTGGAGTTTGTCTACAGTCCGATGCAATTTTAAGTGTCAGCTGTAGAAATGTAGTCAAAATCATTGTGTACAAAACTTTCCCAATATCTACCTGCCACAACTGCACTCAGAAACAGAGGTATACCTCTGTTATTGCATTTCATTACATTGATACTATGCCAGGATTGGTGTGATGCCAATGGGCTGCTGGCGTCCGAGCATATAGCAGATTTGAAGTGGCAGAACCACAGCCTTATGTAAAGGTTTATTTCTTTTTTTTCACCCCTAAATGTCAAATGAATTTAAACAGGTGCATGGCAGAATCAGATTGATTCATGGGCACCTTAGTTTTGTAGTTTCAACAACCATCCTGCTACTCTGTTTCATGTGGTTCCATTGGCTTCGGCTTTAGATGAACAGAGCATATATTCCAGATCCCTTAAACCTGCTCAAAATAAAGGTTGTGTAGAATAAAAGTTATACAGGTATGACTTGAATATGCTCTGCTTGTTATTGCCTTTTAATGTGGGTTGTTTCAAAATGGTTAGCTCAGAAATATCTCTACCTAATCTCTTCTACCGCAAATGTTTTTGTCACAAGTATAAAAAGTGACAACCTGGAAGATAAAGCCTTAATTTATTTTGCAGAACCGATTAATACGATTACTTATTAGTTTATATTTTACCTAGATATTGACAGGATTATGCAAACCAAAGCCATCCGATTCAGAGTCCATTTTCAGAGGGTTTATATAACTAATAACTTGCATATATCCAAAAAGGTTCATAAGGTCTGACACTATATATTAGAGTAGGGTAAAAATAAAAACACACTGGTCTAGCATAAGAACTGTCTTACTATAACTTGCATCTATTTTATTAAGAAGACTTTTCTTATTGTCAGGCTTTAATATCAGGTTTTAATGACTGGACCGCTGAAAGTCTGCAGTGCAGTTAAATACCAAACAGTCTGATATCTGCACATAATGCAGAACACAAAAACAGAGCACCATAAAAGAACATTTTGTGATCATCCATTAACAGATGAAGGCCTGGGAGCCCCCCTCCTCTGCCTGCCTGGCCCAGTGCATCAGTCCGTCTGGGCAAACTGGACAAACTGGCCTTACAGCTGGCCCTCCACAAGCAGCCAGGAGAGTCTGCATTTCATCCAGTCTGCAGCAGAAAAAGACGTCTCAGCAGAATGTACGAACCCAAGATGAAGGCCTGGCCTGGCATCCAGGCTCTGTGGTCGGCTCCCCCTCCTTCCTCTCTCTCCATCCACAACCCTCCACCCACTCCTTCCATCTCTCCCCCTCTCTCCATCCCCCCACCCTCAATTGGCTGTGGAAGATGGCTTCAGTGAGTCATCTTGGGACCAAGATCAAAGGCAAATTACAGCCGACGTCTATGCAAAATGTAATATGGAAACCCCCCAGCTATGTCCTCACTATTGATTTTTCTCTCTCTTCTTCCATCCCCTCTCGCTCACTCTGTCCCTTTCTCCTCATTTCTCCGCTTCATTTTCATCCAAGCACAATACGACGCAGTGTGAAATTTGAAGAAAAAGGGCCCTGAATCCTCTTCCAGATGAAGCAAAAAAAGAAGGGGGGTATGATGTGGCTGTCCCTAGTTATGCCTGTTTGCATTTAGAGTCCATTTTGTGATGTAAGTACTTCTGTTACTCTTGTTGAGCGCTACTTTAGGCGAGGGTTTGATGTCAAAGAGGGAGGGGTTGTAATACGCTACGCCCAGGCCTTTCTCAAATTAAATAAACTCGACATGCCGCGCTCCTCACGCGCAATACCGCCACAGTGTTTGTGAACTATCGGGTTTTTGGGGGTTAAGATGTAAGTGCGGGGCTAAATGGAGTTCTTCGTCAGATTAGTCGCTCTCTGAAGTCAGTCGGGCCCTGCAGGAAATTGAAATGAATTGTGAAGCAATTCTCTTTATAAAAGGAGCTTTTTGGAGATGTGAATATGTGGAATAGTGCTGGAGTCATGTAATTTTGACACGTCAGCTTGTTCACTGACAAAGCAGCTATTTCAAACACACGCACACACACACTCGGGGAAATACTTGAGCTCAACTTTAGCTTTGTGGACTTTAAATCAAAGAAAAAAGGAAATTCTCCATATTGTTATGTTCTCTACAGGTTTGTAACAAGGGTTTATGGATTCAGACAGTTTAACAAAGTTTATTTGATGATTAGAATAAAAAAAGAAACCTTGTAAAGGCTATCAAATATTTAAAGAAAGAAGGGGTGTTTCATATCATATCTCTGATAAAAATGGTTGTCAAGTGAAATAATGACACATTATCAAAACATCTTCTACAGGACATGACTTGAGCGTTTTCATACTACCTTCAATTTGGGCAGAATAAATGTATACTCTTACTTCCTTTTCAAGATAATTTTTTTGAAAAAGGAGCTCATCTTGACAGAGCTAGCATCCGGTAACTTTTCATCATCTTGTTGGATAAGAAGTCTAAGGCTTTAGAACAGGCATGTCCAAAGTACGGCCCGGGGGCCAATCGCGGCCCAAGGTCCATTTATTTATGGCCCCAAGCTTCCATCTTAAAATGTGTTATTTATAGCACAGAAATTAATCACATTCTGAATCATCTGTACATTCGCATTTCAAGCGCACAAACAAAACTAAAGTCAATCCAGAAACATCTCAAAAAGCTTCATATGGACCACCTCTCTAAAGCCAAAGCTCTGGAAAATCTGCAAGATGGAAATAAAGAAGAAACACAAGAACTCTTAAAGTTGACAGGTTTTCAAATTAATGTTTTTATCATGATGTGAAAATGTTCTTGATGAACACTGAAAGTTCAGAAGACACGGAAGAGGACACAAGACAAGATCAAAATTATGAAATCGTACAGAAAAGGCAAAATTTGATGCATACAAAATGTTCAAAACGCAGGAAAACAATTATTTAGTTCTTAAAATGTTGTCTGCTGGTCAGAAAAGTCTTAAAAACAACATGAAATAGATGTGTGATGAAATCCAGATTGTGATCCTGCCATAGGAAAATAATGAGAATATTTTTCCCACATTGCCCGACCCGAATGAAAAACATTTTGCTCCAGAAGAAGATAGAGTTTGCAAATGTTTACATGGCTTGTGGAGACCTGAGGACTACCTAGTTACTGATTTATTGAGGGAAAAAAAAGTAATGTTATTAAATAGTGTTCATATCTAACTTTTATGATTACCAAGTCTCAGTAGGAGCCACTGGCTCTGAGGTATTCTGACAACGTCAAATGTGGCCCTCTTTGAAAAAAGTTTGGACACCACTGCTTTAGAACATCAAATTGATTAAAAAACCCTGACTTGGTTATCAGTCTACAGCAAAAAAAAAAAAGTGGTGTTGGCTCCAGACTAATTAAGCATTGCCACCGACGTGTTTCTATTCACTAGTAACTGCCAAATTCCACCAGATCCGTGTCCGGTCCGTCACAGCACCGGATCTGATAGGTTTCTTTTCTGGTCAATGTGTTAACTTCCGCTGGATCTACTCCATTGCGTTCCGGCTGAGTCTCTGATCCAGCAGGTCAGAGCCCTCTGGATCAGATACGCAAGACAGGTATTTTTTGCCAGATGCCGGAGCACGACGCATCAATCTCAACAGAGCAGATGGAGCAGGACAGGAAGTCAGAGACCAAAACAAAATGAAAACATTCAATCAATTTTCAGAATAAAACACTCTGTGTATTTCACCTAACTACAACAACAAACCGTCATGATGAGCAGAGCCAGGCCTGGAGTCAACAGGTCAGAGTTTTGCAGTGGACCTTAAAGACAACATGGATGAGGTGAGGAGGAGGAGAATTGTTGATCCAGTAATTACTGCGTGAAAACCTTGGTCATGTGACTCTAGCTGTCCAGCGGTCCTGCTCCGTCCTGCGGTCCACACGGAGCCAGACCGCAGTGGATCAGACACGGACCAGACACAGATCTGATGGAAGTCCCGTGTGAGGATAATCATCAATCAATAAACACAACCCGGAAGAAACTAGCAGATCAAGTGTTTTTCGAGAGAATGACTTGGCAAACTGCATATACCATCATTCTCATCCAGAATGATTCAGTAATAACCGCAGTAATAAATCCTTGACCTCCAGATGTCAAGTGGTCCTGCTCCGTGCTGTGTTCTAAAAACGGTGGGTGTTGACATACGAGGGAGCATGGAACTGAACCACAGCACATATCAGGGACAGACCGGACACAGATGTGGTGGAAGTCCAGTGTAACTTGCAACTCACACTGTATCTAAAACCACAGAGTAAATGCCCTGCATGATGATCTTCAACTCATGGAGGAGATGAGGCTGAATAAACTTTAAGAAAAGAGAATGAAAAAAAAATACAGCAAGACCCTAAAGACCCAGACACACACAGACTTATCTATATCTGCTGCTTTGTTGTACCAAGTAAACAGTGAACTGGAGTGTGGATTTTTTCACTTTTACACAACAGGGTCATTTTCTTGTTTGAAGGAATCAATACTGAATACTCTCTTATTGATCACAACATGTGGCAGGCTTTATCTATGTTATATATTTCACCATGGTGCTGTTCTCATATCGTATTGTATTTATAGAGAACTTTCTATATGTGCAATCAGTGTCAGATGAATTAGAGCTTCTTACAACTCAGGAGCGACATGTACGGTGTTAGCTGTCAGGGGCTCTATGCTTTACCAACAAAGAGCTGGGTTTCTTTATATGTCAGTGATAATAATCAGAGCATTAATAATAACTTCCACAATTTCCTTTTTCTTCAAAAGCCAATAAGTTGCTGGAAAAGAAGATAATTTATCTCACTGATGAATATTTGTATCTTTTCAGTGTGTTTTCTCCAACAAAGTTTCAGTCTCATGTTTCTTTGCAGACTGAAGGTTTCATTGCTCATGATGCATTCAGTCTACTGAAGCTGATCAGAGAGTTAGAATATTCTTAAATTCAGTTTAGACCTTTGCTACAGCTTTAAAATTGCTGTAAGTGACATTGCTTTTTCAATCAATCAATCTTCAGCACCAAATCATAACAAATTTTACATAAAGACTGTTTCCAAACAGAGCAGGTCTTGACCGTACTCTATGTTATATTATTAACAAAGACCCAACATCAAGACAGGACTCGATCTTATCTCATCTTAATCCACCATGAGCAGAGCAAGTTGCAGCATTTAGCAAGTTACAGTGGCAAGGACAAACTTCCTGTAAACCTACAGCAGAACCAGACTCATGTTAGACACACATTTGCTGAGACTGTGTTGGGGTTGGAAAGATGGATAGAGGGAGATAGATGTTAGTATTCCATAATACTGTCCTCTACCCTGCTGGGATCACCCAAAACCCAAATGTAATCCAAGGGTGGCAAGGCAGCAAGGAGAAGAGGTACATACTGTATGACTGATCTGAAGCTCTATGGACCTGTAATATGCTTTCTCAGATTGGATTGGACGGAATCTTTTATTGAATTTTTTATAGCCTGTGTTTGGCCGATGTGCTGTTTTAACTCTGCCAGTCTGCCACTCTGTACAGTTAACAGTATTTACTTCTCAGCCCTCTATCTGAATGAAGGCCTCATTCCTGACAGGTTTTTTTTTAAGCTTCTTTTCACTCATAGACTGTAAAGAACATACACGTTGCTGCAAATGGCTACAACACGCCCACAGCATGTATGTCTTCTCTTGTGATCAGTGCCAAAGATGGGCACTTCAAAGATCCTTTCTGGGTCCTCACCAAATAATGAACAGACACAGGACCCCATGGTGGTATGGAACAAGATCTGACCTGGACCCGATAACGTGGACATGATCAGTAAGGGTCCCTGGTTGGATCTCATGTACTGGGTTGCCGGAAGACCCTAGGGGGTTTAGTCTATGAGGTGAAACTCAGGGCAAAAGAACCACACAGTACTCTCTGCTGCTGCTGTATTTGAATGGTTACAACACGGAGAGCAGCTTTCAGTTTGTTTGGGTTTTTGGAAACTCCTGTGGAGGAAGTGGTTCGTTCATCCTTTTACCGATCTTGTGTCACTTGTATCACTCAATGTACATAACTTAACATGAAAAAAACAAAACAAAAAGGTTGCACTTCAACAGCAAGAAACAAATTTGTCAACCATAGACCCAGTGACATAAACTTAAAATAACTAGTTGTGGAAATATAGATAGAGAAATATTACGTTTGCTTCCTAATGTTCTTGTTTGCTTCAAAAGGTCATATAAAGGCATCACTTTTCAATTTACTGGGGTTTTTTTCTGTTATGTTTTGTAGCATTTTGGCCATTTACTATATAAAACATGCATGTAGCCTCTGTGACGTCACCCATTGGTTTCAGAAGCAGAGTTTTGAAGCCTTCTGCGGTGGTTGCCATATTGGAAATGCTGACTCATCCTAACTTTTGGTCGACCTAACAAGAGGCTAAGAGGTGGAGTTAAGGCAGGCCTGTTAGCCTTCACGCTAACAGCCACAGTGTGCCTGTCTATCAGCCAAGTTTGCTGTGCCCCTAATTATGCTTAACTGGTATTTTTAATATCTTCAAAACAGTACAGATATTAACTATTCAAAGCAACTTCTCAGGCTGGGAACAATTAATGTTCCCTGTAAAGATAGACTCTTTAGAATGGGTGTGTATGTGGCTTTCGGTGGTTTTGCAGCCAGTCTCAAGTGGACAATTGAGGAACTGCAGTTTTTAGCACTTCTGCATAGGCTTCATATTCCAAGACCAGTAATTCCTGCTTGTTTTTTCCCATTATTGATAGGACAGCTCTAGAGAGATAAACAATACAGTGAGTAGAGAGCTGGGAAATACATGAAGCAAAGGGTGGTGACAAGGAGTCAAACCAGCAACTGCTGCCTGACGACTATGGGCCATCTTTAAACTTCAAACTTGTCCAGAACTGTGGATTTCAAAAGTCAAAAATGATCCTCACCTTTCAGATCATCCATAATCTTGCTCCTCCGTACCTGCCTGAACTTCTCCACATCAACACACCCAGCCGCACTCTCAGGTACTCCTCTTCTTCCATTCACCTCACTACACCACCCACCCGCTTGACAACAATGAGATCCAGAGCCTCCAGCCGGTCTGCCTCCCCACCTTGGAACTCCCTCCACCAGACATTCGAAACATCAACCCTCTCTTTCCATTTTGAAATCTCCAAACACATCTTTTTAAACTGGCATATTCACCCTGATTACTCATCGTCACTGCACTGTATTATATCCTGCTCATTTGACTTATTATTTACATTGGATCATGTCTTGTTTATTTTATCAATCTAATTTATTGTTATTTTAAACTCTGCTTTGCAACTGACCTTGAGGGCTTTGAAAGGCGCCTATAAATAAAGTGTATTATCATTATTATTGTTTAGTCTCTATTGTGTTAACCACTGAGCTAAACCAGCCCCTTGTTTTTGTGTTTTTCATAGCTAAAAACTCAATGTAGATTCAAGGTGTGTCCCATCAAACACAGCATCTGTCATCAGAATTTTGAATTGTAGATCATCCTCTGAGATTTTAATGTTCGGGAATCAAACAGGATAATGAAAAGTGAGCTGGGGAAAAATAAACTTGAATAGTAGGACAGGCATTCCTCCATTGCTAATGAAAATGATGTTGTGGTTATTCTCAATAAAATAACGTATCAGGGAAACAAACAAATAATGACAACATCTGCACTCATTTCACAGTATGTCTGAATTTCTTCGGGCAAAATAGCCGTAGTAAAGGTGTGATTTGAAAAACAGTGTGCACATAGCTTACAGCTGTTGATCTGTTTCATCCATGCGACATACGAAGCACAAAGAGCCACGGCACACACACACAAAGTTTTTCTCACAGTGTTTGTAGGACGCAGCACGGCAGCCTATTGAACTGTGGGTAAATATTGTGTCGAATGAGAATAAAATGCTGCAGGGATGAAATCCAAGCAACACACCTGGAGTCCAGAGAGAGACGATGATTCTGAGAGCAAGACAGACAGACAGGCAGGAGAGATTGAGAGGTGTGTGAGCAGTGAATGAGTGGGTTTCTACATTCCCATGCACACCACCCACTCCCCTCCTCGCCTCAGCAGCGTCTCATTTTTTTTGCTTAAGTGGATGCATGCTTTCAAAGAGTGTTTGTGAACCTGAGTGTGTGTTTGTGCGTTAGTTGCGGTGGCGGAGGAGGGGGGAGGGGTTGCAAAGACATTAAAAAAAGAAAGAAAACCTTTTTTTTTTGCATTTGTGTGTGCGTGCAGCGGTGCCAGCTTCAGTGCCCTCAGCCATGGGCACAAAGACGACAGTGACAACCCATTCATTTCCCTGACGAGCTGTCGCCTGCGGGAGGATAGGTGACTTCTCCCAAGGTTATTTATGGCATTGTTGATCTCTCATTCTCAGAGTTGGTCTTCTTCATCGCCCAACACCCTCCCCCCATATCTCGCCATCCAACATCCAGCAGTATTCCTCTCTTGTCTCCTCTCTATAAGTCTCTGTCTTCATGTTTATCCTGTTGTGTTTTGATTTTCCCCCCAATCTGATCAGAAACTGATCACTGATGTTAGAATATTTGACCCAATTCCCCAAATTATTGTGAAAGCGTAGAAATAATAATACAGAATAATAGATGGGCACAATATTTCCAAAACAATGCACTTTTCACTTTCAGTATTTGATACTTGTCTTTGTGTTGTTTTCAATTATAATAAGATAAACTTTATTGATCCCAGATTGGGGGAGATATTTTTGTTACAGCAGTTTTCAGCAAGATACAGGAGAGTACGACAATTTGCTAACAAAGTTAAAATATAAAAATTAAATGTAAATAATAATAATAATATAAAGTAGAATATAAAATAATACAAATATACACTATGGACACTTTCTACTTGAGCATTGTTGAGTGATTGCACAGTGAAAATTGCACCAAGTTGCTAAACACACACAGTAAGTTCCATAATGATCTGAAGTTAATGATGCAGTGAGCAGAGCCCGAGATAGAAACGATAGTTACATAGTTATTACACAGCATTGATAAGATATGTTTAGAGTATCTGCACAGCTACTTATGAATATTTAAAATTTAGTGAAATATGTGTGTGTAAGTGTTGTAAACAAAAAATCACATTTTAAACAGCATCAGAACATGTTTATATATATATATTTTTTTTTATATCATATTAGGTTATAGATGAAATTGTTAAATCGTTACTTTGGACAATAACGAATTTGAGTTCACTTTTCAGTTTTGTGTATTTGAGAACTCTCTGACGTTGTTGAGCTCTGTCTTCTAACAGCATAACACATTCTAATACCTCCCTCTGCATTTTTAACTGGTATACTGGTCATTCCTGTGTAAAGGATGCATCTCATATATAGTATAAAAATACTTCATGTTTCTTTAAATGATGGTAAAATGCAGATATTATAAATGAGACGCCATATTTGTAGTTTTTTAGCTCTTGTAGTTCTCAGGATCAGAGTTTTTTTTTACAATAGGTTCTGATTTCTGTTATTTCACTGTGTCTTTTTCTGCCTGAAATCTTACAAATGTATAAAGCTTCAGTTTGCCAGCTGTACCCATGCATGCTCCAACAGTCATTCTGAATTGCTGTATCTAAATGCTGTTATGTTTCTACATAACTTGTCTTTAAAATTATTGATGTAAGTGTTACAGTGTCATTTAGAACAGGGATCGGGACCCCCTGGGGGGTCGGGAGATGTCTTCCAGAGTGTGTTTTTTTTTTTTCAAGTTATCTAAAAATAGTACATTGTACTCATTATAGTAAATTATATTGAAAAATAGTAGCTATACTTGAAATAAAACCTTGAAAATAGAAAATATAATGAGCTTTCTGCTTTTCTTTGTTGCCAGATGACTCCTAAGTTTAGGGTTAGTGATCAGTGAATTATCAGTAGCAGTAGGTTAATACATAACAGCACAGGAAACACAGCCACATGCTCATATAGGTAGGGTCATTTTCTGCAGACCAGCTAAAGCCACATTAAATCACTTTGAGGGTCAGTGGGGGTCGTGAGTTTTGGCACGTTTGGGAACCCCTGATTTAGAAGACACTTCTGCCCAAAGCGACGTAGATCTGAAAGTGAGTACAACACAAGCAAGGATCTAGACAGGCCACTTACTGCTATAAGTCAGATCCACACAGATGCTGACATGCAGTGTCAGAGGCAACTCACAGGGTGTTTAGGAGCAGTTATTTTATCATTTGAATTCATAGGTCATTAATATCATGAAATCCAGAGAAATGTGAGTCATTATCATCATGAAAATCCTAGTTAAACTCAACATCATCATCATGGTCAGGTGTTCAATTGTAAAGGTGTTCACGGAAGAGCTGGGTCTATAACTTTTCTCAAAAGGTAAACTTAAGTGTGTGAGTGTTCATGAAACAGCTCAGTTACTTTTTTCCAAATCATCAAAGACTCTGAAGTAAGAACTTGGTCAGTCTGTTTTCTTTCACAGTTATTACTTAAAGTACCGCACTTCAACTGATGTAATAATCCCCACCCTTCATTACACAAAGAACCCTTCAGCATCTGTATGACAACTTACTTCAGTGTCATCCTGTTTGCTGTAATTCGAGAGCAACAGCTCCACCCTCCCAGCACATGGGAAGTGCAGTGATGTGGTAGGCCAGAAATTCCATTCGGGAAAAATGACGGACTTTCACCTTGAAGTAAGTCCTATGAGAAACAGCCTCAAACTTAGCTTACAGACTGTCCATGACACAAAGGAAGAAAACAGAATATGAAGCAAATGCTAAGGATACTTGAATTATTGGGAAGAATGGTGTTATTGTTGGGTCTGTGCAACAAGCCAAAATAAGGCCTGGACAAAGCAGTGATATGTAAAGGATAACACATGAAGTATCGTGCATAACTGAGATATCATACAAACCCTCAACTCTGGGAGTCTGCATACATGTCTCTGAACACGCTCCTTGAAAGTGAGGGCCTCCTGAAGAACAATAAGAGTCATTTTAGGTGTTACATTTGTTGATCAAATGCTTTTTCTCCAAGGCCTGAGAGTACAGCTAATACAAGTCACTCTAAAAATTTTGTCCAGTTAGGACTGATTTCTGGCTCTGAGATGTTTGATAAATACTGGCTGTAGAAGCTTTAATTCACAGTGACAGAAACACGCTGATGAACGACAGTTTGGGCTAACACCTTCACACTCACTCTGTTCTCTACTTTCCTCTATGCACACACACACATAAAAGCATGGTAACACACTTTTTCGCACTCACACATACATGCACAATGCTGGAGTAATGTGATTTAACCGGCTTTGGCGAGCTCTGACGGGTACTCGACATGATTAAGAGCCAATATGCTGTTGCATACAGCCAAGCTAAAGATGTCTCTTTCTCCAAGCCGCTCCTATTTGCCCGCTCCTTAAGCCCCTCTTTGCATCTCTCTCTACATGTCTTTTAAGCACTTCTGAGGCATCTCACAGGGAGAACTTTACACACACATCATCCAGGATCCCTCACTCAGACACGGAAGCATATCAAATGTCAGTGAAATGGAGAGCTCTGTGGTAATAAGGTGTTTTTAAGGTCCTTTCTGGGAGGCGAAATGCTGGAAAGTTTAGGCTGGGTTCATCTTTTGCAGCTTTTTTTTTTTTTTTCTAAAGTACAGCACCCTCTCCATTCCCTTAAGACCAATCATTATGTGCTTGTAATCAGCACTCTGCAGATGCTGAAGAAGTTTGGAAGCGTCCAGGCGAAAGAGGGATTGGAGGAGAAGTGGTAGAGGTAAGAAGGCACCATTTAGATCCAAGCTGCTTGACCTGTCGGTTTCCCCCCCACGTGTGTGTATCAGCAGAAATGATTCTTACGTGTGTGTACGTGCGAACACACACCTTTTTCAGACATCTAAAGAGCTGCTGAGCTGTTCATCCAAACATAACTTTCCATCTCTGCAGACTTCCTCCCATCCAATCCCTTCCATGCCTAAGTCTTTTCTGCATTTCCCATCTCCCCTCTCTCATTCCCGTGTTGTCCTGCCGTTTGCTCGTGGCGAGGCAGGCATCATCTCGTATACATGGCATGGTGCGCGATGTGGGACCGCCGTAATGCAAGCATCTGCTCAGGGCTTTTGTGCTCAAAAGATTCAATTAAAAAATAATTACCAAAAGATTAGTGGTAGTCCGGTACGACTGTACTGTTTGAATAGATGTTTCCTTTTCATCTGCTGTAATAATAGAATGCTTTTTTAATTAAAGAAAAAAGGGGCAGCAGATGAAGAAAAAGAAGGGGAAGAAGAAGAAAAAGGCAGGCCCGCCTCAGTACACCCTGTCTGAAGACAAAGTTTGTTTGATGTGCAGCAAAATTAAATATTTTTTGATCTAACAAATTAATTTTCACACCCACTCCCCGGCCCTTCCCCATCCTCCCCTTCCTTTTTTCTGGAGGAGATAAAGACAATTTAATTTAGATACCAACATGGGGAGGAGCAGCACACACGCATGCACACACACACACACATTCTCATGGTCAAGCCTGCCTGGGATCCACCAATGTAACCAGTCAAACCTCATCCGAGCAGGAACAGGAATGTAAGCAGGAGAGATTGTGTTATAAAACTCAAGTTCAGCATTAAAAGAAGAAATCTGTTGGTGCAGCGTTTAACACAGATGTCATGTGACCCATGTGGGATGTCAAGCTAGTAATTTAAATTGTTATAAAAAATATGTTTAATGTCTTACTTTTGAGTGACTTTGTTACAACATTGAACAGCAAGCATTTAGGGAAGAGTATTTGGAAGCTTCTCTCGGCGACGAGAGAGCAATCCAGAACGTGAAAGCAGAGCTGTAACAAAAAAAAATCTTCTCATGAAACAAACAAAATTGATGATACTAGAAATTCTCTGTCCTTATTTTGACTGTTTTCCCCTTTATATGTCCTGTTACCAGTGTTGTAGTACTCGAGTCCACACTCAAAGAAATAATTTGTTGGGTGAGCGTAATGAAATTATGGAAAGAATTTTCACCTAATCAAAATGCTTTCATTTAGCGAGACACAGTATTGTTGTTCCAACTAGTTGTAAATATGTTGAGTGTACATAAAGTATTGATGTTACCATTACTTATTTGCAATGTTTGGGTCCAACTTAATTTGTAAAGTTTGTTTCAACATATTTACTAAGTTAGCATCTGACTTAATTGTCTTGGGTCACAATAACTTGTATAATATGATTATGGATAGCTTATTTATGTATCTATTTTAAGTTCTATTTTTGGGCTTTTTCTCCTTTATTGGATAGGACAGCTGAAGAGAGACAGGAAATGTGGGGAGTAGAGAGTGGGGGAAGACATGCAGCAAATGGTCGACCGGCCGGGAGTCGAACCGGCGACCTCTGCGATGAAGACTATGGCCTTAATACATGGGGTGTTTAGACCGCTAGGCCACCAGCACCCCAATTGCAGTCAGTCACAGGCGATCTCTCCCACCTCCCCGTAATGGCTCTTCTTTGCCAGAAGCACACTACCTTGGCTGATGAATAGGGCCTGTCACACTTTACTGCCACCTTCTGCTCTGGAGAGGTATTGCAGATGGGATTCCTACCTAAACCCATTAGGTTGTGTTGACATAAAGCAATCTTGTAGTTTTAAGGATTTTGCATGTCATGTTAAAACTACATGGTTTAAAAATGTTTAACCACTAAACATGAATTAATATAATAGAAGCTACATGTTATACGTCTGTTGATAAAACAGACACCCATGTTGCTTTTTTTGAGTGCAGGACTCGGACTCGAGTCCGAGTCGAGTCACGTTTTGCAGGACTCGTGACTTGGACTTGGACTCGAGCACTGATGACTCGTGACTTGACTTGGACTTGAGCGCTGATGACTCGGACTTGGGGTCGGACTCGAGCATTGACTGCAAAAGGACCCGGATGATAGAGAGGAGGACTCGGGCTTATATATTGATACAGACTGTTTTAATGTTCATGTTAGATTTTGTATGTTTCATAAAATGTATTCCTCAGAGCGAGGGCTGGCATGAGTGTTCGCCTGCATGCGCGTGCACGTGACGTCTGCCAGGATTAAAAGACGCTACCAGCCGTGCATTTTTCTTTCAAAGATTTCACAGTAAATGCAGAAAGAGCAGGGCGACATGTTGGAGATTTAAGAGACCCATCAAGGAAAGAGACCAGCTCAAACTTTAACAGACATCTGTCCAGGATGAACTGAGAAGTGAGAGAGATGCTAAAGTTTCTTGAGACCGTTCATCACTTTACTGTGTTAGTATAACGGTAATATTAGCGACTAAAATAACTAAACCAAAGTTATTAAGTTGTTTGATTTATTGTTAGTTTATTGGACACCGGCAGTGATCCCTGTGCAGCAGAATCTCTGAGCGCGTCCCCTCATCAACTGAAGCGCAGCTGAAGCGCATTTACGCACGTCACACAACGCTGTGACTTCATTCATAAATTAATCTCCAGACACACCGGCCGGATTTCATTAGAATCTCACTGCAGTGGCAGTTAGACCTCGTCAATTTACTAAAATTGAAACTGAAAATCAAACCGGCCACAGCGCTGGGGGAGAGCGGATCGTACAGGATCAGACACATTTCAAATGTCCAGTAAAAACTTCAGATTCTCTGAAGTCTTAATAAACAAGATAGATTCTCATTAAACAGTCTGTAGCGTCCTCGTGCTCTAACTTTTTCTGGTAAAAGAAAACCCCCAACAACATTCACCTCTCCCTGTGTCCGCCCCTCCTATCTTATCTGCCCATCCAGGTGAAAACAATCAAACTATCAAAATGCTTACTAAAATAAAATAATGATAATGCACATGACATTGTCCTTAATGCAAACAACAACATATAAATGACATAAAGTAAAATGAGTATGAATATATTATAATAATTTATATTTATGGCATAAAATGATGGAAATAGCTCCAACACTAATGTTATTAAATAAATGTGTTTCCTACACATCCAAAAGGTCCCACACAGCCAGTCTAACAGTCAATAGTTTGGATTCAAACGGCTGCCCTCCTTGTAATATATAATATTATCGGTGAGGACTCGACTTGGACTCGGACTCAAGTCATGAGGACTCGACTCGGACTCGGACTCGTATTTTTCTCTAGTGACTTGGACTCGGACTCGAACACAGAGGACTGAGGACTCCACTTGAACTCGGATTTGGGGACTCGACTACAACACTGCCTGTTACTTTGTTTAATTAAAGATTACAGTGCTGCTGGTTCCTGACTTGTCCTAAAGGTGTGTGTTTACGTGTTTAAAATGTCATTTATACAAATTGCACAAAAGGCAACAACTATATCATTATTTGTACCTATTTCGGCCACAGGCGTTCATAATGACTGTAATTAGATTGATCCATTTTTACGCTGGGCATATGCCTCTTAGTTGGTTGGCAACTATCATTGTCTCTATAAAACTTAGAGATCGGCCATGAGTTAGTGTACAAAGCAATATGAAAAGTTTTGAATTGAAACTGAGAAAATTAGACAACTCTGTTTTGGCAAAGAGAAGTTCAAAGAGAGAGATGACTGCTGAGGAAGCCTGACAGTTATTACAGGAATTGGACAACGCAGACCTGAGATCTATCGGAATAAGAAGCGGATAAAAGTGACTCAGAGGAAAGTTTCATATAAATATACGTATATTTTCAGAAATATATAGTATATCCTTAAACAATTAGCACATCACTCTCTATATCGGGTATTTATCATCACAGATAATACAATTTGAATCTGGCAGACAAAACGACCTCTCGTGGCCTTTCTAGTAGAAATGGAATTCTGTCCCTTCTCGTGTTAAACCTGTGGTATGTCAGTTCATTCTCACTTCGAAGTTGTTAAAGGTGACTACTGGGTTAGTGGCACAACCCTTCAAAATATCACAACCTTGTAACCCCTCTTAAAATCAATTATTCCTGCTAAGGTCATGTGACTCAGTGTGAAGAGCATTAATGTATAGAAGAGACAGACGCACAGATGGACTAGGTTAAAACGCTAACATGAAGTCACAAGTTTGCCAAATAACTGCATAGCACATGCTCATAATAACACAATAACAGGTTGAAGTACAAACTGGAAAAACAAAGGCCTGAACACTGACATTGTGGGCATGCTAATGTTAGCAATTAGCTCAAAGCATGGCTGTATAAACTCAACACTCGTACCAGTAAACGACCTCGCAAAACTAACACAAGGTAACATGATGCTGCTTTTGGCTGCCCCTGTCAGTCATGTGACCCTCACCTTGCACACCTTAGCTTCCCATGAGACTTTCCCGTGTCATGAGTGTCAGGCCCACCCAGTGAGTTATTAGCTCAGTCCTCACACCCTGAGACTGTAATCACCTACTGCCTCAGGTTACACCACAAACACACTCATAATGGGCCGTTCTACAAGAGAAAACAATGAGTTCAGCCCCTCTCTCCTCCTTTTAGGGGTGAGACAGGGTGAGGCTACATTTTTGAAAAGAGCAACCGGAGGAAAGCAGGTGAGACACGCGTACACACACACACACACGCACACACACACACACAAACACACACACACACACACACATACACAAACACACACTCACTCACACCAGGAGTAGGAGAGAGAGATGTCATTGACTCTGTGTCCCTGTGGCTTTGTTCCTGCCATGCTCTGCAGCACAGGGCCGATGTGCCCTCAAGCAGCGTCTCTCCCTCTCTCTGTCACGCACACACACACACACACACACACACACACACACACACACACACACACACACACACACACACACACACACTTCCACTCTCTCACACATAAATAACACACACACAGAAACACACAGGCATACATGCTGTGTTTGGCCTGTCAGCCATGGCAGCACCTGTCAACTGCTGACCACTTCATCGGACACCCCCCAAGAGAGAGAGAGAGAGAGAGAGAGAGAGAAAGAAAGAGGTAAAGAGAGAGAGGCTACTACAGACACACTGTGGGGAGAGCAAACAGCTGACCTCTCTGTCCAGATGAGTCCACTCCTACTGTACAACACACAACACAGTAAAAGGGTCACTACAGCTTTATGTGTGTATCATAAAAAGTGCTGTTTACACCAGAAGCCAAAACCAAACTGACCTCCTCTCCCCTGTTTTTACTCAAACAAACTTTAACTTTTTATTGTATTTTATTTCCCTAAAATTGAAATGGTAAAAAATGAACACTATTGAAAGAAAAAAGAAGATAGGTGTAAATTTTATTATAATAAACTTTGTTTACAGTACAAAAATTGAATAGATGTGTTTCTGATGGGACAGCTTTTAAAATGTTTACATTGATGCTTTAAAGTCTTTATGAGTAGTGCAAGTTTGAATTTTGTGGTTGGTCAGGGTTGGATGCAGACTTTTTTGACTTGAGTAGCCCTACTGGGGGACTGACTATTGCAGGGGTGGCAATAAGTATGTGTACACACAAACATACAAACACACAAATGAGTAGCTCTTTAAAACTTAAGTCTCTTATAGCGCCAAAGTCTGTAAAATATGTTGAATTTCTGTGTATCTTGTAACTTTTAAAGTAACGCCATTGGAGTGGATATGGATGGTTTTCCCCATTCAAATCCCCTCTGCCTTTTTTAAGGACTCAAAAGATAATTGTTTATAAAAGTGTAAAATATAAAGGACCTACAAAAAAAAAGTGCCACATTGAAATGCAAAGAAAGATAGCAGCAGCCTGCTGCTACACAGCCTACATGCTTGATTTTAACACAAGTCCTGCCTCTGCAAACAGCCAATCGTAGTCTAGGATTTTGGATGAGCACATCTCTCTGGATCTGCCCTTGTTTTAACTATGTGGCTGTTTTCAAAACCGTCTACTATACTAGCAGTATGGACTGATTTGGCCAAAATTTAGTATGTAGTATGTGAACAAGAGCAAAATCTGTATTCGTAAACTACCCGGATGTCGTACTGATAATAACTATTTGCAATGAATTCAGAATCCCAAATAACCCTTAGTTTGACCCCTCACAAGCGGCTGAAGGCAGAATTAAACATTTTCAATTTGAAACATTTAGTGAAGAACTTCATGTGCCAATCTCAAGATCAGAACTACAGAAAATGTACAAGTAGATACAATAAACCCTAACACTGGAAGAAAATATGTAAGGGATAATGTATGGTTAGCAGGTTGTTATGGGAAAAAATAATCTAATCTGACCCGAAACGAAGGAGTCTTGAACACCCTGAAAGCTACTAACTTAAAATACAAACACGTTGTCAAAAAACATTGATTAAAATATTATTTTATTGATTTAAAGTAATTTATGTTTACAGTTTTTATAAAATAGTCCCTGTGATTCGACTGCAGTTAGCGTTCCATGGTGATGGATTCTTATCTGCCTGTTTCTGTCAATTTAAAATGAAACGTTCCCATTCAGCTCTCCTTCTTCTCTGAGCTCTGTGGTTCACACACCTTTAAAAACAAACGAGGCAAATGTAACAACTTTGAACCCTGAGACCGGTAACGTAAAGTTTATCTCACTTGATCCGCTGCCATTGCTTATATTGCTGGACAGGATCCAATATATAAACAAACCCTGGCCTGACGATTTAGCATGCTAACCGAAGCTAACGTTTTAGCCACATTGCTTACCAATATGTACCCAACGGAAGCTAACGGTTTCCCCTCACCTTACAGTCTATAGTGTCAACAAGCAGAAGCTGAATGTGCCAGAACTCCTTGCTGTGGATTGATTTGACATGACGCGTGATCAGTTTGTCTCTGGCGATGTTAACAACCCCTGTCAAGGGGTTGTCAAGGAGTTTTGACCAATCAGAATCAAGCTTCTTACACAACTGGAAGATCAGTAAGAAAGCTGGGTAATAAATACATCTAAATATCGACTTGACAGTAATATTGTGTCACATTATGTTGAGCTAGAAATGTTAAGTAAGGGATAATGTACAGATTACACCAACAGGGTGAGACAAGACCCTGATGTGTCCATCCTGAGGGGATTCTATTAGGCATAACCACTGGCTAATTATACATTATCCCATTTATTACTAAGTTAACTCAGTTAACTTAACTAACTATTACAGGAATGCATTGCTATTATTTTGACAAACTGGTTAAATGCACAATGGGTGGAAATATCATGGATTTTGAACGTCCAACAGTCAACCTCTAACATTGTAGCCCCACCTCTTCTTGTTACAGAAAACAAAACAACATTTTCAAAATGTTTTTATCATCAGTGATTTACTTTTAGCTCGCCATCGCTCTATCTTTGTCATGGAAAACAAAGGTTATTGACAAACATTTATCATCATAATTTTTGTCGAAGAAATGAACACTGTTTGGACACTTTGAGGGTTTCATGTATTATCAGTAGATACATACTCATCAAACACAGCATTTGATTTTATCACAGCACAATAATCTGTATACAAAAAATAGCATCAGAAACACATCACAATGCTCTGCAGAAATCTTAACAAACAGACAAAACAGTTATTTTGTTTAATTATTTATTTATTTATTTATTTTAATTAAGTTGTTTTTGTGGGAGCCGGAATGCCCGGAGGAAACCCACGCAAACACAGAAGAGTATGTTAAAGTCCTGGTGTGTGTTGTCTCTGATGGTCTTGGCTCTGCCACCTCTGCTGCTTGTACTGGCGGCGGCTATTAGGAGTGAGACACTTCTTGAATCTCCTCCACAAAGAGACCCTCTCCATCTCAGAAGATTCCTGGACCATCTCAGGTGTCGTCCCAGATGTTTCTTGGTCCGTGTCCTGAGTGTCTTCCTGGATGTCTTCCTCTGTGTCTTCCTGAGTGATGTCCATTGGAAGTGAGGGAGCCTGACTGACCTCTTCTTGGTGTTTTAATTTGGAGGCCAGCTCAAGGCAGCTGCTGGACATTTCTTGCAGCTGATTTGTCTTTTTTTCCTGCTGCTCTCCAATTATCACCTCTTTGTTGAGGGCCTCTTTCTGCAGGTTCTCGATCTCCTGCTTCAGGGTCTCATTTTGGGTGGTCAGCTTCAGTTCAGTGTTGGCTTTTGCCTGAAGTTGATGTCTGACTTCCTCCAGATCAGCCTGGAGTCTGTCTGCCCTCAACGTCTCAGTCTGCAGCTGATCATTCTGGGAAAAAACCAGATCCAGGAGTTCTTTGATGTTAGCAGCATCCTTTGATTCCTCCTCTGGTCCTTGTCCTAACACCTTCTCCTGTAAAACCTTCACCTCCTGCTCCAGGGATCGCTTGTCTTTTTCCAGCTTCTCCACCTGCTTCACGTCTTGGCTTGCAATATCCAAAAGCACATATCTGAACTCCTCACGTTCTTTATACAGGTTTTCAGCCCTTGTCCTTTCAGCCTGGAGCTGGTGTTGAAGGGATGAGATGACACCCTGGAGCTCTTGTATGTTGTCTGGATCAGGATCAGTGTTGGAGTTGTGTGGCTTTGGACCACTTGATACTGTCTCTGAAAGTTGTATTTTTTGAGCAGCGATGACTTCGATGAGCTCCTCTTTCGGCTTCAGGGAGTAGTAGGACATGTCCTGGGGAGGGCTGCACTTAGGGTTCAGGTGCTTGAGCTGTTCTCTGAGCTGCCTTCTGTCTTTCTCACAGCCCAGCCACCCATTGCGATCTTCCTTCACCCTTTTCTGCAGAAAAGCCACTTCGGTCTTGCTGGTATTCAGTTCTTCTTGTACTGATTTCCGCATCTCATACTCCTGTTGAAGATGTGAGTTCAATTCCTCAATTTGGCTTATCAGACTCGCTTCCACTTGCCATCGTGGAGGGCGTCTCGGGTTCCCTTGATAGTAGGGGGCCTGGTGTTGGTGGCCTCCTCAGCCCCTTTGATAAGGGGCCCTTTGGTGGTGTTGCTTAACCCAGTGGCCTTCTTCCCCTCTTTGGTCAGGGGCCTGGTGGTGGTGTTGGTTACCACAGGGGCCTTCATCCCCCCTTTGGTTAGGGGTTCTTGCTGGTGGCTGAGTGGGGCATTGGCTGCTCTGATCTTGCTGGCAGCTATTGTCACTGTTGGTCCATTCCATTGTGATTATTTGCTCCTCAGCCTGCAAATCCTCAGAGTTCATCATATCTCCCCAGCTCAGGGTGTTGGATTCTTCGTATCTTGCCATTACTGATCTTAGTAGAGTCGATGTCTCTGTTGCAGATCTGTTTGAGTCAAGAGTCTGAGAAAGTGTGGTCTCAGACTGAATCTCTCACCTTGGTATATAGTGTTTTATTATCACACACATCCCACATTCTAAATGGGTTTGTGACCCGTCCAGAACTCTAGAATGCTTTTTTGTTTACTGCCTGCTAACTGAATATGAACAAAACGGCCGCCCCAACATCAACAGACAGCCCAACCCAACAGCCTATACTGTGAACAGGCTGAGATAAAACCACACAACCATTGTTATGAAAATAAAGTGAACAATGTTTTCACAGTAGTGAACTTTAGCATGTGGTACACTACTTCTAAAACCCAAATTTCCTGAATGTTGGGACACTGTATAAAGCAGTATAGCTTATATTTTCATTAAACAAGACGTTTTTTCTTTTGCTCCTTTCTGCGTGCATATTAGCTTATTCAGTAAAAATGTACAGATACTGGTATTTTTTTTACATCAGCCTAAGTCTGACAATGTGCATCAGATCATTTTAGTATGTCTCAATATTTTGTCTTACTGAAGCGTGTTGCACTCAAATAAAAAACAACTAAATATTGCAGATTTGATTAAATTTGCAGACAATTGAAGCTCTGTCCATGTGTCATAATTTTAGAAAACACAACCAAACACAGACAACCGAGGCAAACAGAAAACACCTGATTTGATTCTGTCTCCTTTAATTGGTTGTGTTGTCGGACCGGTGTGCGGTCTGTATTTGGTTGCGTTGTGGTTTTTGGATGTATTATCTGTATTTGTTTGATTCATCTGTACTTTTTGTGCTGTCTGTATTTGCAGGGTGTTTTCCTAAATGCAGCTAATGTTTTGCCAAATTTAAATAAGCTCTTGCTGTATTTGCTCATGTTTTGTCTATTTGGACCTGTTTTCTTAATTTGTAGTGCAGTGAGCTTCTGCGGGGACATAAGAAAGGTAATAAAAAGCCAGCTTCTGCTTTAGTTTTGTGCTGCTCTGGCTAAAGTTTTGGCTGAGGCATGGAAGTACACACAAGTACTTGGCATACCAAAGTTCATATTCAACTTTAGGGTTGGTTATTTTCTCAGAACTTGTAATCAGCTGCTATAAAACCAATTCCTGTCAGGCTCTAATCAAAGCTGCATTATGTATATGTTGCATTATAAAGCCTAGATCATGATCATCAACATGCATATATACACACAGTAACCGTAAGTGCAATCATAGCACATTCATATCACAGTGAATGTGGATATTACGATCCAATGTAGGTGAAATGTGTTAGTGATATGTTTGCAATGCAGCTTGAAGTCACTGCTCCCCTCTCTGCTAAGTCACACTGTCGCTGTTTAGCACTCTCTCCCACTGACTGACTAGATTACATTTGCTCTTTGGTCTGATGGGGCATTCATAAAACAGAGGAGAATAAAAGAGAAAAGGACCACATTAGGAAAGAGAAGAAGGCGTCAGAGCAGAGGGATTAGGATTCAGTGTTTGTTGGAGACGGAGAGCAGTCGAGGCATTGTTTACCTCCTGCTTTATGCTCGGGTTTATTGGCAGGGCTTTACTCCTAACTAGGCATTGATTCTTCTTTAGGAGTGTGGAGTCTGGAGTAAGAGGGGTTGTAAAAAAAAAGATGTGATGAAGGTGAAGATGTTTTACAAATGCATCTCTGACATCTTTTCGTTTACTGGTGGCATTCATGTTTTTATTTCCGCGTTTATGTTAAACTACATTAATCTCTCCCTCAAACTCAGTCAATGTTGTTGAACCCATCATTCATCCTTCCTCATTTCCTTTAATATTACACAACCCTAAACAGATCAGACAAAGTACTTATACCAACACCTGCTGTTACATAAACTGTATAAACCTTGATCATAGTCTCAGGGACAGCACAGTGGTTTCTGGAGAGATGTTATGAAGCCCGAAGACAGAGGTCAACTTATTGGGAAGGTTAACTACACCTAACTTCCAATTACCATTACATTTAATGTAGAAGACACTGAGGCATCTAAAAAGTGAGCTGCATCCTATCCACTGGCGAGATCAATACCAGTACATGCAGAGCGAAGTGTTATGGTATTTATTCAGAAGATGGGGCTCAGAGAAGCAAGCCACTGCTTCAATGTAAAGAGCATGCTGGACACATATATGGCACCACATTTCAGCAACTTTTCCGCCTCATTGGGTCATAATCCTGTATCTAAAGGAAATGGTTGTGTACTTTTAAGTAAATAAACCTGGTGGATGGCGGTTTGATTTAATACGATTTTCAATTCAAGACAACAAATGACCAGCAGAGGGCGGTGGCGTGAGTTTCAGGGAATTTGTCGTAGGCTGTCTGTCTGTCCGTACCTCACAACTATCAATGCTACTATACGTTGAGCGTTACCACGCTATGAGCAGTTGTCAGGTAATACATGGTACTTGAAAGAGCTACACATCTTCATAGAAACTGCACATTGCTGTCTTCACATATGAAGACAGTTTAAAGCTTTTTCCCTCCAGGAGCCTCCCAAAAACAGAATGCTTCTTATGTACCAGTGCGACTTACATTCCAGGTTTCACAGTAATTCAGAACATGGCAAGAAGTGGAGTTGAGGTTCTCAGGCTCCTGGTAAGCAACTAAAATAACTCAAAATAACTAAAATTACCAGCATTAGGGTATTGTGGCCTCTGTCTCTATCTGTTGTTTTATCATATTTTTTATTTGTTTTTTGTGTTTTTTTTTTAAATCATTATTTTAAGTGTTTTATGTGTTTTATTATGATTCATTTATTATCATTATATATATATATATATATATATATATATATATATATATATATATATATATATATATATATGGCAAGCCGTTCAGGAAATAATATATTGAATGAAAGTCTGAATATATTGAATGAAACTCGATATATATGGAATGAAGTCTGAATATATGGAATGAAACTCGATATATATGGAATGAAGTCTGAATATATTGAATGAAACTCGATATATATGGAATGAAACTCGATATATATGGAATGAAAGTCTGAATATATGGAATGAAACTCGATATATATGGAATGAAAGTCTGAATATATGGAATGAAACTCGATATATATGGAATGAAAGTCTGAATATATGGAATGAAACTTGATATATATGGAATGAAAGTCTGAATATATGGAATGAAACTTGATATATATGGAATGAAAGTCTGAATATATGGAATGAAACTTGATATATATGGAATGAAAGTCTGAATATATGGAATGAAACTTGATATATATGGAATGAAAGTCTGAATATATCGAATGAAACTCGATATATATGGAATGAAGTCTGAATATATTGAATGAAACTTGATATATATGGAATGAAGTCTGAATATATTGAATGAAACTTGATATATATGGAATGAAGTCTGAATATATTGAATGAAAGCTTAAATAAGTACTCTGAACACCACTTATAATCGTATTGTTTTATTGTCATCAAAGAGACTCATCTTTTATTAATGTCTCTCTGAAAATAAACTTTTGCACTTCTTTTTAGTGTTTCTGAGGGGACACATTTTCCTCTACCTCTGTAACCTGTGGTAATTTGGTCGTACTTTTTCATTACACTCACTCACTGTCAGATGATGCACACAGGTATGAGCTCCACCTGTTAAGATTGAACAGGATGCTACATTATCACAAGTCATAACAAAAGTTAGCTAGCGAACTAGAGGACTGAACCACCTGAATAAAGAAGGGGCAATATCTTTAGCCTTTGTAGAAGTGTGTATAACCTGTGATATTTAATATTTTCGTATTTTCACTTGTTTACTATCCTCCTAAATGCTTCTGCAGCCCACTGCTTCGTGTTCCTCTCGTCTCTCTGTGCAGACGGTCCGATCATCACTTTTGGATGAAACCAACTTAATAGAGAGGAGGGGTGGGTTCCTTTTTCCTATACGGATTGACTTAACAGCACATGCATTACCCAAGGGGTTGATAACCCCTTCATTAATTAAAATTGCAGTGAAAACATCTCGTGCCTCCCTCATGGTTGCATTACTAAAAGCTACGTCTAACCGGAAAACAAAATCACACCCCTATGATCACACCCCAGAAAGACAAGATGGCGCAGGCCATACATGACGTGATTTTTCATTCCATATATTCCGAGTTTCATTCCATATATATCGAGTTTCATTCCATATATATCAAGTTTCATTCAATATATTCAGACTTCATTCCATATATATCGAGTTTCATTCCATATATATCAAGTTTCATTCAATATATTCAGACTTCATTCCATATATATCGAGTTTCATTCCATATATATCAAGTTTCATTCAATATATTCAGACTTCATTCCATATATATCGAGTTTCATTCAATATATTCAGACTTCATTCCATATATATCGAGTTTCATTCAATATATTCAGACTTCATTCCATATATATCAAGTTTCATTCCATATATATCAAGTTTCATTCAATATATTCAGACTTCATTCCATATATATCAAGTTTCATTCCATATATATCAAGTTTCATTCCATATATTCAGACTTCATTCCATATATATCGAGTTTCATTCCATATATATCAAGTTTCATTCAATATATTCAGACTTTCAATCCATATATTCAGACTTCATTCCATATATATTAATTTCCTGAACGGCTTGCCATATATATATATATATATATATATATATATATATATTTGACAGCATCTTATGTTTCGTTTGTTTTTTCACTTATTCAACTGCACTGTGCAGCACTTTGGTAAACTTGAATGCTTTTTTAAAATGTGCTTTATAAGTAAAATGGATTGGATTGGATTGGATTGGAAAATGCTGGCAGTCTGTGAAATCAGCCATTCAACCCCTGCTCCCCAATGCTGTTGGTGTCAATGCAACTTCCAGGGCCTTTGCAGCCAGCCTCAGGTGGACACTTGACTTGCACTTCTGCATTCGGCTTCATTTTTGACACTTCTTTATTGTAACTGGCAATAAAAAAGTTATTAAGCATCCAATTGCAGTCAATGTGAAACACACTTCTATCTATCTATCTATCTATCTATCTATCTATCTATCTATCTATCTATCTATCTATCTATCTATCTATCTTAAAATAATAATAATCACCTACAAATGTTAGGAGGTTGTCCCAATCAAGCTACTAATGGTTGTTCTGTAAATAAAAGATAGATTTACATACATATTTGTTTCAGGACATACAATGTAGAAATAACGCTTTCCTTCTTCTCCTCTGTCTGGTTGTACAAGGATGAAAGGGAGGCGGAGGGAGGAGTGGGACGGTGGAGAGAGAGTGGAGATATTAATTAAGCAGGGATTGTGCATTGACTCTGCCTTGTGCATAAGACAGAAGGTTAAGCAAATGCCAGGGCAGCGGTGTCACTTCAAACAATGACTATTAGCTTTGGAATCAGCCTCGTGTCTGCCGAGGAAACACAGTCCATTCAGACTCCTGATTGCCAACCAGCACAGTGTGTGTAAGCGTGTATGTGTGTGTGTGTGTGGTGGAGGTGGTGGGGCGTGGTGGTGGTGGTGGTAAAGGGGGGGTCATTCCATTTCAATCTGTGGTTAAATTAGTCGAAAGCGGCAGAGGTTGAAACACACAATTATTGGTGCGAGTCAGGCCGACGGGGACTGGCGAGGCAGGGGCAGCATTTTTAGAAGTGATAGTGGTAGATAGAGATGTTATTGAAAGGGGAGATGGTGGACAGAGGGGGAGGCTTAAGAGAGTCAGTGTGTGAACTCAGCATTGCAAAAGTGCAAACAGGAGTACCTTTGGAACCTGCTGTTTATCATGTGGCCTGCAAAGACCTCAATCATGCAAAACATCAAATTCATCATTAAAAGTTGATGTTTAAAACTAAAAGTGCACATATAGAAGAAGTAAGACAAAATTACATGTTGTTTTGATCGAACATAAGCTATGTTTATGTAGACCACTATTAACTGGATTAACAGCCTGATCAGAATAAAAATGCTTCACACAAACATCTCGAAGGACTGGTCCAATGCGGCCCATTTGGGGAGAAATGTCATTCCAATTGAAAGGCAAGGTGTTTGTAGTTTCATGGGTCTGGATCAGTGTCCATGTAAAAACTTAGGCTGTTTTCTAAACCGCCTACCATACTAGCAATACATACTGATTTGGCCAAAATTCAGAATGTAGTATGCAGTATATAGTACGTGAAAAAGAGCAAAATCTGCAGTATGCCAAAACTACTGTTGTACTGATTCCGTAAAAATCCTCAGTATGCATTGGACCAGTCTCCCTGACGTACTGTTTCCCACAACGCACAGTGCTAACGTTCTGCTTTTTTGACGGGGGGCACATTGTGATCTGGTGCTGTGAAAATTATTAAATTCCATATAAACCACTTCTTAACTTTTTAAATCATTAGAAGATGCTAAAGAGGCAGTTTCGCAGGTTGGCTGTTGCTTACTTCCGCTTTCCGAAACCGTAAATCCGGCGACTCCTGACCCGGCATCCTGTAGAACAGATCCAACAGAACAGCTATACTACATACTACCTTCAAACGCAGTATGCAGTGCATACTGCCTACTACATTCATATGTAGCAGGCTGTTTCAAAAGCAGCCTTAATCTCCAATGTAAACCCTTGATCTGATCGTTCCTAACTCCACATTTCTGCCCGACATGACGTGATGTAAAGCACTTCCTGTACTCTACTGGCTTGGATTCACTGCACATGATTGATTTGCCTGAACTGAAGTCAACCTAGCTTCATAAGTCACTTTTTGGCTGTTAAAAAGTCGCACCTTGGTTTCAGGTTGTTACGTATCCTGGCATGCTTTTAGCTGTGAATCAGCTGCTTGTAATAAACAGTGAATGAGGGAAATTCTTCAACCGTGTCCCGTCTCTTTCAGTGGGCACACACTGTCCCCCTGATTATTGATTGCAGGGTAATCTGCAGTTTAATTTGGGAGCACAGCAGAAACTAAATGATTGTTCTGGGGTATCTGGTGCATCACTAGGGGTTGCAGTGGAGGAGCATAACCTGGAGGTGAGCAGGGGAGGGTCAATGGCATGTATTGTCAACACAAGCAGAAGGAACAACTTCCTCGTCTGCTACTTCCTGTAGATTAAACTGTAAGGAGAACACCACGCACATCCAGAGAGGTTTATTTTGATTAAATACTCAACCCATGCACACACACATCTGAAATGGATCACTTTAGTGTCAGTGTCCATATAAACAGCAAAGTTGGAGTCTGTATAAGTCAAAGAATGAGGGCAAACAGAGAAAAAGGAATATGACTTATTTGATGAAGCTGCTTTGAGCCTATAGCAAAGTGGTTCTAAGCTCTTTCTTCAGGGCCAGTCTTTGGTAGGTGAACATTTTCAAGGCCTACCCTCATATCCTGTATTTTTTGAGTTATTTGGAATACTTTCTGCAAAAAAATAAAATAAAAATACAGACAACAACTTCAGTGTGTGGCATTGAACTAAACACCATCATGGCACTTTGACAAAGGATGCAATTGGAAGTTACTTCCAAATTGTTTAACATGTGGGCGGCCAAACATTGGTGGAGGTCAAGCTTGGGCGAGGTATGACACATCATAATTCTGTGTCTTTGTTGTAGTGGTTGTGACGTTTGATGCAGATTTATTATCAGCTGTAGGTTCACTTAACACAGTCTGATATTTTTCAGCCAACTTAAAGATTAAAAAAAATGTATATACTGAGTCAGCTGATCTTATGACTCTTCTTTATGGGGTTGTGGCTAAGGAAGTAAAGTTGCTTCTTTGCTTAATGGTTGTAGGGTTCAAACCCTGGCTCTGAAACATATCTGGAAATAAACCCTGCACTTGTTGTGAATTGACCATCACCTTGCACCTGTTATCTGTTAAGTCTGTTTAAAAAAAGTTACATGCTCTTGCTATGAAGATGAACAAACTTCTTGCAGCATTTGCTCACAAATGTTTTAAATCTATGGGGAAAAAAGTATATTTTTTAAAGGTCCAAATGAAATGACATTTATCTGTTCAATCTGAGAGACTGGTTTCCGTCAACAAAGTAATTTAGGACAACAGACGCTCGACTTATATATAAACTGAAGAAAGGAAACTTGTGAAACCTTTTTAAAGGTCCAGAGGAGATGACACTTGCTGTAACTGTACATTCTGGGAAGTTGGTTTATTGTATCAAAGTCATCGGGAACAAGGTAAAGGGAAATGAGGACAATCTTCTCCATACTCTTTCAATTAACTAAGTCCAATTAATTGCTAGAAATACAACTTGTATAATTTTATTCATGAAACTATTATTAGAAAATCAAAGATCTGTAAAGCCTTTCAAAGACATGGAAGTCAAAGTTACTTAAAAGTTGGGACACTTTATCAAACCTGTGTGAAGGTACCTGAGACTTGTGATACTCTTTCTGCAGAACGAGGTACTGGTGATGGGGAAATCTTGAGTAATCCTCCCTTTTGCTTTGAGGTCATATACAATTAGTAATAACCCTACTATCAATGTTTAAAATGCTTTTTCAGCATCCACCTGTTTTTGTAACGTTCCCTTAGAGCAGTCATTACTAAACTTCCTTTGAGGGACATGTTTCTAATTCTTTACATCTACTACCAAACCTTTCAACATCATGACTGTCTTTGAGGATTGACACTTCATTGTTATTTCCATCAGAAAATCTCATCATGATTTACCCACAAAGTAAAGCTGTAGACGTAGCTTCTTTGTTTTACAGGAAACAAAAGAAGAATTGTCTCATTTGATCATTAAAATGATGAACAGCCTACATAATTAATGACCATATGCAGCTTTTGCCATATCTGGTGATGCGTTCAGGTGAAGGTTGGTCTTAACAGACAATAATCTCAATTATATTACAAACAGGTGTTTAATTTACATATAGATGCAAAAACTACTGTGTGTAGAGAGAAGGGCGGAGAAGGAGGCAAAGATCAAGAGGGAGATCCCACGTGTATATATCCCTTATTCTGGTACTGTATAATTATTAAGGCTCTCAAATATTTTTTTTTAATCATGTGAGACTTGCAGGATTTTTTTTAGCTAATCGCAATTAATCACATATTTAATCACATGTTCAACATTCCTTCATTTTGCATTTCAAACAGTTTTCTGTCCATATTAACAACGTAAAGTCATTCCTACCAGTGTGATGTGGGAATTAAATTAATGCAATGAAATGCACTTTATAATCTTGACTTTAGATTTATTACTCAAATAAATCTTGCACTTCTGCACCAGTGTGGTCTCATGTGCAGCAGCCGTCATGCACAACTCATGCAGGCGGTGTAACAGCTCTAAGGTGTAGATGCCCTCTCAATGCACCCCCATGTCCTCAACCAAATATAGACTTCTGGTTTCAACAAACTTTCCAGAATGTAAAACACAACAGATTTTAGAGGTTTCACTACCTTATAAGGGCATATGCCGTACATTTTCAGGATGAACAAAATGTTTGGGGATAAATGTCAGATATATGTCCAAAATGTCCCTGACTTTTAGTGCACATATAGTAAATAAATCAATTGTGGTGAACAATGAAATACTACAAAAAACAAGCTGTGAAGCTATGAAGATCAGACTCTTCCCTTTGGTTCAAGTGACATAAACGAAGCAGGAGAGAACAGTTTCAGGCTATTGAAGCTCTCTAATGCGGAAAACTCATTATGAAAAGGTCACTGGGCTACAGTGAGATTCCTACACTGATGTCAATCACCTACAACCTAACACGCTGTCTACACACGTACTTACACACAACCTATAGAGCAGCAGGAGCCGGCACTAAGTTGGAATAAATCACCGCATCAACATGACAAAAAGAGGGTGGAAATAAACAAACCAGCAAAGCGGAGAGAGCCTAATGTTAGAGGCCTCTTTTGTATTGAGAGAAATTACAGGAGCGTTTGATTTGCACCGAGGTGCCGTCCTGAACATATGGTGTTTTAATTCTTACCGGTCTCATCTGGATAACTCGGGGCCTGGCGAATCTCGCTCCACCATCAGGGAAATATGGGCACAGGCAGAATGCTTAGCAGCAAAGGGCTCCAATTTCCCACCTTAATGGGCATTTTCATCCCATTTTCCCCCTCACTTCTTCTCTCTCTTTTTTTCTTTCTTAAATCCAGGCCCTTTGTTTGTTTTTCATTTTTTCAGCCCTTTTTTGTCATTCTTTCCACTCCTCCTGTCCTCCCCGCTTCCCTTATTTGCATTGATTTCCCCACTTAGAGGAAGAGTGGACTCTGAGGGAAAATAGGCCTCCATCAAAATGCTCACACACACACACACACACAGATTTCCCCACCATCCACAGACACACACACACACACACACACACACACACACACACACACACACACACACACACACACACACACACACACACACACAAAGCCAACCATAAAACTCACACACCCACACACACCTGACACATAGCAGAGGACTAGCAGTGTGCAGAATATGTTTGCGGCTGTTCATTTTTTTAATCGTCTGATGCCTTTTGTGTGGGTTGACAGCTTGAGACGAGTGACTAATAAGTCCAGGCCTGGTGCTGTCCTGCTGGGCTGAGCAGTCTCTTTATACACACACACACACATACACACATATATACAAAAAAAGAGCCCAGGCCCTGAGCTTGGCTTCATATCCAATGCACACACAGACACACAGCCTTTCACACAAAAACACACACAGACACTCACACACACAGGCCCCTAATCATCCTGGTGTCTAGCACTCCGCTGGCGATCACCACTCCGCCACACTGCCATCATGGGCCAATTAAGTGGCCATATATCTGTCTAACAGTCTCCTCTGGCTGAACGGACAGTGGTGGAGTAGCAGTAGTAAGCCGCTACATGAGCCCACCCGCGGCTAGCAGTCAATTTGTAGCTTAAAGCCTAGTTGCCACAACACTCCAGCATTATTAGGACTAGTGGCACTATTGAGGATTCTTCTGTGTGTGTGTGAAAGAGAGACGGGGTGCTTGTGTGTGCATGTGTGTGTGGGCACAAACGTGTTTGTATGTTTTTATTTGTTCAGAGGTTTGCTTTCATGTGTGTTTGGGTGCATTCAAGATCATGCATGTTTCAGACTATAATGTCCATTTATGAGTCCTTTCTGTCCGTACTTTGCGTGGCATTTTAAGATTGCATGTGTGTGCGCTGTAGCACAAAGTCAATACCATGTTTGTGTGTTTGTGCCTTCTTGTCCTTGTTATTCGCATGTGTGCACATGCACAAGAACCAAACCTCATAAGTCATAAAACAAACATCCACCGGGCTCCTTTTGGGAATGACCCAGTTGTTAAATTGGGCTGCCCTGCTGTCACCTCGCAGTGGGGAAACAGCCACACTTTGGCCACAGCTCCATCCAGTCTGTCGAACTCTGTAGCAAAATTCGGAGCGACCACAGCTGGCACCGTGTCGGAGGACTCGGTGGAGGATCAGTGGTGTGCAAAGAATGGCTAATGGTGCGTTCATGTGCGAGTCAGATGTACTTTTCAAGTGGAACACAGCTTGTATGTTGATGTCCTTTTTGTTAAGATGGAAAAATAGTTTATGAAGTCTGATAAAAAAAAGAGTGTAATAAAGGAAGAAGAACTGGCATGAATAATCACTTTAGTAGATTTTAAATCCATTTAGGGAACTGTAAGGAACTTTCATGTGGGTCACCACTTTGGATGAGATCAGTATGAAGACTGCATTTCCCATGAGCACTATCACCTACTGTTGCAAAGATGTGGCTCTTGCCAAAGCATGCATTTGTTGTGGAAGCAAATACAAATAATACAGATCTTTTATTCTATCTCTCTTTGTTCAGGACAACTTTTTGCAGGATGCAGAGTGATGAGTATGTATGTTTTAGAATGGATTTTAAGATTTTACTCATTACTTTTAAAGCTCTTCATGGACTTTCTCCTAACTATATAGTAGACCTATTATTATCTTACGAACCCACGCGTGTATTAAGATCCTCGGGCACACATTTATTGTGCACTCCAAATACAACAATTAAAGGGAAAGGGGACAGGGCATTTGCAGTGAGGGGTTTGACAGGAGGAGATCAGGTCTGCTGAGTCTCTTTTAAATCTCTTCTTAAAGCATACTTTATCGTACGGCCTTTCCTGATTTTATTTTTTTTAATTTGAGTTTACGAAATATATTTGTAAAGAGTGTCATCCATTAGAGTTATTTTAGGGGAATTTTGTCTTTTAAAATATATTTTATTTATTTATCTTGACTTGTGTGATTTAATAACTGCCTGTTTTATTTTGCTGCCCATGTAAAGCACTTTGTAACTTGTTTTTTTGAGAAGTGCTCTACAAATTAAATAATAATTATTATTATTATTATGAGGTCATTTGTCCATCCATCCATTATCTTGACCGCTTATCCCATTTGGGTTTCACAGGGGGCCTGGAGCCAATCCCAGCTGACTTCTGGAGGAAGGTAGGGTACACCCTGGACAGGTCACCAACCTATCAGAGAGCAAACATGGAGAGACAGACAACCATTCACACACACACTCACACCTACAGGCAATGTAGAGTGACCAGTTAACCTGGTGAACATGGTTTTGGACTGTGGGAGGAGGCCAGGGTACCCGGAGAGAACCCCAGCATTCACGGGGAGAACATGCAAACTCCACACAAAAAGGCACCTGCCCAACCGGGGACTGGAACCAGGAACCTTCCCGCTGTGAGGCAACAGGGCTACCCACTGCACCACAGTGCAGCCAGAGGTTATTTGTCACTATGTCAAATTATGAACTGAAAAGTAGCAATGACAAAACTGTGTACACTCTGATTTATTACCGTTAGTTTGCTTACAAAAGGTGACCAACGTAGTGGTATGATGTAACCCATCCCAGTCCAGGCTTTGAGCTTACTTCAGGAACTTTAAAGACTTTTCCCTTTCAGTGTTAAAGATCATTTGAAAAATCAACATTAGCAATCTCTTCTTCTCATTCCTGTCAAATGGATATCAGTAAAAAAAAAATACATATAAATATCTTGTTGGACTCTGCCTTGTTAAAAACAGCAGTGTACACAGCACTACAGCACAGTGTAAGGACACAGTGGAGGCTTTAACACAGAGACAGTATATTTATGGAAGTGTGACGTCACCGCTTGCAACTGTTGACTTTTTCTAAAAATATAATCTCAATGTTTTCTGAACATTTAAACTTTATTCTTGCAATTCAAACTTTATTCTCAAAGTGCAGAAAGACAAAAATCTTCCTCCTCTCATAATTTTTTTCTTCCCTGGTCCCGATACTCCTCCATAGATTAAGGATGAAGGGGGGGGGGGGGGGGGGAGAAGATCCTTGTAAGACCAAAATATCCCAAAGAAAGAGTGAATGACATTGAGAGTAAAATGAAAACATAAGGAGAGGCCTTCACACACAGAAAGAGAAACACAAAGAGAAAGATGGCTCTGAAAGAGCTAAGACACAGAGGAAGAAACAGCAAAACAAAAAAAGAGAAAGAAATGAGGTAAAGCCCGGAGTGCACTAGAAGTGATTATTCTAATTTAGCAGCTGATATAAATCTAAATGAAGTCACGTCAGGAGTCAGCGGACAGACACAACACTGCCACCCTGGGACTCCCCATCCGATTCTCTTTACTTCTCCTCTTTCAATCAAACCCTCTCCATCTCCATTCGAGAAACACTGTTTGAGTCTTCTGAGTGGGTAACCTCAGCAACACCACACGCAGCAGGGACCAACAGAGGTATTACTGTGTTTAGTATTGCTTTTTGGGTTGGGCGAGTGAGTGGGATAGGGTGATGGGAGAACAGGAAGGAAAGGAGGAGGAGGTGCAGGAGGTTAGAGAGCCTATCTGGGCTCGCTGACAAACACCGTCGGACTCATATTCCCATCTGGGTCCCAACAGATCGGGATGCAAAACAGCGGGTTGTCTCGGTCCCAGTGCCCACAGATGACTAAATAAACCATAAACACACGACATACTATGAGTGTGTGTGTGTGTCTTTAAACCTCTTATCGTCATCAATCATAGAATCAATCATCAAGCTAAATGTATACATGTATCTGTGCATCATTTGCTTATGCTATGGGTAGCTGTTTGACACTTAACCAGATGCAACAAAGATTTTTTCATTCTGTAATTCATGTTGCCATTAAATGGTTTACTATTTGTGTTACACATCGTCTTGCTATAGTTTGAAAATGGTGTCAAAAGTATTTTTTTATGGATATAACACAATGAATAAAGGCTGTTACCTTTGCTGGCCCAGTTATAAGTTAGCACTGGATGCATACATCAGTGAAGCAAATGGATAACGCTGAAAACGACATTGTTCGACACGACACGGCAGTCGTATCAGTCCGTTAGCCACTAAAAGCTGGTTAAATCTGCTCAGAGCGTAAGCAGCTCAATGACCTAGTGTCTCTCAAGTTGCCACATTATGTTGTTGCAATATAGTAAGACAGTTATTGTTACTAAACCAGTGTGTTTTTCTTCTTTACCTTGACATGTTTCAACTACAAACTTCCTGCTGTCTTCTTCAGAAGACTCACGTGGTGTTGTTGTGATTGTCTGATGAGAGAAAATCACATCATGGACTGAGAAAAGGCTTAGGTGATCCACTGCGAGAGCAACAGATACCAGCGTTGGAAATAGGAGGCTGTAGAAATCAGGAAGCGGGCCCAGAGGACAGTAAACCTGCATGAGGGGGCGTACATGCTTACACACAACTGGGATGCTGTCCTAAGAATGTTGGACAACATGGGCATGGTCGCCTCACGTGACTCTTCTGTCACGTGGTCTCTTCCTGTTAGTTTCAAGGTCTTTCCTCTTGTTTTTGAGTTAGATGCTAACTGCCCCAGGATTTTATGCAGAAAAAAAAAAGGCTGTCGGCATCAACTCAAACATCACAATACGGTTTAAGTCTGTAAAAACTAGTTGTTTCTTTAATCCTGTGGTATTTTATACCTTAAGGCACACCGTAGTAAAGCAGTTGCAGCGTCTTCCTGCTTCCTGCTGCTGCCATGATGGAAAATAAAAACACAGTATGCTTTTGAATGGGACATTTCTTTAAAAAACTCAGATGGGGCTCAGCTGACAAGTCAAAAGTTATATATACACTTTGTGCCAAAAAGGATTCAAATACAATTTAAGTACCTCAAGATTGAGCCACCACCACAAGCTAAGCATAGAGGTGCAGCTTACCAGACTCATGTCAGCGGGCAACCACATCACAAAAGCTAGCAGAACTTTACTTTGCAATTTTAGAAATTTAGCGAGTAATTGATGTTTTAAAAACCACTGGTTTGACAGCCTTAATAAAAACTTCCTGACTGCTTAATCAGCTCTGTTGAGATTGATGCGTCATGCTCCGGCATCCGGCATCCGGCAAAAATAGAAGTCTTGTGTATCTGATCTGGAGGACTCTGGCTTGCCAGATCAAAGACAGAGCCGGAACACAACTGAGCAGATCTAGTAGAAGTGACTATAACACTGACTAGAATAGAAACCTATATAATCCGGTACTGTGACGGATTGGAGACGGAATGTACAAGGATCCAGAGGAATTTGGCCTTGAGAGGTGGGCAGTGAGTGAGTGAGTGAGTAGTAAACCTGTGTCCTGAGAGACTGATGACTGGTTGAGAAACATGTGAGCAGGTTAATACGGACAGAAACAGTGAGAATAGCCACACCTGTGATGATCAGTGAGACGACAAGGAAGGGAACATAGGATCAACTATGGGAAGCTAAATGAAACTGGCCAACTTACAGCCATAGTGTAAGCATCTTAAGTTCATTTTCAATCTATCTTTATTTTACGGCAGACATCACAGGAGCCCTTTTCATACTGCGACCTCACAACAGTGCTGAAACAACGTTCAGCCATCATCACATCTTTAGACTTTGATGTTTATCCTGCAGTGGAGTAAAAATGGTGTCCTCGTGTGGTTTTACGGCATACCAAAGGTGTGCCACGAAATCCCACAGCGGGAATTTTTCACTTTTACTACCTTCAATACGGGCACGGTGGTTGGATGCCCTGGTCGCACCATTACACCTCTGTGGCATTCATATTAAAGGTGACACATTAAAAACAGTAAATATTGGGCCTTGACCTGGCAATATGAGAAGAGCTCAAGATGGAGATCTCAAAATTTAGAAACAAACTTTACAAAATGGAAAATTTTAAGTCTACACTTTGAATATTGCAATCTGAGTATTATTTAACAGATATTTTTAATCTTTATCTATTCTAATACGATATTTGTATTTCAATACTATTTTGGTAATGTCTAATCTTCACATAACAAGCTCTGCTAATGCAGATGCCTGTTCTCTTATATCCTGGAGTAAACAGCTTGCTGTGGTGTGTGTGTGTGTGTGTGTGTGTGTGTGTGTGTGTGTGTGTGTGTGTGTGTGTGTGTGTGTGTGTGTGTGTGCAGACTATGATACTGTCGAACCCCAGCAGACAGCCTGGTTCAGGGGTGCAGCTCCTTGCACTAAGTGGTCATTCATCATCTGGAGAGCTCTAGATAACTCCTGCCTTCACCCGCAGGTCAGCAGACGGCCATCGCCTGACCTGGCTGTCAAAACATTTAACCACCATCTCCCACAGTTCTGGACCAGACTGGGTGAAGGTGGAGGGGCACTGATCCCAGCCACCGTCTAACCCAAGCAAAGGTGACCTCTGACCTGCCTTTTTATTCCCTGGAACCAAGCAGCTCTTCCTGTTAGCAGCCCCCTTCACCCTGCAGCCAAACTGTGAGTCAAAGAGCTCTCCTGACGGCTTTCATTCACTCATCCTGGTCTTTTGCGTGGGTGCAGATGCACACATGAAGCTGTCATCAGTTACAAACCACCGCAATGTCTCACACCCTTACATCTGCATTCCTTGATTTACCTCTCTCACTTCTGACACGACGGCGAAGACAACTCAAAGACACATTGCAGATACAGAGCTGCATTTTCACTTCCAACCTCAACATAAAACCACCTACAACCCTACACCCCCCCCCCCACCACCACCACCACAACCCTCTCCACCCCTCAAGTCCCCTGTCTCAACCTGAAGAGGAGGAGCGGCAGGGGGGTGCGGAGGAGAATAGAGGGAAAAAGAATGATGAAGAACTCTTTTGATACACCGCTGCAGGCAAAGGAAGAAAAAATTGATTGAACCTTGATGAGAATTATATCAAGGGGCGCGTTCATTTGCAGCGATGGACCTGCAGCATGCGTTGGGGAGTGAGGAGTCCTGTACATATGTATGATCTGTGCTTGACTGTGATTCAGAGTTAAAGGGAAGCACGAGGGAGCAGCAGATTTTCATGATTTTTTCTTTTAACCTTCGTCTGACATGCCCTCTGATAATACCAATTTAGACCATGTATGAATTAGTAATAAGTACATACTTTACACTTCCTTTAGATTTATCTATATATAGCTTTAAACTTACTTCATTTGCAGTCATCGTTGGAAATACAATAATTACAGTCAGGTGAGTTGGGCTCTGCAGCTAACAGTTTGAAATGCAGAATATTGATGTTAATATAAGTATCTGTAACTTTTTGCTCTCTGGAGAACCTGATGATGGGACTGGATCTTATTCTGTTTTGATGTTGGGTCTATGTCATATTATTAACAAAGACCCAACATCAAGACAGGATAAGACCCAGTCCCATCTTACAGACAAGGCTCAGTCTGATCTCATCTTAATCCACCATGAGCAGAGCACTTTGCAGCATTTAGCAAGTTACAGTTGCAATAACAAACTTCCTTTTAACAGGCAGAAACCTCGAGCAGAACCCGACTCATGTTAGACAGACATCTGCTGAGACCGAGTTGGGGTTGGATAGAGGGATAGAGGACATGAAGAGAGAGATGCTTTGTCTCAATAATGAAGTTGTGTACTTTGTCCACCACTGCACATAAGACAGACGATAAAAGGCTATTTTGATCCATTTCTGATTACTTGAAACATAAATATTGTTTATTTTATGTGGTACTGAAGAACTCATATAATCTAATTTTATGCACGGACATAAGTGGAGATTGACATCACGTAATATAATTGCAAGATTACTCAGAGGATTTATTTTTAAGGGCATATTTAGAACACTTATCAAGAGGAACATGACAACAACACATTTATTAGTACGTACTGGTGTAATAATTCATCCTTAATTACATTTAAATGTATCAGTTGCGTGTCATGCATGGAGTACAACTTGATCGAGGACTATCCATTATATTCACCATGATTTCACAGCCCTCAAACAAACAAAGAGTAATTAATTTTACACCGGTTTCACAGCATGTGTGTGATGTGAAGTTTGGCAGGTTGACAGAAGCAAGACCATTCCATCAGACCGCTGGTGCGGTCAGATATGTGTGTGTGTGTGTGTGTGTGTGTGTGTGTGTGTGTGTGAGAGAGTGTATGTGTATGTGTGTGTGCATAAGAGATAGGGTTGGGTGTACAGGATGCCATCTGGCAGTGGCGCCTCACACCCAGCGCTACTCATCCCTGTGTGTCGGATCAGAACCGCCGGATCACGGATCCAGATCACTGCACACACCAAACATCACCAGAAATGAACACATACACCTCTTATACACAGATGCTTTGAGAGAACATGCTAATTGCAGTCTGCGGTTGTCAATCAAATTTTCTCTTTTCTCCCCCTCATCTCATCATTATCGTTTCTCTTTTCTTTCTACATGGTGTCTATTCTCCCCCAACCTGCCCCATGGAGACCCTCCTGGGAACGGCTGAGATCAATCTGAAGAAGCTCAGAGATATTCATTAGACTGCAGAAGACACTGAAACTGTGTGACAACATCACTCTCCCAAGATGAAACTACAACTGATGTGGCATCAGCAGCTATGAACGAAGCCTTGTTGCGATGAGGATGAGTCAAAGTAATTTTCCAATGGACAGTGATGTGTTGTTGTACAAGAGGCAGCCAAGATCAGTTGAATACTTCTTCAAAAAAACACTGAGGGGTGAATTCACTACAAACACATTGGGGCCGCCAATAGTACCAAGAATTGTCACCATTTGCCCCCTGCTATCTGCGCTGTCTCGAGGTCCAACTCACAAAGCAAACTGCCCTAACAATATTCAAGCAGAAACACGTTGATAAACTTTTGCTGCTCTGTGCATTGTGCTCTTGTTTTGCATCTGTTTGCAGAAATGAGCTGTCAGCATCTCCACTCTCTGCTACACAGAACTTGGCTGTGCTCTCTCATCCTGGGGGCGAGGGGACAGCTCTTACCTGTGGACTGTAAAGTTGTTCCTTCACAGGTAAAAATTGTATCCCTTACAACAAAACCTTCTCAATGAAGATATCCAGCAAGACCAGAGTCCAACAATGCCTGCTCCTGTTTGTGACAGCTCCAGACTGTCTCCACATATGTGAACAAAGTTTGCCCGTCATGGGGTTAAATCTTGGATGGCCCCAAACTGATTTAACCCCTGGTTAAAATACTAATAGTGATACAGCTACCACCAATTCTCAGCCAAAAGTTTAAGAAAACACGAACTACACTTGATGACACTAGATTTTGTTTTGCAATGAGGTTAATCTGCATAGAAAGAGTTCAATCTACTCTTGGTTAAGAGATGGTGTTTGTTGTGCTGGGCACAACATGCACATAACCCTTTGCATGTGAACCAGAAGTTGTCCTTTTGTCTCACTTGCACTGTTTAGTGGGCACTAAAGCTGCACAATCCGTCTGATAATCAGGCCTACAGGCTGCAACTTCAAAGATTTGTGCGCACACAAAAAAATGATTTTGTTGGATAAGAAATGAACAGAAGAGCTAGTTTTTCCATGACTTTAGGAGACAGCATTATTTCATGTCTTCATTTCAAACATGACAAACATAACAAAATATAGGAAAAATATTGATGTCCAAACACTCATAATGTTTACATTTAACTCCCCTGTTAGAACCCCCCTCTCTGTCAAAGAACATTATTTGGAATTGATACCATATTCCTTTTGACACATTGGAGGATGATATAAAATTAATTCTGGTAAAGTTTAATGTGGTTCTTCTTCTTTAAAGTCAAACCAATCAAACAGGTATGTATTTTTCGTTAACGCCTCCATGGAGCAACTTGCATTAAAACGTTTCTATAGACTGAAGCTTTAAAAAAAAATACATCACTAAAACTACCTTAAATTGAACTGTGTAATGCCTTGATAGCATAGTGAAAATAAAGTGGTTTTTTTTATGGGCAAACATGAGGTAGCGGTTGGCGAAACTAGTTAGCTCCCAGTAAAGTGAAAGTAAGTCATTACAGTGTTATTTGTTATTTTCGGGATTTTTTTTTTTTAATGAACTTTGTTTATTAGAACTTTTTTGACATAATTTGACAGTGTTGAACACTTGTAATTAACACATTCATATAACAATAAAAATAAGACAATAAAATCCTTAAATAATAAAAATAAATTAATATATACATTTAAAACAAAATAAAGAATAACAAATAATAATAATAATAAATAAATAAACTATCCACAATAACAACAATAATACAAAAAGAAAAAACATTAATTATTACACATATATACACATACACAAATGTATACTCTCATATATATCGATGAAAAATAAAAAACAGTTATGATAAATTGGATATTAAATGAGGAAATAGATTTCAACAAAGTAGGAAAATATAATTACATCAAAAATAAAAAATATAATGGTTTTAACAATAAACTAAGGAAAATAAATGAAGAGGAGGTGGTTCTGCTTGGTCCTATCTCATATTACAGTGAGCAGGTCGTCTCATATTATGAAAATCAAAGTGGTGGAAATAAAACAGGACATGGGCCGGGCCAAGAACCGAGCAGCACAAGGTAAGGTTTCATTCATAATCAGAAAGATAATTTTATTTTCAGGCATTATTAAGCTTCTCTTTTTTTTTTCCATTAAGATGAACATTTTTGGGGGGTTGCGTATAAGTTCATCCAGAATGCACTTTTCAAACTTTATTGGTCAAGGCAGAGTAAGTTTGACTCTAGCTTAACCTTTTTACTCTGAGTCAGCAGTGAGGTCAGCTACCTAACTACCTAGAGGAGGGTAGATGAAATAGTACAGCTTCAAAAAAAAAAAACCTCATAGGCTCACTTTAAGGTTTCTCTCTCTTGGTTCCCTCTGCAGGCTGATGGCGGTGTGGTATGTGGTGTGCATCTCTGTCAAAACAAATTACCAAACCTTAATTCAGAAGGTGCTTTAGTCAAAACAGCAATCTCTGTTGAACGGCTCCTAACTGTCTCTCAACTACCCCCTCCACACACACACACACACACACACACACACACACACACACACACACACACACACACACAACCTAACAAACACACATACAGCTGCGTTCAGAGGAAGTTGGTCTTGTTTGAGGGAACAGGTGGTGGGCAGCCGGAAACATCTAACTGAACTCACACAGCATCTTTGATTGTGGGGATATTTTTTAACTTGTTTATCTTCAAGCCCAGGTCCCTGCTGAAGAAATGTGCGTTTTTTTTTCCTTTTGCCGTTTTCCAAGCTGAATCATGCATCTTTTGGGAAAAAAAGGAAAGTCAATTAACTCCATCAAGTGAATTGTCAAAATCTGTTTTCACAGAAGTGCAAAATGTAAAATTGGGGTTCACCAACATCTGTATCAAAACAGCTGCTGAGAGACATCTTTCACTTTCAGCTCTTCTGTTAGTCGTGTGTGCAGACATGGACGCACTGAGCAGCACTGTATGAGAACTGACTGTGTTCGCAACAACTTCTTACTCCACACTTCATAAACAGCAGCTCGGCTGGTGGCGTTACACCTCAAAATAGCACAATGTACGTACTCTGCAGACGCTCCTCTGTACTCTTTGCATCAGTTTCACATTTTCAGGACTCTGCAGCTGGAGTTTCATCCGGATTTCTGGGTCCCATAAAAACATCATTGGTTCCATCGCCAAAGCCCAGGCACACCCCTAACAAATACACATATTTATATCAACAAATTCATTATAAATAAAGTTCTTATGATCACACTGTATGTGCTGGGAGGTGTAGAGAGATACACATTCTGTTTCTGTAATGAATACACAGTCTGCTTTAATCTCTCTGCTAAGCCTCTCTATAACTCACTCACAGAAGTTACATCATCTCTGTCAATGGACATGTGAGCAAGCTCTCACTGCCAAGTTTATCCAATTAAAGTCGACACCATATCTTAGAGAGGAGCAACAATAACAACTCTACTAATATTCATAGTATGAATTCATTTTAATTGAATCATTACAGTCAGTGACTTTATTCCCCTTTATGCCTGAAAGTCTACCTTAGGTGATAAAATATAATAAACTTTTAAATTCAACACTGATCACACCTATAAGAATTATTCTTAAGGCAATCTTCAGCGTCTATGTTATTCATGGATCCATGTTTTACTTGTTAGACTCTTGGATTAAAATGTCTACTGACATTGATGTTTAACTTCAGATAACTGAATCAGATTCAACCACACTCATCTTGACCTCAAACTTGTAATGAAATCTCTCACTTTTTTGTGTTTTCCATCTTTTAATTCTGATACCTGACTATGAAACGTGTTTTCAAGTACTCCCCTTTATTAAAATAAACCGCAAAGTTTCTTTGAGGTCAGTTAAGCAATGCAACACGATGGCAAGTCCAATCCTAAGTGTAGCCCACATGATATCATACACACACTTATCTTCTATCTACAATCTTCACACTTTTCTTACCATTGCTTTTTGTACTAACCTTTCTTTTTTGTTTTGACTTGACTAGTGTCTAAAACATTCATTTGATATGTGAATGTTGTGTCTTTATGTTGAATACTTCTTGAGGGCCACCTAACAAGCCTTTAAGGGTTCTTTTGAGTTGCACGATTTTTTTCTATAGAACAGAATGTTTCCAGTTTCAAGCAGAAAATGCTATATAACTATTATCCCTTACCTTAATAAAGACTTATATTACAACATTAATGAGTTTTCAACTTAAACTGACACCTGATTTTTTAGTCCTATGTCAAAACACTGTGAGATGCACAGTTGCTGCTGGAACTTGACAACTTAAATGGGCTCAACTTTTCCTCATGTTTGTTCAGGGACCTTGCTCAGTTCTAGGGATGCATGTGTCAGTCCAATAATTTCAATTATTATTAATTAGTCTGATAATACAGGCCGACACCAGCTCCTGGTTCCCCTGTTGTGCACCCCAATTCCCTCCTTCCTGACCCGCTCCTCCCACCTGGTTTTGCATTCCCCTGATGACTTTTTTGTTTCATTGGGACGTCTTGTATTTGTCCCTTGAGGAGGGGGTACTGTCATGAGTTGATCTTTAGTTTTATTTCCTTGTGTTTCATGCGTTGGTTCCTCTCTGTGTGTATTCTGTTATAAGTTATCCTATGTTGTCCTTGTGATTAGGGAAGTCTTGTGTTGTAGTCCTTTGTGTATTCTCTTGTGTTTCTTACTTCAGTGTTGTTTCCCATTTTATTTTGTAGTTCTTGATCCCTGTGTTTCCAGTTCAGTTTTACTTCCTCTCCTTGTGTTTCCCGCCCATTTTGATTAACCTGATTTGTTCCACCTGTGTTCTCTGTTCCACACTGCTCTGTTTTCCTTGTCCTGTGTTGGATCTTTCTATGTCTTTCCTGTGTTCTCTGTGTGTTTCTTTTCTTTTGTTCCCTGTGTTTTATTTCAATTCAATTATTTAAAGTTTTTAGTAAGTTTTGTTGTTTATTAAAACCTTTTTATTTTAAAATTTGCACTTGGATCCTGCTTTAGTCTTTCCCCCAACGTGACAGAAAAGTTGGACAAAAGAGGACAGTGGATAGTGTAGGAAATTGGGAGAGATTGGGGGAATGACATGCGGGAAAGAGGCCATTAGGCCAAATCCGCACCTGCAGTGAAGATGTTTTGAAGGAATACGATGCAGCAGTAGCTGCAGTTAGCAGAGATGACCTCAAGCCAAAGCAATTAATGACAAAATACTAAGTTTAGAGCACTTCATGAGGCAGAAGACCAAAGATTTCACCAGCTTAAGATGTATTTGGAGCAGTAACCCAAGTCCTCACTACTTTGCAGTCATACCTCCTATGAGCAAACACCTTTAGTATCTATTGTAATCACAAAGAGAGCATCTAAAAGATCCTTACATTTGCCATGGTAAGAGCCATAACATCATCTTCTGATACTGTCATCTGACAACTGCATACCTTAAAGTATTCAAAGAGCAGCCTCTTCACAGCCGTCTGCAGCTGCAGGCTCTCCCTCTGACGCTCTGTAAACATTACACACATCAAGACATCAAGAAATTACAGTCAAGCACGGCGGCAGTGGTGGGATGCAGAATCAATTTGGGCTTCTTCAAAAGCCCCACTTGAAGCTGGTGGCGGGCGAGACGGAGCGGAGATGCTAATCGGCAAAAGGTCCGGGTGTAATGCCTTCCCTCCCATTCAGAGCACCTGCCTCTGAAGCCGCAGTCTTAATTATCACCATAGGACATACATTACCAGACCAAACGCAAATGTCATCAAAACGACAATGGGCTTGCAGTCGCCGTTATCGGGGGGGGGCGTTAATTGATCTTATCGTAATCACATTATCTAGTTCAAATAAGGTGCTTTAATAAGCAGCCCTGGCCATTTAGAGCCTCATAAATATCCACTGAGGAGCAGAGATTCATCACTTTTTAAACAGGGGTGTTTGTGCTGCACGTTCGCTGCTGCTTAAAATGCATGAACATGGAAAAGGAAGTTTTAGCTTGACCAGAACTTGGAAAATCAAGGAGGAAAGAACATTTTTAACTCTGTTCAATTTGATTTTTTCAATTGTAATCATATCGAAGATTGTATTCAGGATGAGGAGCTGGAATGTGGAAACATTGTATGATATCTTTATTCATTTAAAGTTATATTTTGGGGGCTTTTACATGCTTTATTGATAGAGTAGAGGAGAGTGGATAGAGTAGGAAACCAGGAGAGAGTGGGGGAGTGACATGCGGGAAAGGGCCCACAGTTTGGAATCGAACCCGGGCCACCCGCTATATGGCCGCGCAAATTAACCATTCTTTTAAGTTTTGTCCACTCTTTATTCCTATCATGAAGCAAAATAGAGTTGATTTTAGAAAATGCGTGAAACATTTGAACATGCATCGAATGAAAGAGGGCCAAGTGAAAAAATATGTTTAATTTCAAAGATTTAGGACAGATAACTGAATGTAGGAGCCATGAAGAATTTATTTTGTTATTTCTGTTGTTTGTTTACGATATGGTTTATTGTGGGGTCAGTTAATAAGGTGATTTGTGGGTCATGTGTTAGGGGTGGGGATATTCTGTTCATTTAGTCCATCTGCTTTATTTGGTTTGGAGAGGGAGAGAGGGGATGAGCTGGGTCTCTGTAATTTTCTATTTGCTATTTTCCCTATTTTCTCTATCACTTTAATCATCTGTTTGTGCACTTTCTCATGAGTTGATTATCCTTTTTCACTAATAAAAGGTTTACTAGGCCAAACCTCAGCCTCTCAGCGGCTTTTGGCTCTTTGTAGTCGCTAAACTGACTTTAATCTCTGAATTCAGACTTGATTATCAAAATCCAGAGTTGTTGTTTTTTTTTTTTTCTTCTTCTTTAACCTTTTATTTAGTCATTTATTATTTATTATTCAACATGCTGAGGTTGAATAAATACATTTGGCTGCCAGTTTGGCCTAGCAGTTAAATCACACCACATATACAAGCGGGCCTGGGTTTGACGCCAACCCTTTACTGCATGTCAGTCTCCACTCTGTCTCTTGGCTTCTTTCTCTACCCACTGTCCTACAATATAAGATAATCCTTTATTTGTGCCACAACGGGGAAATGTACAGGGTTATAGCAGCAAAGTGGATATTGTCAACATTAATAGCAAGCAAACAAAAAAGTAAATATGAAGTAATTAGTGTATCCTATATGAACAATATGTACAGAAAGAAGAATAAAATTGAATAAAGTCAATGTATAATATATCTACAGAACACATTTGAAACAAATCCTCTCAATAGAGGCATACAAAAAACCCATAAAGAATCTTTCAAAAGTCAGACAACTCATATTTTAATGATTTAAAATGTTTATTGCAGCAGAAGGTTGTTTGTGTGTGGCATCTAGGCTTCTACCTCATCACTCCTCACAGTTTAAAATCTTCTTATTTTCTATTTTAGGTGCAGAAACTGAGGAGTTAGGAGATACAATCTTAAACTCCTCTAGTGGGAGTCTGCATGTGGCTGCTGTGAAGATGGTGCAGCTAGAAGTTTGAGCAGATCACTGATGCAGGGCATGCAGTGACACACAAAGACAGAGAAGAGGCAGACCGGGGATCATTCTGCTTATATAGACTGCCAGATTAAGAGGATGTGTCTGTCATGTGAATGTGAGAATGATGCATGTCAAGTGAGAAATCAGTGTAGCTCGAGTTGCTAGCCTAAACTAGCTCACAGAGATGTTATCTTAGAGGATTTATTTAAATGATTTAGCAGCAATGATGAACTATTCTGAAGACTATGGTTGCCCAATCTTAATACAAGTTTCAGTAAAGTCTCCCCACTTTCTTACAAATAAACAGATTTAATAGATTATTAAACTTTTTGAACATTTGGTATTAAAGAAACAGTTTACTGAAATGATAATAAAGGGAGCCAATAAGACCAGTAACTGCTTTTTTCATCCATTACCTGTTTTAAGACCATTTAATAAACACATTAAAGCTTCAGCATGAGGGGAAACCCAAGCTGTTGTGTTGTGGTGGTGCTGAATGGACAGCTCCCTTACTGTGGCCCAATCATGTTACATGTTGTGACATTCTACACTACTGTAATGTGATGTGAGCAGGGGCGCTGCCATACGTTCTGGGCCCCATGAACAATATAGCTTGGGGCCCCACCTTTGTTGGACATTGGCCCTTAATTATCTTAACTTTTATATGTTATATATTGATGTTGAAAAAGTTAACAAATGTAGTGAAATGTGACAAGCTGATGAAAGTATAACCACAGATTGAAAAAGGGATGGCGCTGACATGAAGAGGAATGATGTAACATGTCTTGTTTTTGGTTGGAAGTGCTCAGATTGAGTTAAAGCAGCTGCATCAGAGGAGCAAATACAATGTAATCAGACGTAAAAGGTCTTGTTAATCTTGTTCATTTTTCTCCAGCGTATATGTAAAAATTTACATTTCAGGGCACCTTTTCTGTCTCAACATGATTATGCAGATTTGTTCACCATAAATCAATGTGTTCTTTAAAATCAGCAGGTTGAAGTTGAGTGTCAGAGCCTGGAACAAGCATGCATCTCGGTGCATTTGTGCTGCACAACACGCAAACACGGCGTGCGCGCACACCCCTGGAAATGATTACAATATGAGTTTGTTCTCTCCGCTCAGTATCACAGGATTTCCAATGAATTCTTCAGAGACGGTATTAAGAACACAGACAGAAGTTAATAAAAGTCTAATCAAAATAACTTCCAAAGCTCTGGCTTCTTTCACTTTCTAAATGAGATCAAAGCAAGAGTCGAAACCATTTAAGAATTACCAAGATCTGGAAGACACAAACAACAACAACAACAATAGAAGGAGCGCAAACGTAATGAATGGCCGGGCAACAAACAAATAAATAATAAGAGAAGAAAAAATACAGCAAAGAGGAGGGATAGAACAATCCACCAGGGACACTTTTCCTTTATTGTCTCTCTTCTTCTTTCATCTTGTGTATTTTTGTTTGTTTTGTTTATTTCTCTGTTTGAGATATTTGGTTTCTCATGTGCTGTACAAAGGGGCGGGATGGGGGGGCAGCATTCCAGGGGGTCGACTTATTATTGTGTGTGTGTGTGTGTGTGTCCTTGTTTGTGTAATAATATCCCCAAATCTCCATAGAGAAATATAATTGGCTTGACAATGTGAGTAATGGTTGATTATTCTTTTCTTATTCTTCTTATATTGTCAGGATCTACACAGGTCTGCTCTTATTCAGACGTTTGGTTGTACATCACATGCATGAATAGATTTTTTTCCCCGTCCTGCAGTATTATTGACTGTATGGCAGAACTCTAACTGGTATGTACTTGCTCTTTCTGAAAGGTTCCTTCCAGCCGACAAATCCGTTTTTTTCTTTTTGGCACTCAAGTCTTTGCTTGTACTTTTGAACCTGCACTATTATGGCTTCTAGTTGCAGATCAAAGGTAGCATTACATCTCTTTTCATATGTAGGAGCTGTTATTCAGAAACTGCCTCAGCACCTTTCCTCGCCGCAGCGAGGCGTCCACCGCACCGAAGCCTTTTCAGAAAGGTTGGCCGTACGAGAGAGAAAGAGAGAGGCAGGGTCGACGCACAAGAACAGAAATAGAGGAAGAGGGAGAGAAAAGTCGGCGAAGAAATCAATGTCAAGCTCGGTCTTCCTTTTCACCTTGCTCTTGGAGAGGGAGGGGTGGGGGGAAGGCGGTTGATAGGAGGGGAGGGTGAGGAGCGGTGGCACTGGAGGACTTCTTAGGTCAATAAAGAATCAATAGGAGTGGGTGAAACTACACGCTGAGGATAAAAGACTGTGGAGTAGGCCTTGGCTGCAGCGTATTGTAGAGGAGGCTCTGGCGCCGGCAGAAAAGGAAACATGTCCATGGGTTACTCTGCAACACTTCACGGCCAAAGCTTGCAGCGCTTAATTGCACTAAGCTGCTTTCTAACCCGGCAACAGAGAGATGTGAGGCGCAGAGCTGTTTGTCCACCTATTAATCAAAAATGCTAATTACACTTCCTGCTAAATGCAAAAGCACGCTCTCACCAGTTTGGATTCACTCAACGCAGCGACCTCAGAGTAAACTGCACTCTTCTCCTCATCTGTGCAGGCCACAAAATATATTTTTAAAGCGGAAAAAAACCTCATCATGCTAATTCTTTACCATGCTTGAATATAATAATTCAGTCATGGAGCTAACAAATCTTAGCTCCCTTTTTCTGACTGAAAGGAAAGGAAAACAGGAGGCGAGCGCATCAGTCATTCTTCATTAAAAACTGCATCGGATGTGTTGTGACATCCTTGACATGTGGAAAATAACGAGGTGATGAAAGAATGGTAGAAAAGAGCCTTTGAAGTGTGACGTTCCTGCACAAAAAGCTTCTCTTTTCCCAGCAAGGAATAAAGCTGCCAATTAAGCAAATAAAGATATCAATTAAGTGGCATAATTGAGATTGTGTAGATATATGAAAATGAATTTCCCAAAGGTGTCTTGGGTAATGAGTTCCACAGAGGTATTAAAGGTAGGCTTGTGTCATAGCCCCCTATGATAAAGCTACTATAACACGCACACACATGCACAAGGTTATATTCTTTATCCTTCCTCCCTGCTTGTTTATTCTGCAGCTGTCTGTCATTTTCTCTCTTTAATATGTGCCAGCATGCAAAGAGCACATTTGATCATAAGTTGAACAAAGAAACTTTGCTTTTGCAGAGCTGTTTGAGAGAATGCAATAATAATAATGTGTTAGAGGCTCTCTATAAATATTCACGCTGCAGTCAGAGAGTTAACATTCAAAGGTTGAACCGCGTGTCTCGTAATTAGAAGAATAGGTAATACGGTTAAAACAAGACAATTGGTAGGGGAAAATAATACATCCGCTCTGACCTAGCCGCCATGCACAACATGTGGAGCTTCAATCCCTGCAGCACACCTGTGCTCACGACTCTCGGCCTCTCAGAGGTCAGAGGTCAGCAGAGCGGGAGTGGGCGTCAGAGTAAAGCATGGGTATCTTTGTACAGGAACGCCTCGAGCAACATGGCTGCTTGAGCCTGTGAGGGCACCCTAACATATCAATTATAAATATAGGCCTGGTCTTTGTTAATGATGTCCTCACATAGATTTCTCTTCAGAGCAATTAACGCAGCTTTTTGTGCTGGGGGATGCCCCCCATATGTACAATGTCAGAGCCCCCACTCCCACACATGTATGCAGAGAGAGCCTATACACACATGTAACATACAAATACAGAAACATGCCCACACTTTTTTTTCTTAGCATGATTATGTGTCTTTAAGCAAGCTTTTTCTTCAACTATACCATGGGTCGGGACCTGAAATGGCTAAGGAGCCTGTTTCTGAGTCCCAGCGTGCCAGGAACACTAGTTTGTACAGTAAGTACTAGCAGTCATTAGACCAGGTCTGGATTTTCTAAATTTGGTTCCTGGGCTGAAGGAGTTTAACAACCCCTGCACCATTATGCTGGAGGAGAATGGATAATGAGGACAAGGTTGAGAGATGGAGCGTAGAAAAAAAACAAAATACACAAAAGACAGGGCTATGTAAGCTTGGAAATCTGGTGAATTGCATCCACACCCCCCACCCACCCAACACAACAAGCACAAAAGATGCACAGCTCTCCATCTCTCTGAGGACGGACTCAGTGTTCTGCATATTGAATGAAACAAGACCAGTAGGAGATCTATTTTCAGTGCAAAACACACGTTTTTCTTTCTTTTTTTCTTCTTTGAACACAGCCTTGCTGAGTGGCTGGCAGTGCTGTAGCTGTAGACCGTACCACAAGGTCAAGGTAAAAGTTGATGGGAATAAACAGGATGGAAAGCTAAAGCTCTGCTCAGTTGTATGTTGTTGATGCACATTGTCCACAGTGTATGAACTGTCTTATAACAAGGGAATCGGTGAGGGTCACTTCAGATGTTACTTCCATCTATTCTTACTCAGTCTTATAAATGATCACAGGGACTAAGAGTAGGACAGATTTAGGGACCAAAGGCTGAAGCACAACATGACAAAAAAAGCTTAATTCTTTGAAGAGTAAGTTTTACTGGGGTAACTGAAATGTACTTAAACAAAAAGTAAGGCGAAAACAAGTTTCAAGGCTGCTTCCAGTGTTTCAATTGTATGTGGGTCAAACTGTATACTACATATCAAAGATTTTAAGATTCCTCCAGTAGTTTTAGCTGCAAAGCTATCATGTTGGTCAAATGTGGACAATCAATGTGTGTCCACCACAAGTACTTGAATTTGCACTGTTTCTATAAAGATAGTGTCAAACACAGACCTTTTTGTTAAGATAGATAACACAGGTCAGAGCCACGAGAATCCATGAAAATAAATGTAAAATAAATTAACTTCATAAATGAGCAATTGGGTCCAATTACATCAGAATCCACTTCCTGTTACATCACAGCTAAAAAAGGATGTAATGAGGCAGGTCTACGAAAGGCTTATTTGTAGCCTCTCACACAATTCATAGGCCCTAAAAATGTTGTACAACTAAGTGTATGGGTTAGGGTTAGGCAAGGTCCATTGTGTTCAAAAATTCTGGTGGGCTCTGGTGGGCAAATATGCCAAAGCCATGTGGGATGGTGTCCCCCATCACTTGGCATCACAACCCCTCTTCAGAAACAAATGGCCGTCGTCACAGAGACCCTTCCATGGTAGATACAGTCCATAGGCTTCACATTGGCCTTTGCTTGGACCCTAATGCCTTACATTAGCAAATAAGCACTGGAAATGGTCATACCGGTTTAATGATTGTGGATTCAGCCTGAAAAGTCAATGTGATGCCCCCAGCTACAGCACTTTAATGGAGATGAAATGTTTGTGCACAAAACCTGTTACAACATAAGCCCAGGTAAAACCGCTGGAAGTCCAGTAAATTATGCCGTTCAGTTATATTTCTTTAAGTTATCAGATGGTCATAAAGGTTGTTAAAACCTCTCAAACATCAAATGTTGGTAAGATTATCTTATCAACTTTGTTTGGAGGAAAAGCTCAAATGGCACCTTACGTATTGTGCTCTAATCCAAAGAGCTCTGTAGGGTTTTTGTATCCTGGACGCCAATGGAAGTGTGTCACTACACAGGGTGCTCAGTTGACCCTCAGGAACATTTTGAGCAACAATTCAAGAAGTAAAAATTCATTCAGACATGCTCGGCACACTCATTTGTAGAAAAAAAAAGTCCTTTATCAGTAGTTGATAACCTGGTGCCCTTCAGCACAGCCTTGGACCCTCCTGGAGCCATCATGAGCGCAGAGTAGACACCTACAGTTGTTCAGTAGTGGGCAGCTCCATCTCTTTCCAAATGAATGTTTGGAGCCAACTGCATCTGTGACATCCAAGCACTCAATTTTGTAGAAGACACCCTCTGATATGGATTTCAATGGTGTGGGAGTGAGAGATGGACAAGCTGCCCCCTAAAATCATGAAAAGATCAATTTGATCATATTACCCGCCATGGTGTCTGTTCCCAGTAAGTGTGAACGATTGGCCGTGAAGGGTCCTCTGGTTCTGAAGTGGTCTCTGGGCAGCTCAGGCTTTGGCAGAGAGGCCCGGCAGCACACAGCTCAGCACAGCTTGCCATAGTTGACCGGCAGCCCAGGCAGATGGCCAGCAACCAAACAGCCCTATTAGCATTTGGTCTGGATTAAATCAAATGCCCGGTGGAGAGCTATCTGTGGAATGGCCCTGGAACTGGTGATGGAGGAGGGGGAGCGAATTGGAGATGGTGTTGGGAGTAAGGATGGACCTGGAACACATAGAGTAGTTAATGTTGGTTGGAACAGGCTCAGTGTTTTGAAGTGTGGTAATCAGTGCTTCTCTCAAGAGAAAGAATAGACTTGTATTTTTTTACATTAACGCCTTTTAGCTGAAGCTCACACGTTGATTGAATCTGAAATAACTGAGTTTGATCAGAGAATCAGGCTTTAGAGATGACATTTGACCTCAGCCATGTCACCAACATGTCACTTATTATTTTTACTAAATTTCTCTGAAAGTCTCCGATTAGTTTGAACGAATAAAACTACAGGAAATTCCACATTTCACAGGACCAAGGGATCACTTGAATAAGAAAAAAAAAGTCTTAAAGTTGCAGGAACCTGATTGTGTCAGCTGCAATGTGATGTTGCAAATGTGTCCTTAAGTTACAGTACATCTACTTAATAAACCCTGCTCTCTCCTGACAGACTCAGCATTGTAAATGATAATGAAAAAGCTTTTTGGTCAGATGCTGCTAACACTGAGCACCTTTATGTTGCTCCATTTCTTAACATCATATCCACCATGATGTGACCACTAATTCAAAGTCTTACTAAGTCTCAGTGAGGAAGGATAACAAGACGTAGGGGTGTTCTTCTATCTTTAGGTAAGAAGTTGCCTCGTAAAACTTTTATTAGTGATGCTTTTATTTAGCCTGTTCAGATACATTACACTTAAGTTACTCTACTTGTTTTGATAACAAATGTGGATTTTTCTTAAAGGTACTTCTGCCAGATGATAAAGTTACAGGAGTGAATGAAAACAGTTTAACAGCAAAAAGGATGACAGCGCAAAACTTTGAGGTATTAACTGCCCTGGAGAAGCTTAAGGTTGCATTGCCACACTTTTGTGTCTCTCTGTTACTGTCTCTGTCAAGACAATATTCACGACTTGTATTGAAGTGGCAGAAACTTAAAAAATCTGGTGTGTCCTGTAACTTTTCCCAAGTCCTGTTGTTTTTACCACAGGGATATGGGTGCAGCTGTATCACACACGTAAGCTTTCAATGAAAATCCCCAAAAAGACTAGCGCCCTCCACGACCTGTGGAGGGAGCAGCCAAAGTTAAAAATTGTATATGGATAAAAAAAGAAAAAAGGCGAGAATAGTCGATAAATGTCGATAAACTTTGACGGGCGGCCAGGGTATCATATTTGTTTCTTGAACCCTGGTTCTGCATCTGCAACTTCAAAATCTTCTCTATCTACCACATCTGTCTATCCTTTATTCAGCTACAGATAAACAAGTATGAGGAACAAGAGAGTTCAGAGTGCCCTCTGCTGTTTGAAAATGGGTACGGCCATTCAGTTTTTATCTCACTGAAAAGTGTTCTGATTTCCAACCATCTTATGAGGCGCTGTGAAACCCCTCACAAAAAGAGCTTCTTCAGTGTGTTAGATGGAGACTGACTTTGGACTTAATAAAACATCCTTCCTTTAGGATATACACGACTCTCTGCAGCCCATGATGTGATTTCCCAGCAAGAATATGACAACATATTGTGTTACCTAGTCTGCAAACTGGTGGGTCTGGACCAAGAAGTGGGGTGTCACACATGTTTGCTCAGAAGCATTACGGCAAAAAGTCTCTGATGTGCTTTTATTTTGAAGGATGTTTCCTACAACATAGTGTGCTTGCAGTATTAGGGTAGTTATTCACACACCAACACCTTAGGTGACAGTAATGCATCTAAATGCAGGTTTTCATGTGCTATTGTAGTTGAGAACCACTACTTTGCTGTGTTAACTGTGGAGGTGAATTAATATATAGGTTGATATATTATAAGTGTCTTTTTAGAATTGGGAATCAGGAAACAGCAAAGAAATGTCACACTCTGACTCAGAGTTATATAAGCATACAGCAGAAGGCGATATTAAAATGGGCTTTTATTTTGTTAAACCATGTCTGGTTGTTCCTTTAACTTAAGAGGAAGCAGGAGAAAGAGAGAGACGGGCCAATAGAGACTAAGTGGGAAAGAGCTACATGAGGAGAAAGTCAGTGACCTGTCATGTTTTAGCTATCCCTTTGCCTCATACACACGCACGCACACACATAGACACACACACACACTAACAGACTCACACTGGGGCATCGTGCACGTTAATCTGAACTGATTGCATGTCCACTTACATAAATTATGGACTGTGGTGGATGCATTATTTACTCAGTAGAATTAAAAAGGCATGCCAGGTTGCTGGATGCCGTCACAACATCACGACACACACACTCTCACTTTTGGAGAGGGAGGGAGGTTTAGCAGGGATGTAGTTAGAGCAGGAAAAAGAAGCACTAAAATAAGCAAACACCCATACACACCCCTCCTCCTGACTCTCTTTTTATTCCATTCCTTTATTCCATTGTTTGTCTCTCCTCCTCCCCGTCTTCCCAGCCTCATTTTCTTACTTTCCCCGCCATTCCTGCATCCATCTGCTCAGCCATTTTCGTTCCATCCTTCCTGCACTTCTTCAGGATGATGTTCACGAACAGTCAGTGATACGGTTTATACTTTTTATAGCCCCCATTTTCACCCTCTTCTTTCTTCCCTACCATAACATCTTTCTGTCCATTCTTGGCATGTGTGTACACCCATTCAGTCTTGGGTCATCATTTTCCCACGTTTTCATCATTCTTGTTACTGTTTTCTTGTCATCCCATCTTTTCATCTTTCCATTTCCTATATTCTTACCCTTTAAATGATCATATTTACTTGTGTTTGTGTAGAATTCATCCTTTCTTTATGTTCATCTTCACCGTCCCTCCAACTTTGTGGTCCTTCTTCCAACCTTATTATTCTGGCCAAAGTTTCATCCAAATCCTCTCCTACTTATTTTTCTTACCACCATCCCTCCCTTCAATCCTCTCTCCCTAAACCCACCTCCATCAATTTTGCTCTCCTTCTTCTTTTTCTTTCCTCTTCATCTGCCTCCTCTCACTTCAGTCCACTGTCTACCATTTCTTCTCCTCCTCCACTCATTACTGGATCCCTCTCGTTCCCAGTCAGGTCCAGTTAGCTTGTATAATACGTCCTCTTTTTCTCGCTCGTTCTCTCTTTTTTCTGCCCCCCCTCCCCTTCTGCATTTTACATCAGATGAGATGGGACCTGAAGGGAGGCCAGAAAACAGAGGGAATAGGCTTCAGCAGTATTTTGACAAGGCACACTCGTAGGATAAGAAGAGGGACGGTGAAATAAGCAGAAAGGAAAGGAAAGAGACGGAGACCTGGGGAGGAGAGGAAGAATATCTACACCATAAAATGCAGGCACGATGAAAAATAGGTGGGTATGCAGAATATGAAATCATGATCCTCTTATAATCATGAAATAGACTTCATTGTTGCACTGCATAAGGCATGCCCTAAAACAGAGAAATATATATATATATATATGTAGCTAGAGAGAAATTGTGCGACAATGTTTGAAGAACTGTTTTGATTTAAATTTCTGATCATTATCTTCAGCCATCAACTTTTTCTAGGCCCCTCAGCATCTCCTACTGATAAACATGATAACCTCAAGCATATGTATGGCACACACCAGACTTCTGAATAACTTCAATGTAAGTCAGGTGACATAAAGTCCTGTACGCTGCTCGGTGGCAGGACTCTCACAGAGATCAGTCAACCTCCTTCTTTTTAATTTTACTGTGAATTTGGTCTTTTTAAATGGTTAACTTAGTCAATCATAGTGTTTCTTTTCTAACCCAGAATAACACAAAACAAAGAAAATATCACTGATGAAGTCAGCTGCAGACAGGAGCGTGTCTATGTTCCCACATTTCCTTTTTCATGAATTTGTATCAGATTGTGTCCCCCTTTCTCCCATTTTGGTAGCCAATTACACCCAACCTATTATCCAGTAGCAATGGACTACAGATGGAATGTAGCTTTTAGCTAAATCTGGTGCGCCCATCTCTGTGTTTATTGCAAACATTTAATGGAAGTGCATATTGTCCTTTTAAGTAAACAGAATAAACTAAATAGCACAGAGACCTCAAATTGACTAGCTTCTGGTCAGATCAGATGAATGAGGTGCAGCAACTGGACACAAACCATAGTTTGCAGTCCTCATTTTGAAAATGTCCTAGAAATGTTGGAATTTAGGGCTGTGGGAACATAAGGCTGTGGGAAGATAGGGATGACCCCCTGCAGACAACCAGCTCATGTGCTCTCTTTGTGGACACAAGAGTCGCTGCGTGTCTCAGAAAGCACTCTTGCTTGTTTCTCTCTACACTCCTGAAAAAGTCCTGATTTTATCCAGAAGGGCTGTGTGTGTAAACGCAAATTGCTGAATTTATTCTACCTCCCTCTTATCCTCTTATTCCTGTCTGCAATGTCTGCACGAAGTCGGGGGTGTCAAAATGTGAACGCAGCAGGTACAATTTGGGAAAAGTCACAGCTATTGAACCAAAATCTTTACACATGTTGTCGTGATTTAAACACAGAAACAGTCACAGTTACAAAACCCTTCCTCCTCCTCCTCTACCTCCTGCACACACCACCCAGGAAAACCCCTCCTCATTCACATGAACCAAACATGTGAGTGTGGTTCTAAAGTAGTGAGAGCTAGTGCTGGGTGATACCACACTTTTATGATTCGATACCATACCGATTACTTTATGGCATATTTATTCGATACCCGATACAGATACAGATACTTCCAGTGATTTAAAAAAATGTAATAAAATGAAACACTTGAAAGACAACTCCCATGACAAATACTGTTCATTTAACAACTTTAATATGCAAATCCCTTTGTGACCTTTTTTTAAACAATGTTGGTAAAAAGCTTTGAAGTAAGTTACCCTATAAGAATCAGAAGTGACACATGTGCTTTTATTTCACATTTATTAATTAGTATCCATATTTTATTACAGTAATTGATCCTTAAATGAGTAGCACGTGAGAATCGATATATTAATACCACAGAATCGATATGTCCACCATTAGTGAGAGCGTCTGACTCTGATAATCCACCCCTGTGAGGTTCAAATGTTCGGCAAGTTCCTTAAAAAATCATCGGGTCCTGAACGTCCTGAGATGATCCGGGAAATGTCAAGAGTTCATGAGCGAGAGGGGCTGTTTTTCCTATTTAACAGAATGGTCTCTGAAGGGATCGTTTTTATTTTTTTAGTCCTTCACAATAACAGTCTGTGCCTGTCAGTGGCAAAACAACTACTATTAGTGGAAGTACTTAATTCAGGCAAATTTACCCCCTAGGATTCGGCTCCAGCCATTACAGCCTGTTTCACAGCTGCACGCTGATGCAGTCTCCTGGGGAAATCACCAAACTTTGTGAACCTATTAATCTTTTAGACTAGAGAGAATGGCAATAAAAGGACCCAAATAGTTGGAAATTTTGTCTTCTAAGGTGTGAAAATTTTGTTGAGATAATTAACAAACTGAAAAATAATATTTGTTATAATGATGACAGTGAAGGCCCTTCAGGATGTCTCTGGTTTCATACGAGCTGCGCTGCAGGTAAGAATTTGGAGTAAATAAATAAAGCAAATAAACAAATTCCAGGTAGCAACTGACTTCTATTTCATGCTCATAATATCACCACTGTGCCTTTTATTTCTGACAGAGTGAGCCAAGCACATTAGCGCCCAATTCACAGCAGTCAGGTTCTTCCTCTTTTTTTTCCCTCCCCCTTCAAGTCAGCAGTAAAGCTCAAATCAGTATGCAAAGTGTCACAGTGGGGCGGCTCCTCACAGCAAAACATCCCAAGCTTTGCTGGAACTTTTGGACACCAAGCGCCGCCTCCAGAGCCAAGAGGAAAGGCCTCAGAAACAGATAGAGGGAATAAAAAAAGAAGAAACAGAGAGAATATCAGCCGAAAGGGAAAAAAAAGTCTGCTTCTCCCCCGCGCACTGCCATCCAGCAGCCTCAATCTTGGCTACAGCACGGTCGACTTAACACCTAAATATAGAGCATGCCGGCTATTCATGTAGTGTTATTGCGACGCTAATGCCCACAATCGCGGATTTTGGAGGGCTAGCCGGCCTCATAGCGCGGCCGCTGTCTCCTGAATATGCATGGTGCCGAGCGGGGAGAAGAGAGCGCCAGGCGAGACACAGAGGATTTGATGTTCAATAAAAGAGAAAGCCTTTGACATGGAATACGAGCGGGGCCCAGCCTCAATATAAAAGAACCAGGAGGGGAATTAGATGGATGGAGAATTCCTTCAGAAATACAGACAGAGGAGAGACTGAAAAGAGAGTTATGAGAAAAAGGAAAGAGGATATTTGAGTGTTTCTGAGTGTGTGCGTGTGTGTGTGTGTGTGTGTGTGTGTGTTGAAGTACGTGAGCGAGCGACAGAAAAGCAAGCAGAGACACATACACTTTGAAAGTGGAAACATTCCTCTCTGCGCCCTCTTTGACAGAGTATGGATAATACAAACCTATGATACATCATAAGCAAGTCATTGAAAAGTCACTGCAGCTTCTCTTCTTCAACTCTGAAAAGCTCGGCAGCTCTACTCCCCGCTCTCACTCCACTGGCACCAACTTTCTCCACGCTTTACATGGCTTTTAAAGATTACCTTTAAAATCATTGAGTCACTTAACAGGCTCTTTAAATTAGACAAGGCCTACAGGTCAGCCTCATTACCGATGCCATTAGCAACCATGCACTAAGGCTGTACAAGGATAAAGTTGTTTAAGGGCCACTAAAGGATAGTGGCTAATCCTTGTTAAGATGTATGCTAACGTAATGGCCCAAATGTGACATTTCCAGTTCTAGTGTTGTTACACTGATAGCAAATTAACTTTGTTTTGCAGGAGGTGATATGAGATGCATATTACTGCACACAAGAGCAAGACATAAAGATTTTCATTTTCTTTCTTTCCGCCTGTAAAAAACATGAAAAAATAAAAGATCGAACACAATATAGAAAAAGATGATTCAGATGATTCATTAGAAAAAATGAATGTAAAAGAATTGCTCAAATCATTTTTTTGTAATGTGTTCTATGAGAATCATTAACACCAGAAAAAAGACGCACCATTGACTCAATATGCACCTAAACAAAAGTGTCCTGACTGTTAGTATGGCTGACTACAAATTACAAGCATGACTCAACAAAAATTTAGTGCCAGGTACAGCTGGTAACCTTCCAAAAACAGTCATTGACCATCTTGTTTATGATCAAGCTTGACTGTGTAAATCTGAAAGCTCAGCCCTGGTCAGTCTCTCTGCAATCTGCCTCTAGGGTTTTGGTCCTAACATGGCTCCTACATGGCTTCAAAAACAACATATGTGAAGGCTACACTTTAGTTTTATAGACCTTGAAACAGAAGTCCACACATCATTTGTGGTTTCTACTTCCACCTCTTTTTGAAAAAAAGTTATATTTCTGGACTTTTCACACCTTTATTTATAGAGGACACGACAGTGGGTAGGGCAGGAAACCTGGAGAGAGTGGGGGAATGGCATGCGGGACAGGGGCCACAGGCTGGGATCAAACCCAGGCTGCCCACTATATGGTTGCATACTTTAACCATTAGGCCAAATCTGCGCTCTACATCCACCTTTTTTGATATTCAATGTGTTGCTGTCAACTTAAAACATGAAGTATGTCCCTGGTCCTTATTTTCTTATTCCTTGATTATGTTGTGAAATCAATGAAAGAGCAAACCATGGTGAGTTCAGCACAGCAGAAGTGTCAGCTGTAACAAAGATGACTCAATACAGTTATGACACATAGCTGTCATAACTGTAATAAAGAAATAAACTGAAATGTGCGGGGATCCCGGAAGTGCTGTAAATTCAGGGAATACAGTGCCACCGAGCGGACCGATCACAGAGCATGCGGTCCGCGTCCATTTGATGCGTAGATACATTTTGGAGGAGGTGCGCGTGCTTAGGCCTCTGTGTAGGTACGGTGATAGCCACCGCAGACTTATGTGCGTAGGCTATGCTCTACACATAAGTATTTTCCGATACAGTCAAACTGAGTTAAGTAACAGGACAGAGGGCTTAAAAATATGCAAGTTCCAGGCTGACGAAGAAGACTAGGACCTCCTCACTGCTGTCCTTTATGCCTCCTTCTCCTCAGCCATGAATGGACCTAAAGCTCCAGCCAGAGACTCTCCATCATTCACACTCACTCTTATACAGCAGGAACAGACACACTCAAGCACAAACACACAGTCATATAACAAAAGGGTTAAATTCATTTTCCTCATATATATCTATCATTGTCTCCAGTCGTGCCCACAGATTGCCCACAATGTGACCCAGCATCATCCCTCTACATTTGAAAAGTTGTTGGTCTTTTCTGCTGTGCAGTGAAATTATTTCAGCACAAGCATAACTTTGAAGTGACTTGGTTGTGTTTTGCTCGTACAGGAGCACAGAGGAAGGAGATAAATCCCATGTGCTGGCCTGAGTCTGGTCCATAAAAGTCAAAAGGCTGAAATCAGACATGTAAATAACAATGTGCCTGCAGGCCCATCTGGCTCCTAATGGGAATGTGGGCAGACATCTGATTGGTTTGATTCATTTTATGCCCAAACACACTTATAAATAATCAAGGGACTTCATGCAACCTCTTTGTGCCATGCACCTCAGTGCCCAGTGTTCACTGCTTATCTGGCAAAAGGTAAAGCTAGTTATACGGGCACTGACTCACTTTTCACCGTGCGCTTTGGACTGTGCACCAGAGATTGCCTCATGGACACAAACCATCCCAAAAAAATGATTGTTTTGGTGTGATCATGGAACAACAGAGCAGTGATGAGTGGTGTAACATTAATTGGGAAAGCTGCTAAATGTCAAACATTTTAACTCAGAGAAAAAAAAGGGGGAAAAAATGGTTAAAAAAACAAACTACAGCAGTAACGTGTTGGAACGAGGGGGATAAAGGTTCAGTGGAGAATGAGACCTGTGTTAAATAATTCACATATGGCAACATATAACTTAGTCACACAAGATGATGCAGGAGCAGCACTGACATTCATGCTCAGATTTACATACATACTGTATAATGCACAGTCACGGAGGCAGAAAGGGAGACATCTTCTCAGGCCTGCTGGGGATACCATGCGTGTGCTTTGGTTGGGCCAAGTTCCATATTAAGTGTGTTTTCCATTGCAATTAAGGCTTTGGCCTGATCCCTTCTGACACGGTAATTGTTATTTCAAACACAGATTAATAAATCATGGACTTCTAGTTAAGAATTAAAATAGGTCTCCACTACCGCTACAGCCCTGGCTATAACCTCTTCAGCCCAGTCCCTGCGCACACACACTCCCACTCACACGAACACACACACAATCCTGATGTACCTCTATGTGTTCTCATATGCACCTTAACATATAGATGCTACACATATGCATTTACAGCACACACATATATACGGATGATTCATGCAAATTTATGAGCATGTCTGCAAATAAAAAGTCATACAACATATCGATTAGTATGAATTCATATATATTCCCATGTTTCTGTTAATAAATCCCTATTACTTAACAGGAATTATGTTCATGTGAGGGGAATTATTAAGAAATGTATTAAATGATATCTCCGCTTGAGTGACGTCCTGATACAGAAGTCATCTGCGATACTAAACTTTATGAAAATAGGGACAAAAGAAGACTTTAAATGACAAAGACACTGATTTAACTGTAAGCAAATGGAGCAACAAAAGCCGACAGATAGCTTTTCGACAACAAAGAAAACACACAAAGGAAAAGACTAAAAAGAGTTGAATATTTTTAAATCCATGCAGAGAGGCATTCAATAAGATAAAAGAAACAACTGTGGTTTGATTTGAAGCAGTTTAGTAAAGCAGCAGCCAACCAAAGTGGCATTAAGGCCACATGGGGAGACCTGCAAGCAGCTGATGTGCACATCAGTGCCGTGTCACTGCAGATGTGTTGGTCTCTGGATTTATTCCAGATGGACACGGCAACATCAGGGCTCAAATGCACAGCAGATGATGGGCATGGAGCCAGAAAGAACAGACCTCAACAGCTGACCAAAAGGCAAAACACTGAAAAAAAAGAAAACATTTTAGACTCAAAAATATCCTATTAATGCAGAAAAAAATCATAGTTTACACTCTGGCCATTTATTTAGGAACTCTACAAACTGATTAAACATTAGAGTGTCTAGATTTGGCATTTGGCAAAACACAGTTATGCACATTTTCATGAATGAGGCAAATGCTCACAGAAAGTACTTCTACACTTGCTTCAAAATATGTCTTTAGTATATACCGTACATACTAAAGACATATATCATATCATACATATGTACGGGTGCTCTCACTGTAAACATACACATGCATACTAAAGAAACACATTATTTACACCCATAAGTACATATGAGATAAGTGATTGAGATGATTTATGCATGTACTGATTTTTTTACATTTTTAAACTCTCAATTCAATTGTATTAAAGCCCATTCATGACGGTAAAAAAAATAAAATAATAATAATTAAAAAAAGAGACTACGCCTTTATGGAAAAAATATCATATGTTAAGTTATTATGATGAGATAAAAGTCAAAATAACAAGTTAAAAGTAGAAATTGTGACACAAAATGTCAAACATGATCATATTTACCTCACAAATGTAACTTTTTATCTCACAATTTCATTGTCTTTCTCTTCATTTAGATTTTCTTACTACAATGAAACTTTCATCTCACAACTTCTAATTTAAAAATACAGGCATATCGACCTCATGTAATTAACCCATCCAATCTTTTCACCTTATAAAATCGAATAAGTATATGTTTGATATATTTGGCGCCCCCTGTGGTTAAACCAGTGTCTCTTGTGTCTTTGCTGATCATGTCTTGTACATGTGTAGGTAGTGTTTTCCAACATGTAATCCCATCCTGCTGTCTTTTAAGTCAAACAAATCACGTATCTTCTATTGTTGCTGTGGAAAACATTAAACACAAGCTGTTTCTTCAGCATGCTACAGTGAGGGGAGTGTACACCGGAAGCACCGTGATATTTCCTGTTGGTCTGAGGGTCGGCTGTGAGCTGTCAGAGGACAGAAAAGGAAAGGTGAAGCAGAGAGGGAGGGAATGACAGAGGAAGTTCCCAATGCCGCAACAAAATAAGCAACACGTTAGCCAGTAAGGGATCAGGTTAGTCTACATAAAGCCAGCATGGCTAGCTTATTAGCCAAGCAAATACAGAGTGACAATAAGGCCCAAATAGGCCTATTAACTATGGAATGGATTGTGTCACGGACTTTGGCGCAGACATTTGCACTTTTGGAGCCAAGGCATGCACACAAGCAACTTGGCAGCAGGACTGACATCATACCCGCAACGCTAACCTAAGCACCTAAGCCAAAACATTCCAATGAAACGTTCAGGCTCCCTCAGCTGGGTACAGTCCACAGCAGAACAGATTCATGTGTCAATTTGACACTTATAGCTCTGGAAAGTTCAGTGACTATTGTGTTAGAGTTAGCTACGTTTTCTCTTGTGGCTCTTCTTCTCCACTATTCTAGTACAGAACGCTGCAGGAGACACATTTGTCAACAGAGCTGTCAATCACAGTGTAAATTAAACTAATCCAAACTAAACTTATAAGAAAAGTGAGCACTTGACCATGCATTGGCATGATATGAGCTTACTATAATTATAAAAACCATGTTTGAGAAAAATGTACTTGAGGCATATTTCTAATTTTTAGTTCCACAGTTGTTCCCTTTGGAACGATGGCAGAGGCGTGGTTCATGCAAGTTAACAGGGGGTGCTGTAAATCTCTTGGCTTCACCCAATCCAAAATGCCAATGTCCATTTTAGTTCACAGTCTGTGGTTTCAACTAGCCAGAAATAGCAAAAGTTAATAAAACTGTAGCCCACAGCAACTTTATCTTAACGGTACTGGGATCAATGGCAAATTTATATAGCGACATCTGCTGAACCATTATTACATTGGAAGTTATTATAATAATATGCACGGTTAATGATAAAATGGACACAGTGACCCTACATTAGAGTTGATTCATGTGTAATCATAGCAAATTCTTTTTTTAAAATCCTGCAAATTTATAATTTTGTATCCATCATAGTTATCAAAGTAAGGGTTAATGTATGGTTAGAAGGTTGTTATGGGAAATAGAATCATGACAGGGTGAAACTTTACATCGGGGTCCCCGTTGCGGACCATTTAACATTAGACTGTCCTCATCCAGCTCTCCTTCTCTTCTGAGCTGTTAGCCACATTGTTTTGATGCTAATGGATGCTAACAGTTTAACTCACCGTACGGTCTATGGGGTCCACAAGCAGCAGCAAATGTGCTGGAACACTTTTTTGCAGATTCATTTGACATGGGGTGCGATCAGTTTGCCTCTGGCGTTGCTCAAGTTAGTGACAGTTAATAACCGTTGTCAAGGGGTTTTGACCAATCAGAATCAAGCATCTTACACCGCTGGAAGACTAGTAAGAAAGCCGGGAAATTATATCAAGTTATCAAATTTGTGTGTTTAAAATCCAAGCTCAATGTTTTGTTTTATTTTTTCCTTTGCGTTGATATTAAAATTATGGGATTAAAGGACCACTTGATTTGCTGAAATTATTTTAATGTTCTAAATAAATGTGGATGTAAAGAGAAAAGAGGATATGTGTGTCACCAGAGGAGGTATATACACATTGAATCACTAAGTACACACATGTACTTAACCATCACTCATACAATCTACACACAAATACCCTGCGTGCTTCACAAGCACAAACTGTAAACATCCCATAGTCACAAGCAAATATACAATACATGTGCACATGTAATACACACTAACATGCACACACACTCGCTCTCAGATGGCATGACAGTGTTTACCGTAGGCACTTAAGAAACAGTGCATCAAAATAAATAGGAGCTGAAGGGAGGAGGGCGGATAGAAACAAGGAGGATAATCTACATAATAGATGCAGTGGACGAGTAAAGGCACATAGAGCTGCTCCTGCTCTCCACACACTCTGACCCTCCACCTCTGAGCCCCTCTCCACCTTTCAGTCCTTTACTTTTCTTTCCCCTTTTCTTTTCTTACATCTTCTTTTTTTTATTTCTCACTCTTCTCTCTGTCCCTCCCTGGCTCCTCTACTCGTCCTCAGTCTCCTCCCTCCTCATTCAGTCCTCTGTTGAACTCTCACTGCCTCCTCCTCTGCCTCCATCTTTGTACATGTGATGGCCAGGAGAGTTGTGGCCCAATACAAAATTTATGCAGAATAATGTGTATGGTGGCCACATAATAGACTGTCTTCTCTGTGCCCTCCCACAAAACAGAAGCTCAAACACACACACATACACACACAGTCTCATGTGGTCGACACAGAGCACTTTAGCTATCACTGTGGATTAGCCTGAGACCTGTAATGCACCTTTAAGTATGCCAGGGCCCTTTTAAGCCACAAGCCACACACAGAGAGATACACACACGGACATATCCATGGACACATAAGCTTTAAATACAAACTACACACCATGTACACGCAGACAAAGTTGCGTATGTTATGTGTGTGACACCAATACATGTTTAAAGATACAACACGCTGCATTCAGATACACACGCTCTTCCATGGAGCGTGGCACTGGTTTACACTCATGCACTGTTTTATTCAGAAGAAGACTTTAAAACCTGAGATCCCAAAGATCCCAGAAGATCCCGACGTCATCCACTGGTTTCTGAAGAGGCCTTATGAAGCACAACAATGGGGGTTGACATGTGGGAAATGCTGACTCCAAATAACTTCAAGGCAATCTCAAAACAGGCAAAGAGGAGCAGCTGAGGTCATAACCAAGCAGACTGGTAAACAGCAACAACCAGGGGTGTGTCAGGACTTTTTTAACTGGGGGGGCTCCAATATAGTCAAGGGTGGCCAGGGTACATGTGCACACACACACACACACACACACACACACACACACACACACACACACACACACACAAATTAAATCATGCTACCTTCTATCTCTCCCTCCCCTCACTCTATATTCCTTAACACCAAAAGGAAACCCAATAGAGAAGCTACATATCAATCTCTTAAGTTTAGTTCTTTCAGGACTCAATAAATAGATATGTGTCCAAACAATAGACTGTATTATAAATGGACGTAGTAACCATGGTATCGACCATCTGTTCCTGAGCGCTGTTTTGAAGTCATTCGTTGGTCGGTGCCATATTGAAAATGCTGAACACAACCAACCTGCATCAGAGCTAATGTGAGGTAAAGAGGCGGGCCGTTAGCCTTTTTGCTAACAGCAACAGGGTGCCCACTTGTCAGTCAAGACAGCCATGTTCTTATTTGGGCAAAACTCGTAAGTTTAATATCTTGGAAAATACAGAGTTATAAAAAAATGTAGTGTGTGCTAATAGAGAAATGAGCTATTTAGACTTAAACAGTTTTCTGAACCAGGCTGTAAACATGTTTATTATTGCTGCTAAGATTGTCCTTTTTGAATGGGTGTGCATTTGGTTTCCTGTGTCCATGCAGCTAGCTTCAAGTGGATGCTCGATTAGCTGCAGTTTTTAGCACTTCCACATGGGCTTCATATTTTAAGACCGGAGGTTGCCGCTTGGTCCAAAGACACAATTCTAAGCACTAACACAAATGAATGTGCTACATTTAAATACAAAGAAAGCTACTGCCACTTAGTTACAAATACAGCCAAAGTGGTTGATTTTGACATAAGTCAAGGCAAGGAGCCAATCGTAGTTTAGGATTTTGGGGTGGCACTTTGGGTGGCCAATCAGATATCAAACGGAGGCAGTGCTACCCTTGGATCATATTGTACACACCTCTTGCTACAGTGCGCCCACTTTTCAGTCAAACCAGCCATGCCTCTGACTGTGTGTAAGTATAATTCTTGGTCTGAACATAATCAAAATGGGTTAGTGAAACATTTACCTTCCATACAGCTGTGAGGAGTTTAAAAAAGTTAGTTTTAGAGACTAACACTGCTTCTCTACCAGGCTGTTGATATTTTAAATTCTGCTCCAAAATTGGGTGATTTGATACAGGCTCGAAGGGATTCAGACTATCACATTGTCTTCATTTAGCAGCGCAGCGACCTGCCCAGATGACTATGTAAGAGGATAAATAATCCAATTCCTCCCTGATGGAATAATAATCCATGAAGCTGTAGATGCTGCTCTAGCATCATTCTAGCGCACCATCTTCTTTCTTCTAGTTTTGATCTGGAGTTGAAGTGAGGCGATGAAGGATAGAGAGGGGAAGTCTGACTGATATGATAATCAAACACAGGAAAACTGGGTTTTCTTCTTGTTTCAGAGCACGAGTCAAACTTGATTCTTTCCTAGAATTTGCTCCATTGTCTCTTACATAACATGTGCTAGTTATGTAAGTAGGTTAGTTAGGTAAGTAAATTATTTATGTAACATACTTGCATTACTGAGTACCATTTGAACCTAAACCATTGTTATTTTCCAAACATTACCATGACTGTTTCACCATAATGTGATGATTGTTGTGGCAGGTCAACATTTATGACCATAGGGGGAAACCATTATTATGTTCTGAGCAATGCCTCCATCTTTACTGAGGTAAGAATGAGAAAAGATGGATTTAGATGAACACATATCTGTGGCCACTTAAGTCGGTCCCAGGAAGCCCAATCCTGAGTCACAACTCACAAACACTCACTCATGCAAAAGAGCATAGATAAACACGACAGCATAAGGTCACATACTCACACATCTGCATACAGTAAGTACACTTGTGATGATGTGAAAGTCTATTGTTTATGAAAGAGAGCTCGCCTCTTCCATGGACACAAAGTTCACGAGCAGCCAAGACAAGAAGGCAGGAGGAGGATATATGGTTGGAAGGATTGAAGGAAAAGGCTCTCAAAGGCACTCTCTACATACACTGTCCCTTCTTGTAGATTGGATTCAGTATGGAAACGTATAGATGACACAAAGAACACAGAGGCTTTGAAGAGGAGGAGGAAGGTGGATCAAAGAGGCCACAGCTGGACTGGCTGCGATGGCTACCATGTTTTATTTTTTAGTGATGGGGAATGAGACGTGGCTCGATGACAATGAGCAAGGCAGTAGGGAAGAAGGTTCAATTCCAAGCACATACGTGTGGTTTGTAAAACAGCCTGTTTTACCTCCAAATAGTCAAATGCCAACACTTAATCACTGTGACCACTATGTCAAGAGACTCACTGGGCTAACATAAACCCCTCTGCTGTGATATTATAAGCAAAAAGACTGATAAACCTCACTGTGGACAACGGAAGGGTCAAACTGTGCTGGGCTTTCACTCAGAAATCATGAATTCAAGTTTTGTATAAGGAGGAGCTGAACAGGAATGGAGTTACTCTGTTTAGAGAGAGAGTATGGCATCTGTGTTACATGTAAAGGAGGGGGGCTGCATATTGACATGTTTTGAGAGGTTATAAATTGTACAAGAGTTATAGAGTTATACATACATCTAAAAACACAGATTTGTTCAGGCAAGAGTGCACAGGTCCTCTCTGTTCCTAAAACAAAACACCAGAGTAACCCTCACTGAATTTGGGACAGATCCAATTTATATTTAGTCTAGTAAAAGCCTGAACAATTGGCTATCTCTTGGCGATGGTATACCTTCTGTGAGTGATGGACAAGTGTATACGGCTTCCAGTGCATCCAGTCCATACAAGAATTTCAGTCAAGACTTACCTTGGAATATGGCAGGTTTAATTCTGCTGCTGTTGCTCTCCATACTAATTGTTTTCCTGCTGTAAATTAATGCCTGCTGAAATACTAATATGACTTGGACTACAACAGATTCAGTAATTTTATGAAAAATCCGAAAAATTAGTTCACAGAGCTGAGATCCAATAAGGTGCTAGGTTATAACTTGGGGCATTTGTGTTTAATTAACTGAGTAATTTAATTATTTCACCAACGGCACCAGAATTACTTGTTAGTTCAACAATTGATTCATAGTTTCATTACTGTAGGCTGGAAATGCAGGTCGAATGTTGTGTCCAAGCTGTAGCCCATCCACCTGCCAAGCTAGCTCTGGTTAATAGCTACTGTCATAATGCCATCATACTCTACTACCTGGATGTAAACAGGCACAGATGACACCTCGTATTGTGATGTGGTTTGGAAAAATGTAGTCCAAAAAAATGGAGATAAAGTTGTATGTAGGCTGTGCCAGGCATGTGGAAATTAACCTGTAAGGAGGACCGAAGGCTCGTGCTAGCTTCTCTAATATTAGCAAGACTTGGCAAAATTCAACATGGTTTACCTTCAAACTCTGTGATCCTGTGATTAGCCATCAAATAAAATGGGTTTTTAACATTTCGGGGCACTTCATTACCTTTAGAATCGTTTACTAGTTTAAATGACTGAATATGGTTAAAATTTGAACTGATGGAACCTTTAAGCCTTCATTGAGGTTGAGGCTAAAGGGCATTCTGTTCATGAACTTCTTCAGTGGCTTTGATTTTCCTTAGTTTCTCAACGTTATAAATAAACAGTCCTCTCCTCAGCCTTATATAGTCCCTTTTGTGTACTAAAATATGCTTGTTCTTGTGCTCCTGTCAGATGTCGTCCCTATTAGGATTCACTCCTCAGTAAACAGGAGCTAACACAGTCCAGTCCCACTGATGTTATATCTGTATTGTTATGTTTTGGTGGTACATCTTCACAGGAATACAACGCTTACGCTGTCTGATGGTGTCCTGGAATCGTCCTCAGAACTCCAACTGACCCTGCTATCTAAAATGTACATGAATGTGTTTGTACATGCATATGTGGTGTGCATGAGTGTGTTGCCAGTGGGGAGTGTTGGGGTGGATCAAAAGGGCCTTGAAATGTGTTTTGGCTGGCCATGACAGATCAGTGGGCGACAATCCACAAAAGCGGCCCCTGAGGACCCCCGTGGATGACCCCACATCTAGACTGAATGTGACCCCCTAATCCAGTGTGTCACCCCACACACCCGGGCCCTTCACCTCCTGATGGAGAGATGAATCAAAGAGAAAGGGCCTCTCACTGCCCTTGCTCCCTGAGAAAATACAGCAGCGGAGAGGGGAGAGATGACCTTATAAGAAGTAGCAGATGAGATCAGATGGTGAGATGACAGGTCAGAGAAAGCAGAGGAGGTAAAAGTAAAAAAAGAGAAGAGGGGAGAGAGAAAGAGAGAGATTAAGGGAGGGAGAGAAGTGGGGCAGGGAAGAGGCAGTGAGGGCAAACAGTGAGTGCAGAGCGGTGTAGTGTGGAGAGCAGGGACAGAGAGGGATTAAGTGGTCATGCAGGGCTACTGTGCTACTGTGTGTGTGTGTGTGTGTGTGTGTGTGTGTGTGTGTTTCTAGTTGAGCAAGAGAGAGGCTACAATAGGGTTATTCTGATGTCACCAAACACAGTCCTTGCACTCTGTAGTCCCACGAGCACAGAAAAACACAATTTTCCCCAATACTCGAATTAATTACTTCAGTTAAAAACTTTAACCCTCAAACTTTGACTTTTACTAACCCTTATCAAAAAAGACTCCTAGCTAACACTAATTAAATTAAATAAATGTGTTTCCAAGTTAAAATTACTGCTGTTCTTGATATGTAGAAGGTACCTTGTAATCATTACTCTGATGGGGTGTTCACACCAAACGCAAATAAAATAATTTGCCCGAATGAATTACATGTCAAGTCAATGTGGAGACGCAAATTGAGTAGTGGTCTGGCAGCGTGATTGGCATGAAGATGCGACTCATGTGTGCAAATGAAGTGAATTCATTCGTGCAAATAAATTCACAAAAGTTTAAATATCTGAACTCCAGCAAATCCATCCCGCTGCGAAAGCCAATAAGCGTGCAGATCCCCCGCTGACGTGTGTTGTGTGATGTATGGACCAGCGCAGATTTACTCATCTGGAATATATGGGACACTTTGATTCTATCACTGTGCAGCTTCCCCAAACTCTGTGACTCTACCTGTTTTTATGGGATCAGGAATAAACAGTAGCTCACTGTGAGGACAGAGAGTGAGGAGGATTATCTGCTGAGTTGTGCAAAACTTTGTCTGTCAGCTATCGGTTGTAGTGGGAAGTTAGCTCTGCCCCCTTTAGAACAACCGGCTTCCCCATTCAATGTCCGCGAGCTCAACCTTGTTTGATAACAACAGTCTAGTGTGGTGTGGGAACCCCCCTCCCTCTTGCCAAAACTTGCGTCTTGAGAACTTGTATACACAGGATTTTGATGCGTGAATTGAGTGAGCCATTCGAGTGAATAGGCCAAGTACACACAAAACATTCTCGCATCTGTATTTGATTGTTCGTGTCTGGTATGAACGCGACATTAGAGTTTTCTTCTTATCACTGACATGACTCAGCAAGTACGGGATAATGTATGGTTAGCTAGTGGTTATGCTAACTGAAATCCTGATGGTCTGGACTTGTCCAGCCTGCATAGATCCTATTTGGCTGAACCATCAGCGAACTAAACATTATCCAGCGTATTACTGGACTACCAACTTTATACAAACAAAGTGTTGATCTAAAGAGGATTTTATTGATTGAACAATGATTTATCTCTGCAGCTTAAAAAAATGTTCCTCAGTTATAAAGATTTGTGGTGCCTTCTTATCAACAGTATTCTGATCAGCCTACTTATAGGTTGAATTAACATGACACTTAAAGGTGACATATTATGCTCTTTTTCATCAAAATATATTGACCTAAGAGGTCCCCAAAACATGTCTTTAAAGTTTATTGCTCAAAAAAACACTTTGAAATCAGATTTTGCATTGCCTGTAAACCCCTCTTTTTCAGCCCTGCTCAGAACAGGCTGTTTTCTGTGTCTGTGCCTTTAAATGAGAATGAGCTCTCTGACCACGCCCCCTCAGGAAGTGGATGTGCCCTCGGCTGTCCAGCATGTTGATCTAATGTTTACATGTTGGCTGAATATACACTCTGCTCACAGACCCGTGTTACTTCAACCCTCTGAATTTGATCCAGAATCTGATCCTGATGGAGAGGCGCATGCAGCAGGACCTTTCTGAACTATTGGTCACAGATTTAGTGTTTCTTGTGTTTGTCAGTATGTCGACGTGTGTCTTGGTGCACAGTGACGAAAATGTAGCTATGTGGCTATGCTAACTAGCGCTAGCACTTTTCCATGACAAATAAAAATCATCTACTAGATCTTCAAATCTGCAGACGTGGGGAGTAAAACCGACCTTTGTGTTTATTAAGACACCTAAGCTCCTTGTTAGCACACATGTGCAGGGAATGAAAAACGAAGGAAGGGTTCAGTATTATTTTATACAGTCTATGGGCTGAACAAGCTCCGAGCTCTGGCTTCCGTTACAGACCGGCTGATTTTGTGACGTATGAAAAACACTGAAAACTGAATCGGCTCGTTTCAGCACACATTTACAGAAAGGTGGAGAAATCAGAATATGGGCAGAATGGATATTTTTAATTTCCGGGGGGTTTGTAGACATAACAGGGACACATATCTCAGGTAGAGAACCATTAAGAAGTCGATTTTGCATGATATGTCACCTTTAACATTTTTAATCATGGTAAAGTTAAAACATTAGTGTTTTTCCATGGGGATTAGTAACAGATGCAGAAAATAACAGCAGCTACTGTGTATGGTCCTCTTATTCGTCTCTCAACACTGCCAAAGCTCATACTGTGTTGCCGTTTGTGTTCGCTCTGCGTCTGTTTTCTTCAATTCAGGTGATGTCTCTTTCACTCAGCTTCTTGCGTGTCATAAAATCGCTTGATAATTTCCCAACTTCTTGTCTTCTTTTCTCTGCTGGTGACCTGTCAGCCTTTACCCTCCAATCTAAAGGTTTGTGCTCTCCCAATAAAATGAGAGTGATGTTAAAAAATGCCCTCCAAGTTGTCTTCAAATGCTATAGGAAAGTAATATTTCCATCAAACAGGAAGAGGTGAAATTATTAAGAGGACATTAGATGTGACATAACTCCTTTCCACAAATTGATTTGATATGTGTGACGTCTGTGATCTGGTTGTCCTTAGATTTGCCAGTGTTATTCATGATTAATTACAATTATTTAAGATTTCAGCCAATCAGAATCAAGTATTCAACACACCCAGGTTATAAGTAAGAAAACTTGGTACTAAGAAAAAAGTAACAGAAAGACAAAGAGGAAAAAAAACACAATTCAACTTTTATTTTTAACATTTTACACAGCTTCCCGACTGTTATGACATTTGTTTCTTTCTTCTCTTCTTAAGGACAGACCTGACAATGTTTCCATTTCAATTTTTTACAAGTCTGAAACATTTCAATTCAAGACCCTTTCATTTCAAGTAAATCACAACAAAGTAGGTTTCTTTGTTGGGCTCCTATCACTAAAGTAAGCCGAAGTGAAGCCTCTGTGTAACTAATTTTCTACTATTGAACTTAGACCTACAATAAACAGATGAACTGCCACTACTGTTGTAGTGGAAATAATAATGGTTATGTCGCCAACATATACTAAAAAAAAAGTCTTGGCTGGCTCATTCAACTCTCAACAAAGACTGAAAAGTCGGCACCAATTCCCAGAGTTATGTATCGCACATCAGGAGACGGTAGAAGATGATTACCGTTGTGTTCTGAGACAAAGGCCCAAGTTGATACCCACCACAAGACCTGGTGGTGAAAGTCTTCTAAACTGGGCTTTGACAGGAAATCTCTCCCAGCTTTTTGCACATTTTATTTGTATTGACAACATCTCCGGACTCCATACGCCCCATGAACAACTGCCTCAGGGACCTTAGGCAACATTTTGAGGCACATCCCAAGATTCTGGATGCTGCTGTAGGGGTGGCTATGACTCAGTGGTATTCTTGGGCAGAACACTGAACCCCAAATTGGCCTCGGTGACACAGTCAGTGGCGTGTAAGCGTATGTGAGATATGTGGATGCTGATAGCTCCCCATTATAGCATCCTCCAGCATCGGTGTGTGAATGGGTGAATGTTACGAGTAGTATAAAAGCACTGTTATTGGTCTGAGAGACTCGAAAATACCTATAGATGTAAGTCCTTTACCAAAAGAACATTTTTAACAATCATGGCCTTGGAGGGGTTGTTGTTTGGGGTTCAGGTATCCTTGAACTAACCCCATTGAATGTGCTCTACAATGACCAATTGTGATAAAAAAAAGACTACTGTTCTACTACAACAGTGAAAATGAAGGGTAAGGAAGGTTAGACTGCTTCATAATGAACAGTTCTGTGTAGTTTGATGATGTTTTATCAACAGAATGGAAACAGAAGGTTTCATCCTGACCATAATCTGTCAGTCAAGCTGCTATTATTCTATCTTTTGACAGGAAAACATTTGTTCTGTTAGAAAGTGTCAGACAATGAACACTGAACCCTGAACTACAGGAAACATGTGCCAACAAGCATAAATACACACTGCATAATACACACAACAACAGGAACAGAAGAAAAGAAGAGAAAGGATCAGACAATGGGATATCCAAACATCTTTTCTTTCTTTTCAGTGAATTTTTTTTGTTAAAGGTTTCTGTTACATATTTTGGCATTTCTTAACATTTTGGGCTGTGGCCCTTCTCTTTTCTACTTCAAGGACAATATCAATGATACAATGATATCAAATGTCATTGCTAGTTGATGGTTTTCGAAGCACATAGATAAATCATCTTATCTTAATACTTCAAGATTTAAAAAGTAGATGTATATTCAAATAACAATTCAGAGTTCTAACAAAAGGAAATGTACCCCACTAAAATGCAAAGAAAGCAATACCCACAGCATGTTGCAAAAAAGGCCAAACAGTTGATTTCAACATAAATCTGCCTCTGAGATGACAAAGAGCTAGTCATGGTTTTGGAATTTGGAGAGTGTCTCAGGTGGCCAAAGAGATCCCTCTGGATCCGCCTCTGGATTGTTGGTACTTTGAATAATAGTATTTGTTTGATTACACCAGCGATATTAGTCTATCTCAGGTTGAGGACTGAGTGACAAAGTTTTCTTTAAGTTAGAAGTATTTAAGCTAAATATTAGCTTGTTTTCTTGTTTTCCTGAAACTAACTTGATAGTTCGGTTAAGATTTCTCCAAAATCTGGATTTAAAGTTAAGAGCGGCCAGAAAAACTTCCTGTAAGGCCACAAGATGTAACAATATACAATGAAATCTAGAATATAAAGTCACACCGCTACAAAAATCTTATTTGGAGAAAAAACTTTAAACTATGCTCTTGCCTTAAGACTTCCATTATGTTCAGCAATGTGAAGTCTCTCTGCAGTTGTGTAGCTCTCCTTAGTACCATCTGGTATTGCCACCTGGTCAGCTGCTTGGATGGTAAATGAGCACAGCCTATGGAGAATGAGGAGTTTATGTCTAGTCCATAAACTGGATTTCTCTACGACTCAGTGGACACTTTAAAAAACAACTTAAAACCCATGTTTTTAGACTTACATATGCTTAACCTGTTGAATGCTGTTGCTTGCTGTGCCCATGTTTGTGTTATTTCTATTTTTTGTCTTCATTTTGATTTGTTCAGGTCATGAATTGTGATGATTTGTTTGTGTATTGTAAAGCACTTTGTGACCTCTGTCTTGAAATGTGCCATATACATAAAATCACTATTATAATAGCATATACCACTCATTTCTTGAACACCCCTGTGAGGACATTTGGACTGGTTGTGAATCAGGCTGAATGTAACAGTGATGCCTCTTAATAACATAAAAAAGCCAAAAAGACTGTCAACGACAAGGGAAACAGTTTCTGTGTAGTCATTTTTAATGAGATTTCGTGCTATAACATATCATTCATCCTTTTGTGATATTGTGTTGACACTGCAAAAGTTTGAGCATAGCGTCTAGTTTTTCTTTTGTTTTCTTCAAATATATGACACCATCACTCAATTGAGTATTATAAGTAACCCTGTATTTGAAAAACCATACATAGTATTTAAACAAAGTAATTTGATTAGATTATCTTTTCTGTACGTTGCTGGACCTGAGTAATGCGTTTTGTTCCTTCATGTTTTTCAATGTGACTGAATGACAATGAAGTGAACCTTGATCCTTGAACCTTGAACCTTGAATGCTAGTAACTGCTGCGAGGGGGTCGGTCAGACCAGGCGGACGACAGAATACCGAACAAACAGCCTTTCATCACTTTATCCCTTGCAAATATGCAGTGATTTATACATTTGACTGTTAAAAGACATGAGGATGAGACTTCTGTCTCATCAGGCAACTTAAAACATGGGAGAAAAATGTAAAAGATCAATGAATAATCTGTAATGACTTCAGTAAGGGATAGTGTAGATGATGAATGAGCAGGTTGTTATAGCAGATTGGAGCCCTGACATGGTGAGCAGGTCATGTCTCACTTTAAATTATCATATTAATAACACAGCTTTTAGGAATTAATATGTTACACCAAATAATGATTAAGAGAATATTTTATTGATTTGCATTTTACATTAAACTGAACATGTCTACTGGTGGTGATGAGGTGAGTTTTTCTGCCTCGTCACACACTATGTTGTGTTAAGTGTTCACTTTATGCATCATCTTTAGTTTGGTAGATTTCTCTGCTTTGGCTGACGGTTTTTGTGTCTTGAACCTCTTCTGCCTCTGCCGTCCCTTCTTGTCACGTGAATGAACCACCTCAAATAAAACAGATTTCTTTCTGCGAAACTGATTTGATCAGAGCATCAGTTTACTCGTGCTGTAAAGTTTTGACCAATCAGAATCAAGTATAACTTCCTGAAGATAACTATCTGCAGGATTCAGGATCTAAACGTAAAACCTGATCTCACGTTCATGATTTCCTTGGATTATATGAATTTCCTTTCTTGGAAGCAGGGTTGAATGAACTTTATGGAAGACCAACATCAAATGTCTTCAACCACTGAAGTGTATCCTTGAGGTTACAAGATTTGGATATAATTTTTTACATGCAAATTGTGAAAGGGGATATGATTTCAGGCTTGCAGTGGTAATCAGTTTTAAGGAAATAAAAAAATGTTCTTGAAACTTAACGACTAGCAGATTTTTTAAAGACATTTTCAGGTTTATATAAGATCTTCAAACAACTATCACATTCATTCAGACAAAAGTTTCTTTAATCTTTCAGTTTCTGTGACCGGAAAATCCAACCAGCAGGATGAAGTGCCACGAATGTACTCAGGGGCAAACTTGAACAGAAAGCTCTGAATAGAGCCTCTGTTTTCTCCCTCCACATCAATACAGCACATTGATGTCAGTGGATATAAGAATGTGAAGACAGTAAAATAAACACAACTTCAGAATATTATCTTTTCAGTAAGGACAACTTGAAACCAGTCAGAACAAGTTAATTTAAGAGAAAAAAGGAGAGGCCTTGGGAAGTTCTGCTTTCGTTCATTCAGGGAAGAAGAAAATGTTTCAAGGCGCGCCGATCCATCACAAAATCACCTTTGTGTTGAGGAGAGTAGCTTCATGAGTGCCTTCTAGTGGTGTCTGTGTGTGTGTGTGTGTGTGTGTGTGGTCACCGTAATCAATACATTTGATGGGACTTCAGTGTCATAGTCTGCTGGAATATTTAAATGAGTTACCATGGTTACTCTCCATGCATACTCACTCATGCAAACACTCAAAGAAAACCTATTTAGGAGGAACATATGCTCAGTTCTCGAGCAGCCTATACACACATCGTATGCACGCAGCATGAAAACACACAAACACACAGATGAATGTCCATGCACACCTTTTCACCCGCGCAACAATAAACTCCCCGCTTTCGGACACTGAAACAACTATCTGACGAAACACACACACACACACACACACTCACATGCACTGCTGTGACCTCAGAGAGCAGGCCAGCTGTGTGTGTGCTGGAGCAGTAACCCCGGCGTTAATTATAAATCAATGGGCCAACTGTAAACGCACACAGAGTGCATCTCTGGTGCACATGACTTCTCCCATGCATGTCAACATCCATAGGGTATATAAAGCCGTTTAAAGTGTCGAGGCCTTTGCAATATTCATGGCTGATTATAACAGATGGTAGACACACACAGAGAAACACACTGCACTGATACAGGACAGCGATACAAACGCACAGCGAGAGAGTGGTGGGTTAGGCCCAGGGATCATAACATTATAACCACTGCAGCCTGAAAGATCAATGTGAGGGTGATACAGTTTAAGACGCTTCAAGTTCGTCCACCTACATGGAAATAGTCAGAAGATTATCTTTCTCATAGTTACTTTTTCATTGTTAATAACCCTTTAAGCGCTGTAAAAGAAAAAATAAGATGAAGTGTTGTACTTTAGTTCCTTTATTTGTCCTCTTTTTGTGCAACTTGTCATTTGTTTGAGATGATATGAAGTGTTTTGTGCTGCTCTTTCACAGTATCAAAAAAATAAGACACAAAAGACAAAAAATAAAATAAATAAAGCTTCTGTTAGACAGTTAAATGTTTTTTTTTTGTTTTGTTTTTTTACACTTTTCACTGGCTATGTTTAAATGAGACTTTTAATTCCTCTTTAATTCCGAATTAAGATTAAATCCTCTTTTAAAAGATTTAAAATTACCATGTAAACACCTAATTCCGAATGAAAATGATAATTCTGAATTAAACTTAAATCCGATGTAAGTAGCTGGTTTATTCTGATTTTAAATCCGAATTGAATAATTCCTATCATGTATACGTTCATTCCGCTTTAAATTAATTCCGGTCGTTCTGCGCATGCTCGTTCCCTTGTCCTGTCGCGATGATGCACATACTCCGCGCTGGCTAGCTCATATTTCAGGCTGAGGTAGAGCAGCCGTTGCACTAACTGGCTTTGAATCGCCACAGTCCGGTCTTCCGCCTCCCTTCTCCGGTCGTCTATCTCTCTTCTCCTCCTCAGCTGACAAAAGTGAAGCAGTACGTTTGTGTCGGGCTGCTTTTTAACAACTTTAGTCAAAATCAAAGCGAAATTTAAACTTATTGTGTGGTCTTCCATGTTGTAACCGAAAATGAAAGAAGCAGGAACTGGAGTCTGTTTTCTTCCGGTAAACGTAAATACGTCACGCCCGTCCCTGTCCAATCAGAACCCTTCCCAACCCCCAGACGTTAAGAGGAATTGAATAAAAACAATTAAACGTGTTTTTCATGTAATCCTCAATTCGGAATTACTATTTCCATGTAAACACGAAGGAGAAAACTTTAATTCGGAATTATTTAATTCGGAATTATTAATTCAGAATTAAAAAACATCATGTAACCGTGGCCACTGTCTCATAGAGAGAGACAGGATTTGCTTAACAGCATGATTTGTTCTTCTTTTTCTGAGATGGAATATGTCTTTCTTTGTCATGATCTTAGATTTTTCTTTGACTCATTCACTTCACTTCATGTCCCGGCCTGGAGGTTAAACCTGAAGACAACATGATGTGGGACCCCACTCATCCCACTCCTATGAAAACCAGCATCATAGGTCACATCAGAGCTGAAGCAGCAGTTTTGATGAACTTCAGATATGTGCAAAGGCCAAAACAATAAGAAAAAGTTATCTATATGAACCCTAATCCTCCCTAAAAGGAACAATGAAATCTTAAACAAATGACAAATATCTTACCGGAGCTCCCTCCACCTTGATGAAATGTTGACTCAGCTGATTTTCACAGAAACACCTAAACTCTGCAGGGAGGAGACACAGCTGCAAAATTCAACAGGAAAAATTCACAAAATATCTGTCCCAAGCCTATTTCCTTTTTATTATTTTCTACCATTCAAAATGAGTATGTCCTAAAAGAACATTATCTACTTTTAAAAGGACCAGCGGTAAATATTTTTTCCCAGCTTTTCTGAAGTGAACAAAAAAAGGGAATATTCCACAGCTGGAAATCTTGTGATCACATGTGACTTTAGAGGAAACAAACATGGCGGATGACGGAATGGTTGTCAGGATGAACATTGCTTAATGCTTAGCTATCTGGTACCTCCATTGCAGTAGAAACGTCTGTCCAACTCATCTCCTCGTCAGTTAGATTGTGTTATAATTTACAGGATGTTTTTTGTTTACATAAATCAACAAGTTGGTGGTCCATTTCTAACGTCAATCTAACTTGATACTTCTCTTTTCAATCAATCAATTAGACTTTATTTGTAAAGCGCTTTTCATAGAATGATACTTTAACACAAAGTGCTGTACATAAAAATAATAAAAAAAGAACACATTTTAAAAAATAAGAAAACAAGAAGACCCCCCATCCCAATCACAAACCAACAATCTGTAAGGTTAAGAACATGATATATGCAAAATAAATAAATAAATAATAATAATAATAATGATAATAATAATAATAATAATAATAATAATAATAATAATAATAATAATGAAAAAGAAGCTGCTGAAAAAAAAATACTATTTATTTTGATATTGCTTTTACTATTATCTTTTACTATTGTCGCCATGGCTGTGATTCTGATTCTGATTCCTGATTGGCTATCCTTCCATCAAATCTGACAATTCACAGAGTACATGGGGTTCTCACCACACTGGATTTCTGATCGTTAATATTGAAAATGTTTGACATGTACGACTTCAAATCAGTGCTGCCCTGATCTTCTTCTGAGTTTACTCTTAATGTACCAAACACCACAGGAGAATCTGGCAAAATAATCCAAAGAACCTTCAGAAAACCGAGCCTTTACTGACTTTTATCAGAAGGGACCCAAAATCAGCCTGATTATCTTATTGTGCATACCTCGATCGACTTAACGAATCACCAGATCAATTATCTTTCTTTGCGCTCAGAGGTTTTCTGTGTATTAACGTGTTTTTTAACTGCTACATCCTTATTTCAGATTTGTCCCTTACATTACTGGTTTAATCCCTAACAAATATAAGGTTGTCATAGTTTGATAGAGGCAACCATTTTCAACTACAGCTGTCAAAGTATGTAGAGTGTCTGCATGTCAACACTTCACATTGCGTGCTAACACTTACACACACATCAATCATGCATACAGAAACATGCATGCAACCACTCTCTCTGTAACCTTAGCATATGCAGCTTGTCTTTAGAGCAACATTAGATGTCAGCAGGGGAGGAAGGGAGGGGATGGGAGGGTGTGATGGAGTGCTGACGGATGGAGGTGAAGCAAGCGAGGGCGATCAAGTGGCTCTACAAATTATATATAACGACTGGTGCAATTATGGGTCTATATTACTAAATGCAGTCTGTCACAACAGTGAAGACTCAACAAGAGGATAAGGCTGAGGAAAACAACATGTGGATCACGCAATGGAGGAAGACAAGGTGGAGAAGAGGGCGAGGAAAAACAAGAAAAATATATTGATTGAAGTACGAAGATTCTTCTTTGTAAGACAGAGAATATTCTGTAGCATTCATTGTTGGAGAAAAGCAGTTCAATGGAGCATGCCTTTAACAAACAAACAAACAAAGAAATACCTATCACAACTTCTGCAGGGGAGTAGGTTGATAGGTCAAATTAGCACAGAAGTTGCAGAGGTTTGCCAAAGTTGCAAGGGGACTTAATAATACTAGCATTACTTCAGGTCAAATTCCATCAGATCCGCGTCTGGTCCATCTCCGATCCATCACAGCACCAGATCTGATAGGTTTCTATTCTAGTCAATGTGTTAACTCCCACTGAATCTGCTCCATCCACAGAATCAGCTGTTGAATTTGAAGCAGATACTTATAGTTATGAAAAGTTAATGGAATCTTGTGTTTGTGTTTGTTACTCTTGCTGTTCCTCCTCTACTCTCATAATCTAGTAAAGAACTCTGTAGTAGCCTCATGTTTCAACATCAACTACTGTAACAGCATCTTATATGGTCCATCACCCAAAGTCCTTAATAAACTCCAGTACATCCAGAACTCAGCTGCCCGTCTACTCACTCCCCCCCGTTTCCCGTGTTCACCTCACCCCTGTCCTCCAAAACCTTGCATTCACTTAAAACTCCTCCTCCTGACCTTCAAAGCCCTCCATCACCTGGCCCCCTCCTATCTCACTGACCTGCTTCACCACCTGGTCTCCGCTCCTCCAATGAAAACCTCCTCCCCTCACCCAACCTGTTGGACCAAGCACAGAACCTGGGGTGACAGAGCTTACTCCATTACTGCCCCCTCCCTCTGGAACTCCCTCCCCAAACACTGACCTACAAACATTCAAAAATCCCAGCTCAAAACTCACCTCTTCAGAACTGCTTTGAACTGTTAATGTTCTTATATCCACTGTGTTTCTATTTTGTTTCTTTTATTATGTCTTTTATTGTGTGTTATTTGTGAAGTGTCTTTGAGTTTTCTGAAAAGCGCTGTATAAATAAAATGTATTATTATTATAACAGAGCTTTTGAACGTCAAATAACTAATCAAACTTAATTTCTGAGAAATGAGATCAGCATGATATGATCTAACTGCTTTGGCAGAAACCATGTTTGAAAGAAGAGGAATGACACTTATTACAGTCTGTTTTGCACTAGAGGAAAACTTAGTATCCAAATTTTGTTTCCAGTCAACTCAACAAAAATACAAACACTCCAACTCAAGCCATTTTGGATGAAAGTGATAGAAAACAGTTTTCAGTAACCACGTTTGGACTCTCATACGACAGAGTCTTAGTCCCACACTTAAAGTTCCTCGTAGCAGCTGTGTGAAAAGCACTGAGGAGGAAAGTTTAGAATTTATTAAGGAGGACTCCTAGTGGTAAGATAAGATCCTTTGTGAATACAGGCCCTTGTATAAATAGAAGATAAGATAAAGAGAAGTTGGGATAACAATTTATCAAAGCTTGTGTGGTGTTGTGTCAGTGGTCAGAGGGTAATTCAGGACACTTACAGTCCTCTTGACAGGGCTTTTGTAGATTTGGCTGTTGTTCTTATCACTGATAATTACATTTTATTCACCAAGTTAATGGTTGGAATCTGCTCTCTTTTCATTTCTTCTACAAACCACCTTTATTAAGGCGCTTAATGAACACTGAGGAGGAGGGGAAAGGATTGAAGAGGCCAAAGCCCACAGGAGATATTGCATGTATGCATATGAACAAGCATCAACAAGCATCAACTTCTGCTGGAGTGCCAGGTGGTGTTTATCTTCATTCAGCTTTAGTCGACATTATAATCAAACAATAGCTCTGGGGTCAAGCTTTATATTCACACTCACGTAACCAAGTGGGCACAAACACAAGAGCACTTGATTTTACACTTCCATATTGATTTCTACTGCTTTCTTTCCTTAAATAACCCCAGTACCCTCAAGCATAGACATGTGTGTTTTCAGTGATGCACAAATATGCATCAAAGAATATGAAGAGAGGCTCTACTTATCCAGACAATATGCACTTATACATGCATAATGCACACCCAGTGCACGTACATGCAAAGTCCTATACCTTTTGCAGATGTGTTCTTCTGATTCCTCCATGCCCTCCTATTAAAATCATCTAAAACTGAGCCATCATCACATTTCACATCATTCATAATGCCTCATTTAAATCATGTTGTGTTTAACGTTATATTTCAAACATTTTGAACTTGTCATTTGAACATTTCTATTTTGTTTGGATTATTAAGGTAATTCAGAATAAATAGGGGGATGTTTCTTTTGAATTGGACTATGCGGATGAAGTCAAAGTGCTGCATTAGGCCAAACTTTTCACAGGGCAAGGTACTAAAACATATACTATAAATAAGAGGAGACAGATTTATCCTTTACTACAAAAATATCAGAAATCTATATGTTCTGATTATCTTGGCTCCAAAGTCTGACTTAAAAGCTCCTGTGGGGAACTTTTCAGTTGTGTTTTTTTGGCACCCCTATCCTGAAAGATTGTGTCTTTTCTTATAATATCCTGAACATGTGTGATTAACTTTTATGATAAAAAATTGCTCCCTTTTTCATAATAATGATAATAATTTGTAGAAGTAATAGCGAGAGGGTTCTTGGTTTGAATCCAGGCTGGGGGCCTTTCTGTGTGGAGTCTGCATGTTCTCTCTGAGTGTGCAGGTACCCTAACTTCCTCTCACAGTCCAAACACATGCTCGTCTGGGCTTCGTCTGTACAGGTGTGGGTATGACTTTGTCCGGTTGTGTGTCAATACGGTCGCCCAGACTGGAGACCTGTCCACGATGTATCCTGCTTCTCACCCAATGGGTGCTGCTCCGGCTCTCCCTCAACTAACAGAAAAGTACAGTAAATAAATACTGTAATACTTATACTAAATTCTAAACAGTTTTAATAATGGATGGATGGATTTTATTTGTATGATTTGAAATGCTTAACATTTATTTATTGATTGATTATCTGTCGTAAGGCACTTTGTCACCTTGTGTGTCAGCAAAGGTGTGTAAAATGACGTGCTTTTTTTGTCTTTTTTCTCTTTCTTTCCTCCTTTTTTTTTGCATATCAATCTTTGGTTGCAAAATGGACATACTGTTGTGTCCCTGTATGAGTGTATGTGCTTCCACAGTATGGGGGGTACACTTCCGTTCCCATTCTTGGTCTCTGTAAATCATTAAAAGGGGAAGAGTCATGACACACTGGTGGCAGATATCACTGTGGCAGGTTCACACAGACACACTCAGGTTAGGATGAAGGAAACCACAGACTGAGCAGCAACTTAACTCCACCACTTCTGCACCTGACTATGTTTCCTCTGTGTCCACACACACTTCCTGATTCAAGACACACACACACACACACACACACACACACACACACACACACACACACACACACACACACACACACACACACAGAGGTGCAGGCGACCACAGTGTCAACAGACAACTGACAGAGAGAACGCAGAGGAGTAAGGGAGGCAGGGAGGAGAGATAAGAAAAGGGAAACACACCCTGTATAAATCACTCCATCTGACAGCATGGTGGGGAGGGGTGATGAGGAAAAAGGAGAGAAAGAGGGCAGTGGATGAAGTGATTGAGAGGATCTCTTCTCCACATTATTCAGAGTTATGTAACATACTGTAGCACAGTGGTAAGAGTCATTGTAAACAAATGCAGCCACACATACATTTATGCATTTATGCATCCACAACACAGAGGAGCCACAGTGGGCGTCCACAGTGTAAATGTATTCTCTCTGCATGCTCTCTGTACTCACACACATTTACACAAACTCTATATACTGTGCACACACACACACACACACACACACACACACACACACACACACACACAAGCACACACACAGATATATAAACACAAGATACACACAGGGCCCAGGCTTTGAGACATTTCAAAGTTAAAGGAAGAAAAAAGTAAAAGAGCTCATCAAGAAGAAAAAGAGGAGAGGGGGAGGGAAGAAAGGGATCTGATGAGTGGTGTGTAAATGAAAAGAGAAGTAAATCAAGAAAATATACTGTAGCTGCTGAAGAGAGTGGAAGATTGAGAAAGAGAGAAGAAGTAAAGAGCACTGAGGAACACAGGAAACTATAGGTGGAGACAAGATAGAGAATAAGGAGAGAGGGGAGAGAAGAAAAAGGATAGTACAGAATGGAAAGGAAAGGAAAGTAAAGGATAGGATAGGAGAAAACAAAAAGCAAAGGAAATGCAATGAAAGGAAATGGGATAAGGTTAGAAAAAAAAGAATGACAGAAAAAGAAAAGGAAGGGAAGGGTTGCTGGAAAAGAAATCAACTCAGACCTCCACTTGCTGACTCTCAAACTAAGCTCTTGAATACTTAAGTAATATAAAAAAAGAGATTTCATGAATAAAGTCGTTAATTTACGAGAATAAAGTCATAATATTCAAAGAATAAAGTCGTAAAATCTTGTAAATTTACGAGAATACTCTGCTATTAGAATTCCTAAGATTAAAAATCTAAATTAAGGAGGAAAAAATGTGCAAATTTACGTGAATAAAGTTATACATTAAGAGAATAAACTGGTACACTTTCAAAATGAAAGTGGTAAATTTGAAATAATAAAGTTACAAGAATAAAGGTTTGATTTCATAAGGTAGAAGAATATTGTATACACAAGCTTTGGTTAATCTATCTGTCGGCTCAAACAACATATATGGAGAATTCAGAAAGGTAGCCAGCTTTGTGCATTAAGATGAAGACCATGGATCATTCAGTGAAGTTAGACTCAACAGCTGAGGACAAACATGGCTGCAGAAGCGTGCATGACTCCTATTAGCCTCGCTCTCTTCAGAAGAGACTCCGTTTCTTACACGATCAAATCTAAATCCTGAGACTTATGACAATGTGGTGCTGATGTGCTAAAAGATAGAGTATTCTGAAACCTATATAAAAGTTTATCTTCACAGGATCTCCACATTGCTCCTCTCTTTAGTTCAGGGGGCAGGCTGCTCTTCTGATCTCCCCCTTAAAAATAGAATGAAGGCTAACCGGAGACTAAAATAATGAGTGTATTTGGCGTCGATTTCTGACTTTAATTAGAAAAAACTAAGATTTGAATCTTGAAATCTATTTTTTTTTCATTCCATAATGTGACCCTAATACTCAGTTGAAGATCTTGTGAAACATTCTTCCTCCTCCCTCATCTCTAGACCAAATATTTCTGTGACACCGCTGCCTCTTTTTGTATTTTACATCCTAGATTGTCTTTCAAAGTCTTAACTCTCTGTATTTATTTCTGTTCGTGTTCAAACTCACTTTTTAAAATTAAACATAAACCAATGGGAGCTCTTAGATCTGTAATCTGACAAATGTGGGAACATTGTAACGCTTCGATTCAGCCTGTAAGGAAGGAAATAAGAGCAATCAATGGAGGCAGGAGAGGAGAGAGCTGAAAGAAAAGTAACCTGAATGATTTCATTTTGTTAAAAGGACTTCCTGTAAGCCTAAATGGGGAAGCAGGAAAGTAAACAAGAAAAAAAATGAAATATGGAGAAAGAAAAATGATAAAGAGGACAAGTAGCAAAAAAAACAAGTGAATAGGTGCAAAGAACAAGATAGTAAGAGAAGCTGAGTTAAAGTGCCAAAAACATGGAGGGGAGAGGATGTGGAAATAGAGGGAGGGGAGAGGAGGGATAGAGAAAGAGAGACAGTAACAAAGAGGGGAGAGAGGCTGCCAGCTCTCTCTCTCTCTCTCTCTCTCTCTCTCTCTCTCTCTCTGAAGAGTCTTAAAGGCCTCAGACTCTCATGTATATTAATGGCGCTGAGATATGACAATGGTGACACAAAGCCTGTTTACAGGGAGCTGGCTGGCTGCAGCCAGGTTGGAGCTGTTTAGCATGCGACTCTGCCGGGATTTATCACACTGCACCCATGTCGGAGGCTGCTCAACTTAATACAGCTACACAGCTTTTTGTACGCTGCATTTACATATTACTTTTTTTTTTTCCAGGCATTTAGCTGACGTGCTTATGCAGAGCAACTTACAACGAGAG